>NC_142130.1:66180165-66524749 GCF_024610735.1 Ursus americanus | reverse complement strand
TAATCCAGAGGCCAGAGACAAAGTCTGCATAATTCTTTTTAAGTTATGCCTGGTACATAGTTATAACATTTTGAATGCTAAAATGAGGAAATTGTCTTTATGGCAATTTCTACTTTTCCGTGTTGAGTTAGGAAAAGCATTCTGGGGATTATTTTAATGAAAGAGAAAATGAAAGATTATTTTAACAGTTTTGGTTCACCTATGAACAAGCTTTGCCTGTTTCTGCTGAGCAAAGCAATTGTGATAAAACGGGAATTATTTGTCTGGAACCCGTGGCGGTAGAAGAGCTTTGAGCTAAGAATCAGCAAACCTATTCTTCAGCCCTGCTATACCCCAAATTCACTGTGCGAATCATCACTAGGAACGTTTCGGGGGGCAGATTGTCTATAAAGTCTCACCCATTTTTGTCACTCTTGTCTCCAAAGTAAGCCCCACTTACCAGAGGATCCTCCTCCTTCACTCGTGGGGGTGGGGGTGGAGAGGGGAGTGTGCTCTTTCCGGAGTGTGGTCTTTCCTGCTTGGTGCTCTGTACCGTAGTCCAGCTCTGCTCTTCCCATTGTGGGCACACGCAGGTGTCCTCAGCCCTCTCCTATCCTTGATTGGCTGGGAGCCTGGAACCATAAAATGGCCCGTACCTCTGTTTCTACAAAGCTGCTGGGCCGTTTCCGCTTTGCAGCTGCTTGACTTGAATGCCAAATTCTACTAGCGAGTGCTGACTGACCACCTGGCCAAGGCCATGCAGCCAGCTGCCACTTACGGCTTCAGGCTAACATGTAAGCATTCTGATGCCTATACTCAGCCTCATCCCAACTCATTTCTGCTCCGGGTTCTTTTTCTCAGTGAGAGTTAATTCAGGCTTGATTCTCCCTTTCTTCTTCCCTCATTTGCTTCCTTCTTCCTTTCCTTCCTGTATAAAACAAATATTCATAAATTGCTTATTAAATGCTGTGCACTGTGTGGGGATAGAGCCTAGTATTTATATTCATACAAATTTGTAAGATTTGAAGTTTTACATACAGGAAAAAATGAAATAAATTCTCTCAAACATTAAAAAAAGAGTTCCCAAGTTCCATTCTTTCTCTATTCCCATAGCTAACAAAATTTCATTTCCCCATCCTTCTTGGAAGTCACCTGCTCCCAAATGCTGCTCAGTGCATTTAAATGCTATTCAACAATCCCAGCTGACAGTTGTTAGCTGACTCTGTTTCTGACATAGCTCATCTCTCTCCCAGGATGTTTTGTTCTGGTATACAGGCAGCACCGACAGTTAACCTAATACATTTCTGTTATTCTCTTGGGTGCCTTTTTGCAGCTAAAAATGATTCCATGTTGTTTCTTAATGAGAATTTTGGTCAAACACTGAGTCGTAGTAGCAGGTCAATCCTTAGGTTTAACCCTCCAGCATTTCCCCTTTGCTTTTAAGAGCTCATTGGACAAAAGCCAAGGTAGCAGTTAGAATCCAGAGGAACCCAGGGGGAGAGGTTTATGAATGCATGGTGAGCTCATTTTATCAGTTCCTATTTTGGTGTTTCAAATTCTCCCCTGGTGTTTGTGAGTATCTTGATGATTAGAGGAAAATATTTTCTCCTAAAAATTGCATCTTCATTTCAAAGTAAAGATTTAAAAAACACTCAATTTTGAGGAAGTTGGATAAACTTTGCCCTTTCTTTTTATCTTTCTCTTTCTTTCTTTTACTTATTTTTTCTGTAGGTAATAATGCAGGTAGGTAGAAATATAAATAATTAGTTCTGGAAAAATGTGCCATCCGACCTAATTTTTCCATAATTAGGCAATGCACCTTTCTTATTTATGTCAAATACTCTGCCCTGGGCTGATCTTGGCTTTGAGTCCCAGATCATAGCCTCATGTAAGTCTCCAGAGTGTACATTGGAACTGAAGCCAAGATCTTTGTAAAACGTGAAACAAACACAATATTATAACAGATAAAAGTGTGCCCTCAAATGCTTATCACTATATATCTCTGATGAGGATAAACAAATTTGCAAATATATGTATTTGGTATTTGTAGCAAAACATTCATGTACTTTATTGAGGTAATACATTTAGATGATTTTCTCATACTTTAAATCATCACAGTGACATTGGCCTGGAATGTGTGCCCCCCCCACCCAGAGAAAAACAAAGAGTCCATACAGAATATGCCAACATCGTTCCTTTCTAAAGTGGTGCTGGAAAAAGATGCAGACATATATATTTAGGCCCTGCAGTCTCATTTCTCTTCCTAACAGAGCATTCCCAAAGCCTAACCCACTGCTTTGTGACATAATGGGTAAGGATCTGACACGCCCACACAAACAGGGGCATCAAGGGGCTACTTCGGGTTTTTGATTTCTTGCCAAATAGTGAATAATCTTATAATCAAATGTGCAGCAATAACAGGACCAGTCGGGAGGATTAAGGACTAAGTATCTATTGGGCTGCCTGATCTCTTTGTTCTTGAGGTTTAGAGTAGGATAAATGAAAAGGGGGAGGCCAAGAGGGAGTGGTTTAATATAGAATAAATTGTCTAAAAGGATCAGGGAGAGCAGGATTATCGATGAGTTGAAGAGTGAGCTTGCTGACTTTTTATTTTAAAACTAAGTCGGGGAAGAGGTATGGGGATAAGGTAGGAAATCAGATAAGAAAAACAAAGGATGCAGGCATATTGGCCTTAAGTAGTCTTTTTCTGTTTCTGAGATTTCTTATGTTCTTTTGCTCTGAGCCAAGATCAATTGAGATTAATCAGTTGTATAGAAAGCATTGTGATCGCAGTGCAGGCTTTTAAAGTTTAAATTTGTTTATTGAGCACAATTTGGTTAGCATCAGGTGCTGAAGTTATAGACACCAACACTAGCATAGAAATTACTTTATTTAGCTCCCAGTTGTAAGTTTCTATAGCAACTGGGTCCTATACCAGCAAGCCGAGATTCTAGAGCTCAAATGATTCAGTCAGAGATGGCAATGATATATTTGGGGGGCACTTGCTTCCTTTTTCCATTTTCCCCTCTTTTTTTGTGAGAAGTTTCTTCAATGTGACTGTCTGCTTACTCATACTTTTAATTACACCTTTTGCCCTGAACCTTCTCCTCTTGGCAGCTGTATAAAGTGTCTATTTCGGTTGTGTTTCGATTTCCATTGACTCGTTAGCATGTTGATGCAGAGAAGGCGGATGTGATCTGTTTTAAATACAGTTAAAAATTTCAGAAAGGGGGGAAAGTGTCCATGGTGCCAGATTTAGTTGGCCATTCAAGGCAGAAATTAGGATGTTAATTCAAAAAGGAAACCTAAGTTAATTTCTACGTTATGCATTCATTCTGCTCATAAATGTAGTGTCGTGATCCTTTCACACATGTGGAATGTCCCTTATGAAGTTTTCTTTTTTTAAATTCTTAAGTAAACGTATACTTGGAACAGAATTGATTTTATTTTTGTGTTTTATAAATGAATGTTTTCATTGTAACGAATAGGGATTTTCTGGAGAGCCTTGTTATGGTTGAAGTAATATTGTATGATGGTAGTTTAGCCAATACCACAGAAAGGCTTAGGAAAAAGTAGTTACATCTGGGCTCCAGTTGAGAGAATAATCCCTACGTTAAAAAAAAAAAAAAAAAGAGAAATCAACATAGGAGCAGTCTTTCTGTCCATGGTTTTGAATGGTTCGGATACAGACACACACACACACGCACACACACATACAGAGGGAGGGAGGAAAAGAGAAATAAACCTTGGATAAAATAAACCCACACAGGAAATACATGTTTGAAATAATGTCACCGCTTTTATGAAAGTCTCTGTTTTATAAGAACTGGCTTTTGATATCTGAAATAATCACTAACTGCTTTAAAGTCTGGTTAGCAGAAGAATGCCTACCATATAACATATTGCATAGACTATCAGTTTGGAGAATGACGAGAATATACTGTAAAAGCAAAAATTCTGTGTGTGCCCCGATAAAACAAAACAAAACAAAAGATTTCCACTTAATGTTCACATTTGTTGCTAACTTGGGGCCTATTAACATTTGGAAAATACAAATTCTAAGAGGCAGCTGCTAGAGATTGGCCAATTATAATTTCACAATTCAAAGAGAAAATCTTATTTGACTCCAAAATTCTGTACTTGTCTTCGCTTTTCATGAATTATCACACAGCCAAAACATAGTGTGTGTGAGAGGAAAAATCACACAGATTTGCTTCCTGATTGTCTGCAAAAGCACCTCACCTCAGATGACCTTGGTTCTTTTTGCACTAAATAAGGAATTTTCTTCTTCTAATTTGACAACAAATTTAATTATAATAAAATCAATTGTGTGAGTAAAATAGATCACGATTATCTCCATTTGTTCTGTTTCTATGAGGAATCTTTAAATGTCACTAGTCTTGTAGTAGAGTGTACGTGCCAGTTCTGTTACATCATAATATATCCAAAAGTCATGTGAGACCAATTTTTGATCTCCCAGACAGGTAGTTTTCAGAGCTTTGTTAAAACTCAGAGTGCTAATTATTTATTTAACAAAACATGGAGAAAAAATTTAATAAGGAACAATTATTAGCCCATACTCATATTTGTGAATATCAGGGTTTGAAACTTCTACAAAATGGATTATGTCATGGATCACAGACTTTATTTTTCCTTTTCAAATCCACTCATGATATAATTTTTTCTTCAAGTAACCAATAATAATATTGTTTAATTTAAAACATTTTGGGTCATCTAATGCAGTAACTTGATTAAAAATGTTAATCAACTTAAATGTTTGTTCAGAATAATACAGAGAATGTAGATCTTGGAAACAGCAAGTCAGATTTCTTTTTACTGCAGAAATGAAAATAGCAATTATTGAAATACATAAATAATTCATACAATTTGGTTTTGTTGGCTAAATCAAAATAGGCTCATTTTAAAAAATATATTTAGTCAGAAATCAGTTTTTATAATCACTGACCAATCATAACTGATTCCCATATAATCTCTGTTGGTAGCATCAACAAAAATAAATCCAGATCAAAGGATTAGAGTGTCAAAAGATTTTTTTTCTGTGTTATGTACAAAAAAGTGTTAAAACCTTAGCCCAAGGCTAGGCTCGTTAGAAGACTTGTTTGCAAGCTTGGCCATTGGCTGGGTTCTGAGAATTTGGCTGCTATGGTAATTTTGCTGGGCCTAGACTTTGTACAAACAATGAGATTTATGGTGACATCTGCTTTCCTTCTGTGAGTCTGGTATTTCCATATTTGTTAGGCAGAGAATGCCTATGTGATCAATACTCAATGAAACCTTTAAACTCCGTGTTTAAATGGGCTATTATGGAATCATTACTTATACATGTTCCTTTTTTTTTCCCCCTAAAAGGAGAGGGTGCTGTGTGTGACCTCTGACACTAAGAAGGAGGGAGATGATACAGGGATTCCCATAGATTCCTCCTGTCTTTCCTCCTGTCTTTTTCTCTTTCTGATCTGACTGTGATCTTTACTATATTTTCATAATAAATATTTAGCATTAGTACAACTGTCAGGAGTGAGGGAGTGTCTGCTTTGTGTGATTGGAGGTCTCCGTCCTTGGATTCCGCACCAGATTTACCTGGGGATCCACACTCAGAGTAAAGACAGCCAGAAGGAAAGTAGCAAGCACAGAGTTTATTAAGTGAAAGCACACTTTCAAGATGGGAGAGCGGACAGGTTCCTAGGTTGCTTTGGGATCAGATATTATTGGGTGTCTCTGGGCTGGGAGGAGCTGTGAGATACAGTGGGGTGGTCTCTAATGGAGGCTGCTTCCAATCTTTTGGAAAACCTGTAGGAGGTACAGGTTGGAAGGGGGAGTTTTTGACCCTTCAAGGTTTGTACCGAACTGTCGAACTGTCGTGGCAGTCTTTCTGAATGCAGGCTCTGTGCCTAATGCAAATGTGTTATCACGAGTCTAGGGGTTACCCTAGGACAGAGGTGGAAGAGGAGAGCACATGCTCTGCACTCATGGCTCTTTGGTCTGTCAGTTCCAAGGGCTTGGAAGCCGTGAGGTTAGGATGTTTAGCTCCCCAGCTTATAATGTGTAGCTTATTTATCACTGTCCTTGCCTCCAGCTCCTGTCTCTATCATTCCCCTTCAAGGACTTGGGTCTCTGCCTCAGGGCGTTCCTTCCACTGGTCGTATCTAGCTTCTAGCTTCTATTTAACACAACTAAATACCTGAGTCCTGTGAGTCTTTCTAGCATATCATTAAATATGTGAGTGATCTTTGGGGACCCCAGAAATATATTACCACTCTGGCTGAGTTCATCACTGTTGGAGGTTAAAAGAAAACCAAACTGAGCGATAACATGGTTTGAATATATGGGAATAAATATCTGCAGAGTATATCTACATTTCTGCAGATGGGCTGTGACAAATATGCTTTCTACCGCCTTCTCATTGAAATACACCTAAAGATGCAATAATACAAAAGCTGGTGTCAGCTTTGTAAACAAAATAAAAAAAGAGGTGCCATGGCAAGGTTTGGCATAATTTATATAAACTGCACCGTTGCCAATTTTTGCTCTCAGTATATCCTTCCTATCCAAAGCCGGAAATCATACAGGAGACCCTAGAATAAGGGTGAGGGAGTAGTAAACCTGATACACAGAAAGGCTCAAGGAGACTTAGCTCTCTAAACCTTAGTGCTAAATGGAAGTAAAATTAAAACCACCCTTAAAGGTTTATAAACATGAGCTTACCCTCATGCTAGTGGGAGGACCAATTTCACAAAGCTGGTGTGATCTAAAATACCTTAGCAAATAATTTTTTTGGAGAATTTTTATTTATTTATTTATTTATTTATTTATTTATTTATTTATTTATTTATTTATTTAAGAGAGAGAGAAGATGTAACCCCTGATCCTGGAAGAAGGGATTAGAAAACATATTGAGATTATAGAGGATTTTGCTGCTGATAGATGATGAGTTTCTGAAGGGACGGTGGGGAGGTTTTATAAATGGGGGAGTGATAGGAACTAGGAAGAGTATAGAGGATGTATGAAGACATATGGAAAATAGAAGGAAGGAGAAATAGGGTGGGGGGAGGTGGTGACCTGGGAATCTCTTTTTGTGACAAACAGAAAAAGGAAAAAAGGGCATGGTGGGATTCATACCAGCGGTCTTATGGCATGAGGGAGGGAGAGGCAGTAGAGAAGGGTGACCAAGAACTCTTTTTTTATTTCTGTAGAAGATGGTGTGGAAGCCAGGCTAGAGGTGGTCTTATTCTGAAGGCCTAGAATTCTTCACTGACCTGGCAGATGGAGGATGGTAGATTGAAGGAGTGTGGTAGCTTTTTTTGAGTACTTAAATGTTAAGGGCTCACTCTTAACATCTGTTAGGGGTCGATAATGATCTTCAAGCATAAGAGGCTTGCTCTTGACTCTATAATCTTAGGATACGATACTAAGTGAAAGAAAGCAGAATGTAAAGCAATATTTTAAACTTGACTCCAGTTTTATTTCCAAGACTGAAAACATATGCACACAAATGCATGTTCATTGAAAAATGGAATAGGAACATAGACCTCAAAATATTAAAAATTATATTGCTGATGTGAGATTATAGGTGATGCTTACACTCTTATTTATTGTCTCTTAGATTTCCCAAAGTAAGCACACATAATCATAGGAAAGCCTTTTACATCAGAAAAAAATGTTATTTAAAATGAATACGTTTCTGGTTATAAGGTCCTGTATTTAATAAATGCTTCCTGAACTAATGATCATTTTGAATATCTGTAATGGGTGTTGCTTAATTCTTGAAAAGCCAGACTTTATATTTCTCACCAGCAATGATAACTTTTACACAATTAAAAAATTAAAATGTTACTAATAACAAAGAATGGGTGTTCTCACAGCTGATTTTCAGTTAAAGTTTTAGAATATGTAAGTTAACCAGAAGAGAGTAATTTTACATTTACTTGAGCGGTTTAAATAATTACATGGAGACAAGACAGGTATTCATTCCTTTGCTAGATAAACACATACTATTAGAAAACAGTGAGGATGATTTAAGAAAAGTCCACAAGTCTGTGTTGGGGAATTTAAATCAGCATTTCAATAATTGAGAAGGATTTAATGTAAAACAGAGAGCCTTTCTGAAATAAGCAATCAAAATAATTCATTAAAGCAGTAATTACTGGTAGACTTGGCTTTTGCTCTACTCGATATGTAAACAAAATCGGTAAATATTGTTGAAATGACACCTCACCTCAGGTAGTTTAAGTTTATCGTTGAGGGAAAAAAAGTGGTTATCACCCTGAATTTTCTCCCCCTCCCCCCCAATGCAAAAGGGAGAATTCAATCAAATGAATAATTGATAAGACAATAAATATGGACCAAATTATTATTTCAGCCTATAATATAGACAGGACCAACTAAACTTGCTAAACAGGATCAAATTTTGAAAATATCGAAGCTGAATCAAATGGAATTTACAGTTGCTACAGGTTCACATAACTTAGTGCATATAAGAGCATAATTTTTATAAAATACAGGCAATGAGCAAATGGATGTCATATTTGCTTTTCTATCTTTAACTCCTACTTTTATCTCCTCCTCCTTCCATGCCACACTTACCAATTAGTACTTTTCTTCACAAAAGTAAAATTTGTATTTTTTGAAAGAAGGCAATTTCCCATTACATATGCTTTTGACCTTGCTTTCCTCTCTTCTTGGGAAGCTTTTGTATCCCCGTTTGCCTGCATCATTTTTTAAGATTCATTTTCTTCCTTTGTTTGGCTGTACTAATCTGAGATAGTAAGCACTCTAAACTTTTTATTTACTCTGTGGTGTGTGTGTGTGTGATTTGATTTCTACCTTATGAAATCTTCAAAGACAGCGGGTGTCATTGACATGTTTGGTGTCTAGATACAGTTGGAGAGTAGAAGCAGGTTTGGAAGAGTTAGAAGCCTGTGGGACACATCATTTTGATAATCTAGTACTACTACTACTATTACTACTATTATTAGTTAGGAGATGAAGTGAGAGCTAAGTTTTCGAGAGCTGACGGTGAAAAGTTCAGGTGCCTTAGAATCTAAGCAGAAGCATTGCAAGAATGATCGGTAGGAGAAGGAAGGGAAGAATGAAGGGGGTGGTAAACAGAACGGGGAATGAACCACGAGAAACTATGGCCTCTGGGAAACAAACTGAGGGTTTTAGAGGGGAGGGAGGTAGGCGATTGGGCTAGGCCAGTGATGAATATTAAGGAGGGCACATATTGCATGGTGCACTGGGTGTTATATGCAACTAATGAATCATGGAACACTACATCAAAAAAAAAAAAAAAGATCAAGGAAGATGTGCACGGATGCATGGAGGTGCTTGCCCTGTTCTTGGGCAAGTGGGCCCAGAATGGTCAACAGCAGGACAGAGCCCAGCAAACAATGAATCATGGAGCACTACATCAAAAACTAATGATGTACTGTATGGTGACTAACATAACATAATAAAAAATTTAAAAAAAAAGAATGATACCCATTGAAATGTTATAGATGTATGCTATGGTACTCATTCCCATTTTCTTTCATTCATTATTTCTCCCTAGTTGGCGGCCTGACTGAATTACCACTTGATATTTTGACACTACAGCAGTGTCCCATATATTCATTAATATGTATCATGTTTGAAGTTTCAGGTATTATCTGTTTAGGGTCTGGGTGAGATGTGTCTTTGAGATCTGAGACTGAAGGTCCCAAACTCCATGTATAATAACAAAACTGATTCTAAGTCCCATTTTCTAAAGTCATATCAGACTTATAAAGGGATAGGGTGGATTACACGGCGTTGCATTTTGCCTTAGGGTTTAAACAGGAAGCTGGAACTCTGGACAACCATTCATATTAGAGTTTTCTAACCTAAGGAAAGAAAGACAAAGGTATGAGTTTGGAGTTGGATTGAAGACAGAGAAATCGTTTTTAGCAAGAAAATCAGATGTAAAGAGGTTGAAACTAAGAGTGTAGATACTCAGTCATTTAGGTCAAGCAACTGGCTTAGTTTCGAGGACCAAGAATCAAGAACAGGGACATAAACTCAGGAATCTAAAGGAACTGGGAGCACATCTCAGGTGTACAATGGCAGGAACACATCTACTGGGAAATGATTGAGTTGAAAAAGAAATATTAAAGTGAGCATAACCCTTGGCCTAGGGGAGCGAATAGGCCCAAAGCTAGGAATAAGTAGAGCACAGGGAGGATATTAAGAAGAGCAGGGAAATGTAGTATTAAGGGAGTGGTGCTGACTAGTTTAATTACTAATTACTAGAAATGAAAGAAATAAGCATAAATTTTAACAAAGGTCAGAGTCAACACGAGGATCACAACATAACTATTTTTAATTCCAGATTTATGGTTAGAGGACTCCTGAGGCATTACTTCCTCTAGTTTTGATTCACATTGAAGATCTGTCAATAATCACCATTTTTATTTCAACAACATGACTGGGGCTAGAATTATCTAGGTAGGCAGATACCTTCAGTTACAAGATACTACTGCAAAATCTCCCTTGCTCTCTAAGAAGCTTATGCTAATGGAAATAAATTCATAAGCAATCATCTGGAGTCTTCCTTTAAATCCATCTTTCAGGACTTATACAATAAAGTAGTTTAGGAGTAATAACAAAAACTATCACTATTCCTCATGTAATAATTGAGAGATCTCTGGTTAACACTCATTCTCCATCCTGTTAAAACTAAAATTTTGTTTTTTGATAATTTCTTTTCCAATGTGAGGAGAAAGATAAGCAATCACTTTATTTGCACTGATGATGTCATAATTTATCCATTCATATAACAAACAACGAATTGTCTCCACGGGCATAGATACAAACATTGATATGACACATTCCTTTCCTCAGGTTGCTCACCAACTAGTGAGAGAATCATGCAAAAAGAAATAATTACAATCTATGGAAGGTATGAACAAATGAAAAAAGACATGCTACCTCTATCACAGCCTAGATGAAAGGTATAAGTCCATCCTGGGGATGAGGAGAACTTCCGAGATGAATCTTAAATAATGAGGGGCCAATAATTAAATGAAATGAGGGAATGACAAAATCATGAACAAGACAGTGAGGTAAGCCGCCATGATGTGTGCAGAGAAGTGTAAGCAGCTTGGCATTGCTTGACTATCAAATACAAAGCATTTAATGTGGAAAATGAGGCTGGGAGACTGAGCAGAATTTGGGAGCCAGATCATGCAGATCCATATATCCCCTGTCAAGGATCTGGGCTCTATCCTGAAGTGGATGAAAATAAAAATATGTTTAAGAAATAGGGAGTGTTTTAAGAGCAGGCTCTGGGTGATGGATTTAACATTTGATAGAAAGAATCCTGGAGGCAGGGCCATCAATTAGGATCATGATGGTGAAGCTATCCAGTCTCTAGATCGTTAAGGTCCAAATCCGTGAATTAAAACCCTGGCTGCACATTAGAATCACCTGGGAGCCTTAAAAACTATTGATATGTGGGTTCCATCCCAAGCAATTCTGCTGTAATTGAACTGGGGTGATGCCTAGGTATCAGAAGCTTTACAAGTTTCCCCAAGTGATGCTAATATGTACCCCAGGCAACAGTTTTGGGGATTAGGAAGAGTAGAAGATGAGTTCATGCCAAATTTAAAAGATAAAATGTAGTCAATATTTGTGTATATGGGACAAGAATAATATCAATATTAAGAGTGGTTCTCTACTTTCCTCCTTGGCTTCTAAGTTGATGGAAACACTATAAACCCTGCTAGATATAGCAGGTGAAAGAAAAATTTGAAAGAAACATGAGAAGATTGGTTTTGAATGGGTATAGTTTGCCGTATCATGGAAATCTAGGACACAAAGCTTAAACTTGAAGACCAGAGTAGAGTTATTTATTTGAAGTATCTTCAAATTCATCAGACTCTTTGCCTCACACTACAGATCTGGGAGGTATATAGGACAAGTGAGTTTACATAAAAATCAACTTTATTTTTTAGAGCAGTTTTCGGTTCACAGCAAAGCTGAGCAGAGAAGTGCAAAGGGCTCCTATCTACTTCCGTCCTCACACGTGCACCACTTCCCCCACTATTGACACCCCTCACCACAGTGGTACATTTGTTACAATTGATGAAACCACAGCAACACATCGTTCTCACCCAAAGTCCACAGTTTATATTGAGGTTCGCTCCAGGTTGTGTACCTTCCATGGTTTTTGACAAATGTATAATGACCTCTATCCACCACTGTGGTATCATACAGAATAGTTTCACCGCCTGAAAAATCCTTGTGTTCTGCTTGGTCATCCCACCATCTCCCCAGCCTCTGGCAATCATTTATGTTTTTACTGTCTCCATAGCTTTCCCTTTCCCAAAATGTCATATACTCAGAGTCATATAGGATATAGCCTTTTCCGATTGTCTTCTTTCATTTAGTAATATGCATTTAAGTTTCCTTTATGTTTTTAATGGCTTGATAGCTCCTTTTTTTAATGCTGAATAATATTCTTTTGTTTGGATATAGTTTACCCATTTGCCTACTGAAGGACGTCTTAGTTGCTTCCAAGATTTGGCAATTATGAATAGAGCTGCTGTAAACATCTGTGTGCAGGTTTTTGTGTGAACATAATTTTCAACTCACTTGGGCAAATGCCAAGGAGTGTGATTGCTGGATCACAGCAAGAAAATGTTTAATTTTGTAAGAAACTGCCAAACTGCCTTCCAGAATGGCTGTACAGTTTTTCATTCCCACTAGCAATGAATGAAGGTTCCTGTTGCTCCACATCTTTGTCAGCATTTAATCTTGTCAGTATTCTGGATTTTGGCCATTCTAATAGATGTATAATGGTATCTTATTATTTTAATTTGCATTTCCCTGATGCCATATGATGTGCAGCGTATTTTCATATGTTTATTCGCCATCTGTATAACTTCCTCAATGAGATATCTGTGAAGTTCTTTGGCCTATTTCTTAACAGTTTGTTTATTTTATTATTGGGTTTTATGCATATTTTGGATAACAGTCCTTTATGAGATGTGTCTTTTGCAAATATTTTTTTCCCCAGGCTTGTCTTCTTATTCTATAATAATACATTTTTTAAAAGAAATACAGCACGCTCTGAATAGCACTTTCTGTTTCTCCTCCTTCTCCTTTTTCTTTCCTCTTCTATCATATGTATCTTTACCTGCACAGTTCGTCTGGAGGATGCAGATGAATTCCACACATTATCAATGATAATCAGTAAATAAACAAGATAATCATAACTGAATGTTGTGGGAATATTTATGAGTATTATTAATAGGAATTTACCTAAGTCAGTAACTATAATAAAATGTGTCATTACCATCTTGTTTGCTAATGTTAATTTTCCAGCAGAGAACAAGAAAGAAAGAACAAGAATAACACAGCTATCACGTTGAAGAAAATGTCATAATGTTGTAGTCTCGAATGTTATTATTTGGTTGTTAAAAAGTGAAGAAATCAAACAAGGATTTTTGTGGGACATCCTGAAAAGGTGAAAATGTATTTCAGGAAAAAGAAACAATAAACGGGCATTCTGGTAAGTCACCATTATCTTCCTCAACCTATGGGGACACTTCTCAGTTCCAAATGAAGAAAAATAAGCTTTGGTCTAGACCTGACTGCTCATACTGGTAGAAAGTACACAAAACATGGCACTTATTGGATAGCTATAAATCATCCCAGTTGAGGAAACTAAATTATCACGAATCAAAATGCAGTTTAGGAACAAAGCGCTCCAGAGAGTAGAATGCAATCGCTGTGCTTCCATTACTTTGGTATTGATGCGTTTGGAATTTGTCGTGAAAAATAATGGAGGCCGTAGTAGGAAATATGAATTCAAACAGTGGTTTGTAAACAGGCGCACAGGGCTTTAGAGTTTTAAGGAGGTAACTGAAAGTCAGTGTGCAGGGAAAAAGAGAGGTTTGGTAGAGTAGTTCTATGCTTCTCATCCATTCCTATTAGCCAGAATATACTCTAATTATACAGGTTTTACATATACTTTAAAAAAATGTTCTGCAAATAAAAGGCAGTTGGACACCACTAATTTAAAGAATTCTGAAGTTCCTCAGTTGGACTTTCTCACCTGATGACCTTTTAAATTCATTGTTATAATCATCATTAATCATCCTAAAATCATATCTCAACAGTACTGAAGAGAATAAATTAGAACTACCATTTCAATCACAACTTACATATTTCTTCTTCAGCTGCCAAAAAGTAGATTCCATATAATGTACATGCACTCGTATAGTTAGAAAGTAATTGTTTTTTCAAAAGCAATTTATTAACATTTCAAGTAGGTGTGGTGCAATTTTGAGTTAGTCATTTTTATTCCCATAGAGCTTTCATTATAACCCACACTTGGTACCTTATTTGTATGAGCTTCTTGCTACAAGAATTATCATTTAAATATCTTGTCAATAAATATTAGACTCAGTCACTTGTTAGAATATGTTATCTTAACTGATATTAAACAAGCTATTAAAATCTAGGGTTTTTTGGGGAGACTTTGTCATTATAATAGTAACTTTTCCAACTTCAGTAAATGTTAGGTCATCATGATCTATCTGGATTAGCTAGATAAGAGGCAGTTCTTTGATTTTGAGGATGTGTTTTCCTTTTTCTGTGATTGAACATATTCTTTTACATAAAAAAAAAAGCAAAAAAAATAATGGTTTGGGACCTGGTTCATTCAAGGATGATCAATTTTAAAACACTGGCTCATGATACACTAGTTATTACCCTTTTGTAAATTACATGGACATTTGTTTTGATTAGGGATTATATTGTCCTAGTGTTGAGAAACCTTGTGTCTATGATCCAGGTCAATGTTTTCTTACATAAAGCTACCAAAGAAATTGAAATTGTAAGTTATATGACTGTGGGTGTTCATAAAAGAAAAGGAAAGACAGCTGGAGGTCTTAAGGACTATCTCATTGGATGGCTTAGATTCAGGAGACTTACCCACATTACACTACAGAACAAACCTGTTTAGTTACTTGATTATTCATGACACCCATTCTCTCTCAGACAGAGCTGGTTAGCTGGACTCATTTTTAATATATAACCTATTTTCTATTTTCCGTACAAGCCATGATTTTTCTTTTCTTTTTTTTTTTTTTTTAAAGATTTTATTTATTTATTTGACAGAGAGAGAGACAGCCAGAGAGAGAGGGAACACAAGCAGGGGGAGTGGGAGAGGAAGAAGCAGGCTCCCAGTGGAGGTGCCTGATGTGGGGCTCGATCCCATAACGCCAGGATCACGCCCTGAGCCGAAGGCAGACACTCAACGACTGAGCCACCCAGGCGCCCCAAGCCATGATTTTTCTGTCTTGAAATACAGAGATGACCTCAGACACACTGTAAAAGAACTGAGTGGTTTATAGTTTTCCAGGAAACTTAGGTATGTTTGGTCTCTTTGGATCATGTAGAATTCTTTGAATGTTTAGTTAGGTTACTACTGTGGATGGCCACATGCAATAATACGGTTTGGATTATCTTTTAAGTTTATAATGCTATTGCCCTTAAATACCACAGCTAACTCATGGTAGCATATAATGGCGTGTGACATTGCATTCCAGGCATTGATGATTAGATTGAATCGGACATGGCACAATTGATGCCAAATAGATTTTGTTTGGGGGATTTTGAAATTGGGAATGAGAGAGCAAGTGACTTTTGCTTACAGACACCATTTAACAGGTAAAATCAGGAGCTCTGATCAGGCCATAATATTCTATATGGATAAGGAATGAAAAAGAAGAAGAATGCAACTATGCAAAGAGAAGCATCATGTATAGAAATAAAAAGTCCTAATAGTTTACATTTCTTAGTTCTAGTCACTATCTGAGGTCCATCTGCAATACTGTTTAGGTTCCTCTCCTCCATTTCATCACAGTATATTTCACTTTTTTTTTTTGCCTAAGAAAGCTTGAGTTGTTTCTGTCACTTACAACTGAGGTATCTCACTAAATGATAATAGAATTCATTAATGAGGACAATCAATACGAAGGCACATGTAAGTAACATGATATGTGTCCAACATATTTAATTAAATCGGATCTAAAATATTATGATCTTTATAACTTTCGGTTTCAGAGGGTAACCTTTATCTGACTTTGTCTTCATATTTTGGGAATCTTCTACTCTAGCCACTCAAGCACTTTTTATGATGATATTTAAGATGCACTTCAAATTTAAGATGACATGAAATCATTTGCTTTATTTCATAGGGCAAAATATTGAGGCATTATCTTTGAAGAAACAAAGTAATAAGTCATAGTTACATCTAATGAGTTGTTATTGAATTTGTACAGGCAAATCAAAGACCTTCTTTTATGCAGTTAGAAATGCTGATCTTAACCGTTATGTTAGCTTGCCATTGATATCTTAATCTTACTGACAAAACTGTAAAAATGCAAAGCATTATGTCAGTTCTCTGTTGAACTACCAAATGTGTAAAATCAAAAAGAAGTAGACACTGTTGACTGGGAGTAATGTTTATTTTTTTATTCCTGCCCATGACTACTTAAACATTAGAAATTTGTATAAAATCTTGTTTATTTTTTGATTTGTATCTTTACAAATCAAAGATAGATCTTTGATCTAGAGATCTAGGGATCTACTGCTCTCCAGAAGTGACAGTTTTTCTGTGTATGTGCAATATATTTAATTTGTTATTTTATTGTTTTGAATTTATATAAAGTGGAGAAAATAGGTTTGGATCTGTTTGATCAATTCGTTCAGGTGCTAGTCTCCTTTAATTGCAGTATTGATTGCAGCAGGTGTAATGGGACCTGTGACTTCATATGACACCATGTCAGCCTTCAGAGGAAACAAAAGCTTTGGAAGCAAGTGGTTCAGGTTACTATTTATCTCATGACCCCATGAAAGTTGACATGTGTCATTAATAGTGACATGCCAGAGATTCAGATTTCTTTGGTATAGCTTCTGCAAGTTAAGACAATTCTCTGAATCTTTATAGTCTTGGAATCTTTCCATGTATGTTTCCCATGAGAATGTTAGTATTTCTTGAGTTCAGCAAGGTCAGATGAAAAGCAATTTTTTCCCCCTTTCTCTGGTTTCTGGTTGGCCTTTTTGTTTTAGATAACAACCAGTGGAAGAATTGTGAAATTCTAGGAGCTCATAATTTAGTAAGGGAAATAAGCCATGGATACAAATAGTGGCAACCCAAGATGGTCTATTAGTGGCATATCTGAGACTAAAACAGTAGGGAAAAGTCATTTTGGAAAGAGGTATGGGAGGCTGGTAGACCTGTTTCAGCCACTTTTTAGGTACTTCCTCACTGGTGATTTGGGCAACAAATATTATCTGTATAATCTTCAGTTTCTTCATTTGAAAGATGTGAGACTAATAGTAATATTCACTTAATTAGGCTATTTGTATGAGAAAATGATTTCTAGATAATCATAAGCACTCAAAAAATGTAAATGAACTGTAATGCCTTCAGTAGAGGAAGGAGAAGTTACTTTTATCTAGTATATTCAGAGAAGAAGCCAAGAAAAAGAGAGCATAACTGTTAGGTGTGTAGGATTTCAAAGACTAAGATGGTGGGAAATGCTTTTTAAGTGGTGGATATCAGAGTTGAAAATGTGACATATGGCCACAGGAAAGTGCATAAAGTAGTTTGAGAGATATCTAAGGCTTATGTGTTTCAGTGAGTCTTAAACTTTTCAAACCAAAATACTCCTCAGGGAACTGGGAAACATCTGTCCCTAGGGAAGGGAACACTACCGCCAACAACACCTCTTGCAATGCCACATAGTAACAAACATGTATCAATGTTTGGAACTGACTTGGCTCTATGCTTTACATTCACTGTCTCAGTTTATTGCCAAAGTAACTCTTGGCGAGTCCATGAGTCTCATTGCATGAGATAAGGAAAGTGAGGATCACAATTAATGATTTAGTAGGTGGTGGAACGGGACTCAGAAATATGATTGCAGGCCCTCTTTCTAAACCACTCTGTATCCTGCTTCTGGAGACTTGATCCTGGGTGTACAATTTTTTGGAAGTCTCTTGTTTTACTATTGTTATTTTTTAAACCAAGAAAATGTTGAATCCAGCTCTGTAATATACACGTTATTTCGATACAATGTTTTAAAATACTTTCTGTGCAAATGTTTTCGTCTGTTTGGTAGGTTAATAGTATAACACAGACTGTCAATTTCGGAAGATCTGACAATCTGCAAGCGTCTCCTTTCAAGGATATTAGGATATAACCTTGAAAGAGCTTCAAGCGATTTTTAATTTGCTTGTTTGATGGTGCTTTTCACTATATAATTTCTAGCCAAGACTTTTGCTGCTGTTTGTAAAACAAAATAAAAAATCTAATGCTCTTTCTTCAACATTTGCATGATTAATTTTAAAATTTGCTGTAATAAGCAATTTTATGCAGTTATTAATTAAGGTTTTATGATAACAGAATAGCTTTGTAGAAGGCTTTCTTAAAGTTTTACGGTTTTTTCAGTTGATGATTTATAATTAAATACTTGTCATGAGGAATCATGAATCTCTTCTGAAGCAAACTTATAAATGGATTCCTAAACTTCAAATTTAGAGTCAAGTGTAGAGTCACTGAAATATATCTCCTATGAAATTAATAAATGATAATTTAAAAGAAGTTGTAAATATCTATATTACACAGAAGTACATTCTAATTAATGTTATTCACCACATTAGAGAAAAGTATTGTATTTTAGTTGCAAATAATTATATTAATCTGTGTAATGCATACTTACTACTCACAAATTATCTTGTTTATACTTTAATGATGAAGACCAAATACTAGTTTGAATCAATTATGCTTAATACCTTGATTAGCAGCATATCTCTGGGAAAGAAATGACAAAATTTTCAAGATTTATGAAATTCAGGCATACCTGAAAACCACAAAAAGCTTTCATTTCTTGATAGCCAAAGATGAATGGAAATTAAGCTTAACCTAGTAGCTAGAAGCAAACAAAGCATATATTTAAATAGCACTAATTCTGGTTCTAATTTTAAGTAAGAACTCCAACATACAGAACTTTAACTCTTAAATTATGGAACTGGATGTCCTAGGAAAGTGAGTTAGGATTACATTTACACTAACATTTTATTGTAAAGGTGTGGGAAACCAGCCAGAAAAGAGTGACAAAAATAATTTAAGAAATCATCAAGCCTGCATACGGATACTTTTCCTCTGGCATGTGGCCCAAAATTTGTCTTTTCCAATAGGAAAATAAGATTGCTATTTTGGTTCAATTACTTAGACTGGAGACTTGCTTAATGACAATGCCCCAAAATATTACTGACTGATGATTTTTTTAATTTAAAATTTTTTTTTGTTCTTTGTCTTTTGATTTTTCATTTAAGACAGAGAGGATTCTTTATTCAACCCCATGAGATAAATGGACAGCTTGGGTGTGAAATACAGCATCGTGTTTTCACAGGTCAGTAATTGTATATGTACAAACGAACTGATCAGAGCACAATTTTTCAATGTTTAAGACAGAATAAGCTTCCCTGTAAAAGCAACACCTTTGTCACATTTTTAACTTTTGTATTCCTCTCCTTCTTCTTTAGCCTATCCTTCTTCTTTACCCTCTTCTTCAACAGAATCTACACCAGCCTCCTCATAATCCTTCTCAAGGGCAGCCATCTTCTCATGGGCCTCAGAAAACTCTCCTTCCTCCATGCCCTCACCCACATACCAGTGAACAAAGGTAAACTTGGCATAATCAGGTCATATTTGTGGTGCAGGTGAGCCCAGGCTTCAGCACTGGCCGTGGTGTTGCTCAACATGCACACAGCTCGCTGTACTTTGGCCAGTTCTCCACCAGGTACCACAGTGGGAGACTGGTGATTAATGCCAACATTGAAGCCAGTGAGGCACCAGTCCACAAACTGGATTATATGCTTGGTCTTGATGGTGGCGATGGAAGCATTGACATTTCTGGAAACCATGTCACCATGGAACAACAGGCAGCAAGCCATGTATTTACCACGGCGAGGGGCACATTTCACCATCTGGTTGGCTGGCTCAAAGCATGCATTGCTGATCACTGTTACAGAAGGTACAGATGTACCTCTGCTTTCTCAGCAGAGATGACAGGAGCAAATGTGCCCAGAGGGAAGTGGATGTTGGGATAGGGCACCAGATTAGTCTGGAATTCTTTCAGATCAACAAATCTGAGGGATTTGTTGGGCTCCCTCAAATCTGAGGGAAACAGTGATGGAAGACACAATCTGGCTAATAAGTGGTTCAAGGTTTGTGTAGGTTGGTTGTTCAGTATTGAGGTTTCTACTACAGATGGTCTCGTTCCTTACCATGAAGGCACAATCAGAGTGCTCCAGCTTGGTGTGGGTAGTGAGGATGGAGTTGTAGGGCTCAAATACAGCTTTGGAAACCTGGGGGGCTAGGTAAATGGAGAATTCCAGCGTGGACTTCTTGCCATAATCCACAGAGGGTCTTTCTATCAGCGGGGAGGTGAACCTGGAACCAGTTCCCCCTCCAAAGCTGTGAAAAACCAAGAACCCTGATGACCTGTGCACTAGTCAGACAGTTTCCAAATTCAGTCCAAGATGAGGTCAGTGATCCTCTTGCCAATGGTGTAATGCCCTTGGTCACAGTTAATGGCAGCATCTTCCTTGCCTGTGTTAGGCTGTTCAGGGTGGAAAAGCTGGCAGTAGGTGCCAATGTGAATTCCATCAATGACCGTGAGTTCCAGGTCTACAAACACTGCCCTAGGCACATGCTTGCCAACATCCATTTCACTGAAGAAGGTCTTGAAGGAATCATCTCCTCCCCCAGTGGTCTTGTCACTTGGCATTTCACCATTGGATTGGATGCCATGTTCCAGGCAACAGAGCTCCCAGAAGGCATTGCCAGTCTGGACACCAGCCTGGCCAACATGGATGGAGATACAGTCAAGCATGGTTGCTGCTTTTTGGCTGCTGAGCAGATAGTGGAGAGGAAGAGGTGAGGTTGTTGCTTCTTACAGTGAGACTTTTAGGCAGGTAATGTAAGAGAATCTGCCAAAATATAATTTATTTAAAAATGAAATGTAAAATTTTTATTTTTTTAAAAAAATATGTTCTCTGTGTGAAAAGAGTAAACAATCTGACGGATCAATAATTTTTGATAAGGTACTTTCAGTTCTATGAAATATGAGGTGGTTTTTAAAAATGGTCTCTGCCCCTGAGGAGTTCAAGTTTAGCAACATATAAAAAATGTAAGTAATTAAAGTATATTATCATATTTATTACCTTCTACATATATAGTACAGGGAATGAGTAGTGAGGTTTATTTGAGATCAGTAAGGTTTCACAGAGACAGAGCTGATATATAAATAAATGAAACATGATGAGATCTTCACTAATGAATGCAACATGTACAAAACAACATGTACAAAAGCGTGGAGAAACAATGTGTTCAGAGGATATGAATTTGGCATTTCCAGAAATTAAGGAGGGAAGGACTTGGTGGATGGGTATGAGACTGCAGAGCAACCGTATCATGAGATTAGGGAGGAGTTTTAAGATACTTAGAGGGTCTTTTTGCTTAGAGAAAATAGCTTAGAAAAGTTTTTGGGTCAGCTATGCAAGATAGGATAGTTCACTCTACTACCGTGAAAGAAAATTCACTAGTAGTAATCCAGGTGACAGAGAGAAAACTTAAAATGTTATTTTCATAGTTTAAATGGTAAATTCAAGAATACCTAACTTAACAAAGAGGTAGCGAAGATGAAGTAGGACAGACTGAAAGCCATTTCAGTATGATTAATGGTTAAATTAATACATACATATAGTGAGAATGGGAGAGTCAAATTAACTTCCAGGAATGTGGCTTTGGGGAGAAAAAAGGATAATAGATTCAATTTGGGCATGCTGAATTGAAGTTCCCATGGAGTACGCAGGTTATATAAATTCACTAGAAAATCATATATACATGCTGTGACCTTGGAGAAAAGGACAGGGCCATAATAGTATATTGGTGGGTATCTCATTCAAGGTCCCAAGAGGAAACTTATGATGCACTCAATAATAATTAGAATAAATCTGAGAAGGTATATTCACAAAGAGATGGATTATAAAAGTATGGGCAGGATAAAAGGAAATCAAAAGAATATTGAAGAAAACTGTTACTAACAGCAATAAAACTGTTCTAAACCTAAATAGATGAGAGAAGGTAAAGGTCACCTAAAGCTAGATGTAAAGATATACAAGAATGCAGGTGGCCATGAAAGAAACAGTGCCCATCTGTTGAGGGACTCAGCCAGCTTGAGAGGAAACATCATAGGAGGGGAATAAATAACCTGACCTGACTTTCTTTCTTCTCTCTAAACTTCTACTGGTGATCCCCATTGGCCAAATCTGGTCAAAGAAAGCCATGGTGCATGGGAGCTCATTGATACAGGATTTAAAGGTCTGCTTCTTAGGGCACAGAGCAAAGTGAAAGGGCTAGGAGTTAATCTGGAGGAAGCAGTAGAAGATATCCATCACAGAAGCACCAAGTGTTGCCTGCTTCAGGCAGAGTATGCCAAACAAGACAAGAGAGAGTCTCTGAGGGGGAAAAAACCAAAAAGAGTGGGCAACATCAGCACTGACAAGAAAATGAGAGGAATTGATACAGTGGTTGTCCTAGGATTGCCTGATGTTAGGCCACTCATGGAAAGCCAACTGATCATCACATAAAATACGGAGAGGTCAAGAAACAAAAAAATGAGGCCAGGAGAGTATATGTTGGATATTGTAGGTGGTGATCTTAATAGCAACAATTTTAGTGGGGTGGTATGAAAACAGTGATACTGCAATGGATTAAGGAGTGAAAGGAAGTAAGTAAGTTAAAGCAGTAAATGTAGACTCCTTTTTAAAGTTCTGTGAATTAAGAAAGGGAGAAGTCTAGAGGGGCAATTAGATGTGAGTTCCTTGAAGAAATGTTCAAAGGATATAAGACTTATCTAATATTTTAATGCTGTAATTTTAGGCTCAGAAATATAAGGATTATACTTTAGGAAGGCAACAACATCCATATTAAACAAGGCCATTATAATTCTCAACAGGGAATAAATAACTACAATGTGTGTCTCTTCCTGTTGGTTCTCAAACTATGTGTACTAAAACCTGGACAAGATAGTATGTGAAGTATTAATTGAAGGTGCTCTCAACCTGGTTTTCTAGGCCATGTGTTGGCCCTTACTTATCTTGAAGTTAAATGGGCGTGTATTTATGTGGATATAGTCTACTTTAGAGAAAAGAGAATTCCCAGATCTTTTTAAGCACTAGGTTTCAAATGATACCATTGAGTGATGAGACAGTACAGATTGTAGAGATTTTAATAGACAGAGCAGGTTTCTATCTTCCTTCTTCAACTCATACTATGTATATACAAAATACCTTTCTACCAGCAGATAGAGTCAGTGTTGAGCAGTTTGTCAGTGGAGGGTGGTTTTGCCTCCGTCAGGGGGACATTTGGCAATGTCTGGAGACACTTGGTTGTCACAACAGGGGATGTACTATTATCATCTAGTGGGCAAAAGACAAGAATGCTGCTAGACACCCTGTAATGCACAGGACACCCACAGCTACAACGAAGATTTATGCAGCCCAAAATGTTAATAGTGCGACTGTTGAAAAATCCTGGTGTTGAGTTCTGAGGAAGGAGAGGAAAGTACAAGAGACACATATCCTGCCCCCACCCAGTGATTCCTCAAAAGGAGGGAGTAGATATGCCAGTGCTCCTTATGAAGTTGCAAACTAGAAGAAACTGGGGTTCTAGCTCACAACTGAATTTGAGAGTATCAACCCACAAAGATGTCCTACCACACTGAAACTTGAATGGGGGAGCAAGAAATATGACCACATGATGAGGAGATCTGGACACAGGAAGGATTTCAGATCATCCCTTGATTTCCCACTCCGCTAGAGGAGAATGGAAGTTTCCAGAAATTCCTGTACCTCAGGGAGGCTGAGAGTAAGGGTCATGTGCTTGCCAGTAACAAAATACAACATAGAGACTTTCATCAAAGTCTTCATAAGTGGTGCAAATCCATCAGCTGAACATGTGGGGAGCGGAGGGGACTGTGCTCTCATAGAGAGCAAAATATCCAGGGGTTCTTCTCTGCTGGAAATGATCATCCCGGATCTGACAGCTGCTTGCCACCAAAGACTCTTCTGCCATAAACAGTTCATGCCCCGTCCTAGCTATATGTCCCTAGGGAGCTGCGTGAGCTTCTGGGAGCAAGCAGTTCAGGGCCCAAGTGAGGCAATTAAGATGGCCTTGAGACTACCTTGAGATGGAAATTAAACAGGATTGTGACTGCTTTAAACAAACCAGAGCCAGAGAGTGAAAATCTCAAGTGGACTCCATAAAGATTTCTGCATTAAGTGGGGAGATCAGAAACTTGGGTTGTATTGAAAAAAGTTCAGTTTTAGAACATTTTAATTGCATTGACTTATACTGCTGATATTTCAGATCCATTACACATTTAAAAATTAATATTGGTTATTCAACTGTTACATTCCTCTTATTTAAGAATTGACTCCTCTGCCCCATGCCTTTTTAACAGGAATCAAGATTATATATGAAAGTATTTTACATTTAAATTGTGCTTATGCTGATTTTAGAGATACTTTTCTTTTACATATCATAACTTCATATCACAATAAATTTAGTGATTCAACTATTTTACGATTATTTCTTGACAATTGGCTATGATAGAATCCGTGCATGTTTTTATAATACTATAATACCAGTATTTTACTTATAGAAAAGCATTAGAAGGGCACCTAGTGGCTCAGTCACTTAAGCAACCGACTCTTGGTTTTGCCTCAGATTGTGATCTCAGGGTCCTGGGATGGAGCCACACACAGGGCTGGGTGCTCAGCATGGAGTCTGCTTGAGATTCTCTCCCTTCCCTTTTCCCTCTCCCTCTCCCCCTCGGCCCCTCAGCCCCTCCCTGTGCTCTCTCTCTCTCAAATAAATAAATAAAATGTTAAAAAAAAAAAAAAGACAAGCATCAGAAAATGAGGGATCCATAAAGGATAGTGTCACTGGGCCACCTAAATTTTAGAAGAATATCATTGGGATACAGTTATATTAAAGAACAAAACATAGCTTGATTTTATGGAGAATTGATAAACAAATGGAAAGATTTTTTCCCTAAAATCTTCATAAGTAAATATTTATGTCTATAGTTGCTATTTTAAAAGATTACAAGAAGCTTATAGAAATACTGTGATATTATTTAAATAAATTCAGGGAAAAAAATCTAATGGCAAGAAAAAATTTCTCATCTCCTTGTCCAATTTCTTTTCTTTTTTTTTTTAAAGATTTTATTTATTTATTCGACAGAGATAGAGACAGCCAGCGAGAGAGGAAACACAAGCAGGGGGAGTGAGAGAGGAAGAAGCAGGCTCATAGTGGAGGAGCCTGATGTGGGGCTCAATCCCATAACGCCAGGATCACGCCCTGAGCCAAAGGCAGAGGCTTAACTGCTGTGCCACCCAGGTGCCCTGTCCAATTTCTTTTCTTATTCCTTTTAGGAATGCCTTACTCATATGTAAGTTTTCTGAATGCATACAAATGGCCCTCCTGATCACCCTTGACAGTAGAAGTTTCCACCTGTCCTTTTGGTCCCATCCTGGTCACTACTACAATCACCTTCCACTGCCTAAGACCTCCCTCTTTGCACTTCTCACCCTGCACACTAAAGGCTTTCCCATTACTGTTTTTCAGTGATGCACCTCATTGTCAGACTTCTAGCATACAGAGAGTATGGGCTGGGAAGAAGGAGGGGAACAGTTTAGGAAATGTGGGATAGGCACTGATGAAGTTATTATTTCAGATTGACATAGTAGCAGTAATCTCAAATGGGCACCCCCCGCCCCCAGCAATAGCTCTGGCACTGCAAAAGATAAAATATTCTTTAGCTTAATTGTAGAAATCTCCCAGGTTTCAGTCTATTACTTGAGCCAAGAATTTGGGGATTTAGGCTGCTGCTGCTCATTGTTTTTCTTTAAACTACCCAGTGCCATTAGACGCATCTGCTCACCCTACAGTCCATGGATGACTCCTTCCTGGCATACTGTTCTTATGGCAGTAGCTGTTTTTCAAAGCCGTCATTGAGCTCTTTGTTCTGGATTACTATAGGTAAAATGTGAATCATAGATGTGTTATGTCATGCTGGGTGTTGAGATTCTTCTCCTAGAACACTAGATGAACTTTTGGTTTGTTTGTTTTCAGCCCTAATTAAGCAAGATGAATAATTCTAAATTCCTTCTTATTTACCAAGATTGTTTAAGGTTAGATCCCTGGGGTACAACCCTGGACCCCCTGTGTATCATGGTGGCCCCTCCAATGTCACCTCTGCAACCTACTCAAGGTATCATATTTTTCCTATTAATCAGAATTCTTTATTCCAGAAACCACAAATGGTCTCTGGTGAATTTGAGCTGCCAAACAACTCATTTGGAAAAACAAAAGTGTTAAACAAATATAATAGGAAATCTACAAAAATAGGCTCAGAAAAACTCAGAAAACCTAAATGGCTAGAAGCCTAGGCAAAGTCATCTAAGGCAATATCTGTGGTATAGGGCCAAGGCTGCCACCACTGGCTTCTGGATTCTGCCACTGGCTCTGCTGCCCCTCAATTGTGAAAGCTGCTACTGGCAGCACCTGACTACTTCCCCTAGACAGAATTAATTCTAAATTTGCTCTATTTCCCTGGCATGAGCACCTGACTGATGAAGCATAGCTTCCAGGAATCATAGAGAACAAATGTGTAATTTTAAAGCTTCTTTATTGGAAGGTGGCCCCTAAATTTTACCAAGTTAATACATTGGTGGATTTCCCCAAATGTAAGTAAGGGCAGTGAGCTGGAAATAGTCCAGTGCTTTTTCAGGTTTACTGTCCATCCTTTTGCATCCTGCTCTATGCCTTGAAATGCTGGCTTGTGCAGACTCAATCAACTCATCCCCTTATTGTTTGGCTCCAGCTGGGGTAACCCAGAAAGCCCAGGCAGGAGACTGATGGGAGGAGAGACAGAGAGAGATAGATAAGGGTATTTATTTCTTTGTCTTTCTTCTAGCAGCATCTCTGTGGACTGGCTGTATCATTTGACAGAATTATTAGCTTCTGTAGGAGTCTGTTCCAGCTTTTTCTAGCTTTCTGGGTCACTGGGATCCTATAACTTCTCTCTTTGATCCTTCAAACCCATGGGAGCTGATGGCATGAGATACTGCACTATCCCTTACGTCTTCCTTATGAACTACCTTGGTTTTTGTAAATTGCCCCTTAATTAAATCCTCCTCAAATTATTATCATTTGGATGTGCCATCTATTTCTGCCTGGGATCCCAAATTATACAGGTATCCTCAAAAATGGCCAGTGTCCTCTCTCAAGATGTTTCTCCCTATGACTTAGAGCAGCACTGTCCTGTAAGGAACACCACATACCTGCTCTCTGTTTTCCCCACTGTGGTCCTTTTCTGCTTTCTGAAAGTAGACAACTCTTTTAAGAAAAAGAGGTAATTTCAGGACTATTTTACTGTAATAGCTGCATGAAAGGACTTAGATGAGGAAATCCCAAAGCAAAGTGATGTAAAATAGAGAAAACTCAGAAAAAAACCAAAACTATCATATGGAAGAGAGGAGTGTTTTTACCCTTGAACTCCCAAGAAAGACACAAATTGATCATACCAAAGTATTACATTATGGTTTTTACTTATAGCCCCTTATACTTGGGTACAGATATGGATATTAGAAGATAAGGTGAGGGAAAAGGCACTTAGAGAACAGAACAGTGGCCATTGTCTATTATTTAGCATTAAATGAAATAGCACGTTGCAAACTGCTTATGTACAGGTTATTATGTTGGGATGAGTCATGTAGCCAGTTAGTGACTTTAACAGAGTGATTGGCATCTATATATAAAATCAATATATTTTTAAATTTATGGACTTAAAAACATCTCCAGGAATTTAGCTTTTAAAGAGATTTGTGATTTTTTTGTGCCTCAGTGCGAGAATCTACCTTCAGTTTGGTAGTTATATGACACTATCATTTTCCTATTTTATGCATTGTATTTTATTATTATAATGGTTTAATGCATGATTCTTTCCAGGTATAACTTACTCTTGTACAAAGGATATCAAGAGTTTAGGCTAAAGGAATAAAAACAAATGCGGGGATTTCAGGCTTCAGAACAAGGGGATAGTTGATAAAATATATTTAGAGAAAGTAGGCCTTGGGCACTTTTCATCACACTGTATGTATATAATTCCCTGTTTTGCTTTGGTGTATCACCAGAAGTAGATTTCTCTACCTGGCATAATCATACTCTTCCTAGTTTTCTGCAGAAAGGAAGATGTTCCCTGTGGGAACAGGCGTAGCCCCTGTCCCTCCTATGTTCCTTCTATCTATGTATCTACACCCTGAAGGATGCTTACTGTGAATACCTGTGATTCTCTGCTTCAGTGTAGCGGTTGGGGCATGCATGCTTTATACACAAGGCCCGCTGAAAGAATAGGTAAATTCTCCAGCAATGACAGAGAGATTTAATGGGTAAATACCACAGCTTTTCCACCCCTTGGTTGTGATGATATTATCTCCCCCAACAGCCCTAATAGGATTGAGCCCACCTGCCCAAATTGATAACTAGCCCAATAACCCATCTTTTATTGGTATCCTTCTTCCTGTCATACTGTCCCATTCTCCTAGTGGTGCTTCCTGGGATCACCTCTTAGATAAAGTCCCTACCCTTGAATCTTCGTCTCAGCAGCTGCTCTGGAATCCGAACAGACAATTGGTGCCGAAAATGATCATAGGAGGAGACTCTTAAGACAAGATTCTGGAACTGGATTAGTTACCAGCCATATGGCAATGAGGACCTCATAACTGGTAGTAAGCCATAGGGTTATAAATATCACTTATGATAAGAGTCTTACCTGTGGTGAACTGGAATGGGTTATAGGGAAATGAGATACCTTAGTTCAGGCAAGACCTTTAGCTCTTGGGAAATATGGGGTAATGGTATTTATAAGGATATGGTGTTGGTTGGCATATGACAACTGCAATGGAAGCCTGAGATACCACCTTACACCAGTTAAAATGGCTAAAATTAACAAGACAAGAAACAAGTGTTGGCAAGGTTGTGGAGAAAGGGGAACCCTCTTACACTGTTGGTGGGAATGCAAGCTGGTACAGCCACTCTGGAAAACAGTATGGAGGTTCCTCAAGATGTTAAAAATAGAACTACCCTATGACCCAGAGTTGCACTACTAGGTATTTACCCCAAAGATACAAATGTAGGGGCACCTGCACCCCAATGTTCACAGCAGCAATGTCCACAATAGCTGAACTGTAGAAGGAGCTCAGATGCCTTTTAATAGATGCATGGATAAAGAAGATGTAGTACATATATACAATGGAATATTACTCAGCCATCAGGAAGGATGAATCCCCACCATTTACATCAACATGGATGGAACTGGAGGGTATTATGCTAAGTGAAATAAGCCAATCAGAGAAAGATAATTACATGGTTTCATTCATATGTGGAATATAAGACATAGCACAGATGATCATAGGGGAAGGGAGGGAAAACTGAATGGGAAGAAACAAAGAGGGAGACAAAGAGTGAGAGACTATTGACGCTGGGAAACAAACTGAGGGTTACAGAAGGGAGGTTGGGGGGATAGAGTAACAGGGTGATGCCTATTAAGGAGGGCATGTGCTGAGATGAACACCAGGTGTTATACGCAACTGATGAATCATGGAACACTACATCTGAAACTAATGGTGTACTATATGCTGGCTAACTGAACATAATATAAATAAATAAATAAATAAATAAATAAATAAATAAATAAACAAACAAACAAACAGGCCTAAGGCAACCACTTAATAGTTTAGCTTGGTATGATACAAAGGCCCTTTCTTCCGACAGTGGGAGGGCAGAATGTTGACAGAAGTACAAAGTGGGCTGAATTTACAGTCCTGGTAAGGCTCCTACACTGATGGTAGGGCTCTGCTGGAGAAAGAATGAATACTGAAACATGGGATAAGGATTTCCTGGTTTCCTGGTACTTTATGAAGGGATTATTTACTAAATGAGTTACAGAATCTGTATATTATATACAGTAGAAACTGGGAGAACATGCTTGACAATGAATGCTAAAAGTGCTAGACCGTGGTAGAGGGTGGGGAGCGGAATCTAAAGCATCAAAAGACAGTTTATTGATATGGTGAACTCTCCTGGGATTCAAGATTAAGTTCCTAGCACTTTTTTGGAAGAACTTTCGTGGAAAATATTAAAGGAGGGATTAAAGTCTTAGTAATGTGGGTGTGATAGAATGGCTTTAATATGTGATACTAGAGAATCAACCAGTTGGCTGTGTTCTCTGGTAGGACTCAGAGGGTACTCCTTTCTCTAAATTGATAGAGAATGTGATAACAAAGGGCACATCAACATTGTTGAGAAGTAGAGCTATCTTCTGTAGATCAGTTGATAGGAATTGGGAATGATGCTAATTTGTACTTGCTGAAGCCATGTAGCTGCACTTGACTATCAGAGATTTGGATACAATTCATTAGAGACCAATCAGTCACCTGATGGCAAGTTGATTGTATCACACCCTCTATGTACTGGGGGAAGGGCAATTCATCCTTGTTGATATTGTAAAGTATCTCCAATATGGGTTTCCTTTTCTGCCTTCAATGCCTCAACCAGCACTAATGTCCAAGGATTTGAGATTGAACATAACATTGCCTTCACTTTATGGTGAAGGAGTTACGACAACAAGCACTTGACCACAGGATTTACTCATCCCATCATAGATTGTACCCTTCAGAAGCCACCATCCAGAACTTTAACTGGGTCTTTAAGAAGCTATTCCAAAGTTCTTTTTTTTTTTTTTTAAAGATTTTATTTATTTATTTGACAGAGATAGAGACAGCCAGCAAGAGAGGGAACACAAGCAGGGGGAGTGGGAGAGGAAGAAGCAGGCTTATAGCCCCTGATGTGGGGCTCGATCCCACAACACCAGGATCACGCCCTGAGCCGAAGGCAGATGCTTAACCGCTGTGCCACCCAGGCGCCCCGCTATTCCAAAGTTCTATCCATATCTCTGATAATGGATATTGTTCCTTTATTTATTTATTTCCCTTCTCTGTCTCACTTCTTCACTCCCCACTGATATTTCCTGGGGTCACATCAGAAATAATAATAATAATAATAAAAGGAGATCTTCAATCCAGGACTAGTACAGTTTCTCAATTATGACAACAGGATCCAGGATCATTCTTAGGTCTTCACATATGCATCCTATTGCTTTATGTCACAAAAAGGCTGTGAGATCATGTGATGTGACCTAGGCCTTACATCATTTATGGGACAGTGGCATCTACTTACATTTTTCAGTGGGAACAGTGAGAAAACAGGTACCCTTAGCAGCAAGAAAGTTTGGAAAGTTGGAATTTGAGTAGTTGAGTTTATAAACTTTTGCCACCTTTATTATAAAGGCATGGGAGATGTGGTACATATATTCAATGGAATATTACTCAGCCATCAAAAAGAACAATTTCTCAACATTTGCTGCAACATGGACAGGACTGGAGGAGATAATGCTAAGCGAAATAAATCAAGCGGAGAAAGACAATTATCGTATGGTTTCACTCATTTATGGAACATAACAAATAGGAAGATCGGTAGGAGAAAAAAGGGAAAAAGAAAGGGGGGGTAAAAAAAAGAAGGGGGAACGAACTATGAGAGACTATGGACTCTGGGAAACAAACTGAGGGCTTCAGAGGGGAGGGGGGGTGGAAATGGGATACGCTGGTGATGGGTATTAAGGAGGGCACATATTGCATGGTGCACTGAGTGTTATACGCAAGTAATGAATCATGGAACTTTACATCAAAAACTAGGGATGTACTGTATGGTGACTAACATAATATAATAAAAAAATATTATTATTAAAAACAAAACAAAACAAAAGGCATGGGAGAAAAAGGATGAAGAGAGAAGTTCAATCAATCAACCCATAGTGTTACCATATGAATAGGCAAACTCAGAATTTAATAGCAAAAATTGACCTAAGTTCTGACCTAATTTTTCCCCATTTTCCTGAATAAATAAATAATAGGTTGCAATGTTACACTATAATGACTCTGGAATGTTTTAAATATGAAAGCACTTAAAATAATTCACTACATTGTGGCACTTGGGTGGCTCAGTGGTTAAGCATCTGACTTCAGCTCAGGTCGCAATCTCAGGGTTCTGGGATCAAGCCCTGTGACAGGCTCCTCCCTCAGTGGAGAATCTGCTTGTCCCGATTTCTTCTGCCCACCCTCACCCCCACCCCCTCATGCTCTCTCTGTCCTTCTCTCAAATAAAAAAAAATTCACTACATTTAGTTGCCAAGTTTTCATATGCCCTATTTATTAATTTAAAAAAATATATAACAAGTCCCTACTAATGGCTTTCCATGAGCACAGCAGACAAAATTTCTGCTCTTCTTGAGTTTCTATTCTATGTGTAAACTCATTCAAACTGCCTGGTTGCAACAGAGTAACTGATAAGAATTACTTATTTTTGGGCCCATAAAAAATTTGTAAAAGTTTGCTGGAATTGAAGAATTCTAACTGTAAGAATATTATTGTCCTCTTAATAATTAGAAAAATATCAAAATTAACTTTTCTGATTCTTAAGCTTTGTCAAGAATTTCTAAATAATTTCTGATACTTATTTTTCTCATGCAAAGACATCCAGAATCTTTAGCCTCAAAAACTGTAAATTGTTGAAGTTTTTAAAAAAGCACAAAATATTAAAAAAAATAAAATAGGATATACCTATTTTTGTTCATAACCTTGAGTTATTGACAATATCCCTTATAGGCAACTGTTTGCTATCAGTTGCATCTTTGCTTTGTAGACTTGTGCTTTCTATTGAATAGCTTAGATGAGGGCTGACACTAAAACCTGGAGGATTTAATTATTTTTATTCTTTTGTGGCAGCGAATGATTTTTTCTCTGCCAATTTTGTCTGTTAGGCTAACGGTCTTACATATTTTTAATTGCTATTTCTATTTGCACTGATATATTTTCACACCTCCTAGAAGTAATGTAACAGCAAGATTTTTATCACCACAACTGGTGGACACCTGGGTCATTCTATTGACCATTTAGGGAAATATTCCCAAGCTGTAACAAAGCCATTTCTATGTGCTCACTCATTTTGCCCGCAGCTTCTCTGAAAACTGTTCCTGTAGATTAAAAAAAAAAAATCTCTAAAGAAATCTTTCATTTTTAAATGCTTAAAATTTTAAAATAAAAATAAGTATAAAATTATGCATAATATATACATTTTAGTTATCTTTATTCTAGCAAAGATAGTCTTTTCTCTAATTGTATCAATAGAATAGTTTACTTAAGATATATATTATAAAAATAAAATATAATATATAATTATTTATAAATATTTCTGGAAGTTTAGCTTTTTAAAAAATTTCAGCTTTATTTAGGTAAAATTGATATATAAAGTTGTAACATAATTAAAGTGTATATGGTGGTGATTTGATATACACAGACATTGTAAAAAGATTCCCTCATCTAGTTCCTTAACATATGTATGACCTTGAATATTTATCTTTCTTTGTTGCTATAGTTGAGAACGTTTAAGTTCTACTCTCAGCAAATTTCAATTATATGATGTAGTCTTACCAACTATAGCCACCATGTTTTATATTAGTCTTTGCACTTTATTTATCTTATAGCTGAAAATGTGTATCTTTTCACCAACCTCTTCCTATTCACTCCTCCCAGCCCCTGGCAACCAAGCACTTTTCTACTATTTCTGAGATTGCCTTTTTTTTTTTTTTTTTTTAAAGATTCCACACATAAGTGATATGCTGTATTGGTCATTTTCTGTCTTTATTTCACTTAGCATAATGCCCTCAAGTTCAATGCATGTTGCGGTAAATGGCAGAATTTCCTCCTTTCTCATAGCTGATTAAATTCCCTTGCTTGCATACATGAATACATCAAATTTTCTTAATCCATTAATGCATCAATGGACATTTTTAAAAAAGATTTTATTTATTTATTTGACAGAGATAGAGACAGCCAGCGAGAGAGGGAACACAAGCAAGGGGAGTGGGAGAGGAAGAAGCAGGCTGCCAGCGGAGGAGCCTGATGTGGGGCTCGATCCCAGAACGCCGGGATCATGCCCTGAGCCGAAGGCAGATGCTTAAGGACTGAGCCACCCAGGCGCCGCCATCAATGGACATTTAGATTATTTCCATGTCTTGGCTATTATGAATAATGCTGCAACAAACATGAGAGTGTAAATATCACTTCAATATCTTGTTTTCATTTCTTTTGTATATATACCCAGAAGTAGAATTGCTTGATCATATGGTAATTCCTTTTTTAATTTTTTGAGGAACCTCCATATTGTTTTCCAGAGTGGCTGAACCAATTTACATTTTCATCAGCAGTGTACAAGTTTCCCTTTTCTTCACATCCTTGCCAACATTTGTTATCTCTTGTCTTTCTCATAATGGCCATTCTAATGGGTGTGAAGTGATATCTCATGATGGTTTTGATTTACATTTCCCTGATGATTAGTGATGTTGAACACCTTTTCATTCAACTATCAACCATTTGTATATCATCTTTGGAAAAATGTCTAGTCAGATCCTCTGCCACTTTTTAATTGGATTTTATTTTTTGTTATTTAGGTTGTATGAGTTTTTTCTTTAGTACATATTTTGGATATTAATTTCTTATCAGTTATATGATTCTCAAATGTTTTATCCCATTTAGTAGATTGGCTTTTCATTTTGTTGGTGGTTTCCTTTTCTGTGTAGAAGTTTTTGAGTTTAATTTGGTCTCACTTGTTTATTTTTGCTTTTGTTGCCTCTGCTTTTGATGTTATATCCAAAAGTCATTGCTAAGACTGATATCAAGGAGCTTAACCCCTGTATTTTCTTCTAGGAGTTTTATGGTTTTAGATCTTAAATTTACATCTTTAATATATTTTGAGTTGATTTTTATGTAAGGTAGGGATCCAGTTTCATTCTTTTGTGTGTGGCTGTCCAATTTTCTCAATACCATTTATTGAAGACACTATTCTTTTCCTATTGTATATTCTTGGCTTCTGCATTGTAAATAATTGACCAAATATGCATGGGTTTATTTCTGGGCTCTCTACTCTGTTTCATTGTTTTATATGTCTGTTTTTATGCTAATGCTGTATGGTGTTGATTACTATAGTTTTGTAATAGAGTTTGAAATCAGGGAGTGTAATGTCCCAGCTTTGTTCTTTCCCAAGATTGCTTTGGCTATTTGGGGTCTTTTATGGTTCCAAACAAATTTTATTTTATTTTATCTATCTTATTATTTTATTTTATTTAAGATTTTATTTATTTGAGAGAGAGATAGTGAGAGAGAGCACAGCAGGGGGGAAGGACAGAGGGATAAGGAGAAGCAGACTCCCTGCTGAGCAGAGAGCCAGATGTGGGTGCTTGATCCCATGATCCCAGAACATGATCTAAGCCGAAGGCAGATGCTAATAGACTGAGCCACCCAGGGGCCCCTCCATACACATTTAAATTTTTTTTTCTATTTCTGTGATCATACCATTGAATTTTGATAGGGATTGCACTGAATCCGTAGATTGCCTTGTTTAGTGTGGACATTTTAATATCAATTCTTCTAATCCATGAACAAAGAATATCTTTCCATTTATTTAGATTTTCTTCAATTTCTTTGATTAATGTCTTATACTTTTCACTGTGTAGATCCTTCACCTACCTAAATTTATTTGTAGGTGTTTTGCTATTTTTGATGCAATTGTGATAATTAGGACTTTTTTTAAAATTTCTTTTCTGATAGTTTGATATTAGTAGATAAAAACACACTGATTTTTGTGTATCTTTTTGCATCCTACAAATTTACTGTATTCATTTATTCTAACAGATTTTGGGTGGAGTCTTTAGGATTTTCTCTATATAAGGTCATATCATCTGCAGACAGTTCTACTTATTGCTTTCTAAATTGGAAGATTTTTTCTTCTTGCCTAAGTCCTCTTACTAGGACTTCCAGTACTATAAAAGTGGGGAATCCTTGTTCCTGATCCTACAGAACAAACTTTTGGCTTTTCATTATTGAGTGCAATGTAAGCTGTGGGCTTGCTATATCTGTTCTTTATTATGCTGTTACATTCCCTTTATACTCAGTTTGTTGAGAATTTTTATCATGAATGAATATTGGAAATTATCAAATGTTTTTTCTGCATCGATTGAGATGGTCATATGGTTTTTATCCTTCATTTTGTTAATGTGGTATACGACATTAATTGATTTAAAATGTTAAGCCATCCTTGCATCCCGGGAATAAATTCCACATGATTATTCTGTCTGATCCTTTTAAAGTATTATTGAATTTGGTTTGCTAATATTTTGCTGATGATTTTTTGCATATATGTTTACCAAGGAAATTGGCCTGTAATTTTCTTTTTTTCTAGTGTCCCTGTCTGGCTTTATCACGGTAATTAATGCTGGTCTCATATAATGAGTTTTGGAGTGTTTTTTCCCCCCTATATTTTGGAGTAGTTTTAGAAGGGTTGGTATTAGTTCTTTAAAAGTTGGAGTTCACCAGTGAAACCATACAGTACTGGACTTTTCTTTGTTGGGAGATTTTTGATTACTGCTTCTATCTCCTTAGTCAATATTGATCTGTTCAGATTTTCGATTTCTTCATGGTTCAGTCTTGGTAGGTTGTATGTGTCTAGGAATTTATCCATTTCTAGGTTATCCAATTTGTTGGCATAAAACTGTTCATAGTAGTCTCACGATCCTTTGAATTTCTGTGGTATCAGTTGTAAAGTCTCCTCTTTCATTCCATTTCTTTTTTTTTTTTAAGATTTTATTTATTTATTTATTTTGACTGAGAGAGAGCATAAGCAGGGAGAGCAGCAGGCAGAAGGAGAGGGAGTAGCAAGCTCTCCACTGAGCAGAGAGCCGGGATCATGACCTGAGCTGAAGGCAGATGCTTAACTGACTAAGCCACCCAGGTGCCCCTCTCCTCTTTCATTTCTATTTTATTTTAGCTCTCTTTTTTAATAGGTAAGTCTAGCCAAAGATTTGTTTATTTTCTTTATCTTTTCAAAAACTAGCTCTTAGTTTCATTGATCTTTTCTGTTGTCTTTCTAATCTCAATTTCTTTTATTTCCATTCGGATCTTCTTTATTCCTTTTCTTCTAATTTTGGATTTAATTTGTCACAATTTTTCTAGATCCTTGAGAAGTAAAGTTAGGTTGTTTATTTGAAACCTTTCTCTTTTCTTAATGTAGTTGTTTATCACTATAAACTTCCCTCTTAGAACTGCTTTTCCTTTATCCCATAGGTTTTGTTGTGTTGTATTTTCATTTTCATTTGTCTGAAGATATTGTTTGATTTCTGTTTTGATTTCTTCTTTGACCCATCAGTTGTTCAGTAGCATGTTGTTTAATCTCCATATATTTGTGAATTTTTCAGTTTTCTTCTTGTGATTGATATCTAGTTTCATGCTATTGTGGTTAGAAAACCAGGGGTGCCGGGTGGCACAGCGGTTAGGCATCTGCCTTCGGCTCAGGGCGTGATCCCAGCGTTATGGGATCGAGCCCCACATCAGGCTCCTCTGCTATGAGCCTGCTTCTTCCTCTCCCACTCCCCCTGCTTGTGTTCCCTCTCTCGCTGGCTGTCTCTATCTCTGTCGAATAAATAAATAAAATCTTTAAAAAAAGAAAAGAAAAGAAAAGAAAACCATACTTGACATGACTTCATCTTCTTAAATTTATTAAGGTGTGTTTTGTGGCCTAACATATGATCTATCCTAGAGAATGTTTCATGTGTGCTTATGAAGAATGTATCTGCTGCTTTTGGAGAGGATGTTCTGTTAACAGCTGTTAATTTCATCTGGTTTAATGTGTAGTTTATGTCCAATGTTTCCTTATTGATTTTTCTGTTTGTGTGGTCTATCTATTGTTGAAAGTGGAATACTGAATTCCTTTACTGTTACTGTGTTACTGTCCATTTTTACCTTCAGGTCTTTTAATATTTTCTTTATACATTTAGGTGCTACTATATTAGGTGCATAAATATATATAAATGTTATGTCTTCTTATTGGATTAACCTCTTTATCATTATATAAAGACCTTTATCTCTGATGACAGTTTTTGGCTTAATGTCTATTTTGTCTGATATAGGTTTCATCAATCTTGCTTTCTTTTGGTGTTTGTTTGCCTGGAATATCTTTTCCATGTCTTCACTTTCAGTCTGTGTTTAAAGCTAAAGTGAGTCTCTTATAGGCAGCACATGTTTGTGTCCTTTCCTTTCTCTTTTCTTTTCTTTCTTTTCTTTTCTTTCTTTTCTTTTCTTTTCTTTTCTTTTCTTTTCTTTTCTTTTCTTTTCTTTTCTTTCTTTTCTTTTCTTTTATGTATTCAGCCACTCTGTGTTTTTTGATTGGAAAATTTATTACATTTACATTTAAAGGGATTATTGATAGGTATGGATTTACTACTGCCATCGTGTTAATTATTTACTAGATGTGTTGTAGTGTCTTTGTTTTTTTCTTCTTCTCTTGGTCTCTTCTTTTGTAGTATGATGATTTTCTGTAGTGATATGCTTAGATTCTTTATCTTCTGTGTAACTACTATATGTTTTTGTTGCATGGTTAACATAAAATATCTTCCATTTAAAACAATCTAATTTAAGTTGTTAACAACTTAACTCTGAACACATTCTAAAGCTCTACATTTTTTACTCTCCCCTCTTGGAACATTAATGTTTTTAATTTCACAATTTACATTTTATCATCTTGTATATCCATTAACAAATTATTAAAGTTATTTTTAACACTTTGACTTCTAACCATCATAGTAGATTCTCAACTATACTGAGATCTTTCATTTTCTTGTTCTTAATGGATGAAATGCTTCTTAAGAAGATACCAGAAGTAGTCAAATTCATGAAATCTTCTCATGTAATCATGCCTAACCATTATCATTAATTTCTCTCTTTTTTTGTTAGTGTGTGTATATATATACAAGTTTTATGCAGAACAATTATATTATCTAAAACTTTCATTTCAAGTTATGTTATAGAACAAAATACAGTAACAGTAACAGTCTGGTAATGTTAGAGTCATTGGTCTTAAGCATTCTGCTTCTCAATTGCTTTTTTAAAAACATAATGACAAATAAAAACGGGTATATATGTGTGCATTTATAAGATATAAATATAAATAAATCTACATAAAATATAGATCAAATACATATGTTTAAAGTGTACAATGCGATTATTTGGTATACATATAAATTGTGAAATGATTACCACAACCCACTTAACAAATCCATCATCTCACATAATTACTGTAGTTTTGCATGGATGGTTAGAATGTTTAAGGTCTCCTCTCAGCAAATTTCAAATGTACAATGCAGTAGTAATTAATTATAGTTACCATACTATACATTATATCCCCAGAATTCATTCATTCATTTGTGAAGTACTGATCTAGCACACTAGATATAAGGGTCAACCTGTTAGGGTATTTTTCTCTCATGAACACTATATATAGGGCATTGACAACATTTCTTTCTTTTTTTCTTTCTTTCTTCTTTCTTCTTTTTCCCTTTCTCTTTGTTTTTTGGAAACCAGCCAAAAGAGAATAAAAGTAAACACATTAGTCCTCTAGATATTAAACTGTTATCTATCAGGTTATAGTCACAGCTAGAAACTCATAGCCTTTCAGAATTTATTAAAGTTGATAATATATGTCTTTGATTTGTAAAGCAAAACTATCAGAGTGCAACTTTTCAATATAATTTTCATGTTTATGGGGGAACACCTTGCAGTCATCTTCCTTTACAACCTACAAAAAATGTATTAATTTCTCATATATTTTGCTTGGACTTTGTTTTAAATCTATTATATTTCTTCTCTTTCCCATGAATAAATAAAAAGATAATTTCTTCCATAATTAAAAAGAAAAACTACTAAATTTTAAAAAATCCTAACCTGCCCATTCAAGAACATTTTTGTGTGCTTCTACATTTTGTTTGAAAGAGTGTGTATGATAAGGGCTGATAGGCAAACAAGTGTTGGTAATACAAGTAGAACTAATTATGTATAGGAAAATATGCTATTATGTTTGCATTCAAGAACAATTGTACTTCAATTTAATTTTGTATCCCGTATGGTCATATAGATTTCTAACTTCTTTAGTTTCATAACTTTGAATCTCCTTATTTCATAATTTTTATTGAGCATATATTACATTTTTGCAAATAATATTTAGGATCTCTTTAAGGTATAAAATTCTATAATTTCATGATCTGTATAAACTGTTTACATTTTATAGTATACAAATTGACTTCCAGTAGGCTATAAACATTTTCACACAGATTTTCCAAAGTCCACTATATAATAATAAAATTTTCTCATACCAGGGTGCCTGGGTGGCCCAGTTGGTTAAGTGTAGGACTCTTGATTTCAGCTCAGATCATGATCTCAGGGTTGTAAGATTGAGCCCCACATTGGGCTTCGTAGTGAGCATGGACCCTGCTAAGATTTTGTCTTTCCCTCTGCCCCTCCTCCTACTTGGTGTGCTCTCTGTCTCTCTCTCTCTCTCTCTCTCAAAAAAAAAAAAAAGAATTTAATTATAACAATTCTTCCTTTTAATAGTGTAAATAAATGGCATATATATAAGTAAAGTAAGAGAAGTAAATGGCCACAGGTACACTAAAAATACTCAAAATTATATACTTAAAAAAAAAAAAACAAACCTTTGGTCAATGGTCCATTTACTATGAATTAAATGATACCAGAAATCTCAATAGTTTTGTTTTTTGTTTTGTTTTGTTTTTTTGAGGAGTAACTACCATTTCTCAATTCTTTTAAAATGGCTTTTGAGGCTATGTGTTCTTTCAAACGTGAACAAACAAACACACAAATCAGTCAATTTTATTAGCCAAGGAATTTCCTAATGCCTGAACTGCCCTAGAAATTAACCTATTGTCAACATATACACATCAGTGCAATCTAACTGAAATTTCCACCTGAGTTAGTTGATTAGTGCTAGTTAAATTAGTCCATCCATTTCCTTCATGTTGGCAGGCACATTTTCCTATGTGCAATGTGATTGACAGAGTTGGTTGATGGAACAATGAGCAATCACTCCTTTTAGCATCTCTTTAGCCTGAGGCATCCTCATTTCCCATCCCTCCCTTTTCCCTTTTTTTGGCCACCTACCCTGTCTTCCCAACATTCTTATGATGTTCACTAATAATGCCGGGAGAAGCTTGGAACCCTCTGAGTACATCCCCCTTTTCTCATGAGAGTAGTGATGATTTACACACCCGGTTCCTGGAAGGATTGGATGAGAGAGGGTATGGAATGACATGTGTTCCAAATCACCATTGATCAAGTGATTCCAGTATTATAGTCTCTGCAACAGACAGAATTTGGGAAGGAAAAAGCTTAGGTGTAGCACAGTGTCTGATAAATAGTAAGTATTCAACAAATACGTTGCTAAATCACAGATCAATTAGGTCAATTTGAAAATATTGGTGTTCTCTTGAGAAAGACCTTTTCAAAACCAACAATGCTCAAACACTACCCAACATTGGATGACTTTAACAAAAATGCCAAGGTCCACAGTAAATATTCCTTCTGTATTGGGAAGGAGGGATGCTGTAATAAGTAGTAGGCATCCAAATCTCAATTAGGCCTCTGTGCTTGACTTGTCTTGTGATTGAGAGTTTGGAAAGCTCCATACAGAAAGAAAAATGGCTTATGTAATTTCCATTGGCCTTCACTACAGCCACATAGGTTGTCATCTAAATCAACTTGCAGTTGGCAGCAGCTGGGACCAGAAGTGGATTGCCTGTATTCAGAACCATGTGTCACGTTAGGACAATGAAATTAGGGAACAATATATACCTGTAATCATAACAGTCTTTTCGCCTTAAAAAACACACAACCCTCTATTATGTCCCTGAAAGTATTTACAAATGACTTGAATTGGAACAGATTATTCCTTCTACAAAATGCAATGAATACTATTTCATCATGTCTTGTACGGTTTTACAACCTTCCAAAGAGTTAATGTCCAATGGTTGGTTGGTTTTATGCTTTTGCTGGCCAACTCATATTTTTTAAGTCTAATAATTTTCAGGAGCAGTTGCTGAAATTTCAGAGCATAAAATATTTGAGATAGGAAAAGAAAGATAAAGACCAGAAAAGAACTTTGCCAAGGAACATATATTGTCTATTTGACCAGAGACATCTAGCCAGTGTGACACAAAAGAAAAATGCTCTATATTAGTGTATTGTTTCAAGACATATATAATCATAATGTCACATCTAACTCCCTTTTGCCTGGTCTTGACATGTTAGCAATGTTCCAGTCAATAAGTTATCGAAAGGCTATTTCATTACCTGGCTTAGCCTCAGAGATACAGAGCAGCACCCTATATTTTAGGAGGAACATGAGATAGATTGGAGGACATTAATCTGATGGAGAAACATTCATCCAAGTTCTTCCAACAAAATGGGCAATGCACCATGTCATTACCTGTTGACTGAAAAAGAGATTAAAAAAATCTCCAAAATGACCCTTCTTTCACTTCAACAATCTAACTCCCAACAAATTACAGTGCTATAGAAAGAATAACTAATTATGCTTCCACTAGGTACTATAAAGTGTCCAATTATGGGTCTAATTAGAAGGGAAGGGCATAAAGTAATGGGCCTTTATTTAGAAATGTTGTTATTCTCAGGACACCTTCTAAAGTGGTTTCTGTGTTTTATGTATTACATTTATTCTACCTTTCTATCACTTGCTCAGATTTATCTCAATAGGACAAACATCTGTCACATCTTGCATATTGCTTTAATTTGATTGTCCCTGACCCCTTAGGCAAATATAGACAGGTGGAAAACATACTGGCTATTTCACACAACATCTGTAGTCACTTCAGCCGGTCTTTTTTACGGCTTATCACAGCATGAGAGGGCTGCAGAAACCAAGCAGTAGCAGGGACAGAGAACCAGGTGGAATTCCTCCCTCTGTTTGCTTGAGCAACTCTGTACCACTCAGCATTTACAAATGCTGGCTGAGGAGAACAGCAGTCTGGTTGCGGGTCTAGTCCTTAAGAGTTAGGGGGAAAGAGAGAAAAGGTTTTTCTTAAAAAAGGGTATGCCTTTCAATTAAGGCATTATCTCTATTCTGTAACTGCAACAAAAGAGTTGAATAAATGACCACACACACAAGCACACACTCACGCACACACTCACATGCACAGCCATATACACAATGTCCTCAGCAGCAATTGGATATGATTAATGGGGCTGCTCTGGCACATCTTGAGGATAGCATATTAGTCACAGTTAATGACTCCTGCATAGCCTGCTCAAAGAGCAATATATCCATATGAAATGTCCCTAGCATAGAACAGGGAAAGACCTTAAAATACCCTATGGTCAATGACCCCGTCTCCAATATTGGTGAAGGGACACACCCAGAAATAGCCAGGCCTAATAGATGATGGTGATGATAATGATTACAATATTTAAGCAAGACACCACAAAACAGGAATATGGATTCTCCAAAAGGTCGTGCATGACAGTTCTAACCTATAATCATTATTTAAGTCATGAAATCTTTCCTTGTAAATGAGTTCTTACTTTAATCCAAGTCAATATCCTCTTGTGTAGACAACAATGGAAATGGAGAAAAATTGCCCAGCCATCCTCATATATGTACTTAATATACTTGGAGATGGTTATTAAATCATCCTTCTGCCTTCTTTGCTACAAACTAAAGTTAACTTCTTTATTCTTTCTCACTAGAATCAATTTCCTTCTTTTAAAATAATTATTTTATTATTACTTTAAAATGTTTCCTGGACCACCCACTAATATTTTCAAAATGTGGGAAGGAGACTACCCCTATCACCTGGGAGATAAATTACTTTGGGTGCCTTTAAAAACGAATATTCTTGGGTACCCCTTACTACTCAATCAGAAGTCTTTGGTTGGGCCCAGAATCTGCATTTTTAACATGAATCCTGGGAGATTCTCATGCACATTGATGCTTAAACATCAGTATTCTGGGGTGCCTGGGTGGCTCAGTAGTTAGTTGTCTGCTTTTGGCTCAGGTCATGATCCCAGAGTCCTAGGACTGAGCCCCACGTCGGGCTCCCTGCTCAGTGGGAAGCCAGCTTCTTCCTCTCCCACTCCCCGTATTTGTATTCCTTCTCTCACTGTCTCACTCCCTGTCAAATAAATAACTAAAATCTTCAAAATAAATAAATAAACACCAGTATTCTAATTTCTTTTCAGTTAAATGATCCAGATGCCTTCTACTGCAAGGCACCAAAGATATATGACTTTTAGTAAATTTCTTAATCAAAGGATGAATATGGGCCCCTCCAATCTATTTAAAACCCTTCCAGCTTTCATCAATTGTTTATCATCTTTCCTTCTGAAAGTATTTCATCTCTTTCTAGGATGTCTTTCTAATAACATGAGTACAAAGTGATTTTTTTTTTTTAACTAAAATCAACTCTCAATCACCACATCTCAGGTTCAACTCTGAAGTCGTTCTGACTTTGTGTCCTCACCTCAAGAAGTTAAAACTTCCTGCCACTAGGGGCGCCTGGGTAGCGCAGTCGTTAAGCGTCTGCCTTCGGCTCAGGGCGTGTATCCAGCGTTCTGGGATCGAGCCCCTCATCAGGCTCCTCTGCCGGGAGCCTGCTTCTTCCTCTCCCACTCCCCTTGCTTGTATTCCCTCTCTCGCTGGCTGTCTCTATGTCAAATAAATAAATAAATAAAAATCTTAAAAAAAAAAATTCCTTCCACTAAAGCTTGACTGGGTCATATGCATTCCCTGACTTTCTTCCAATAAATACTCTTCAAACATATTGTCAACGTCTACAATGGGGTGCAACTCATTTTTTTCTTTTTTTTTAAAGATTTTATTTATTCATTTGAGTGAGAGAGAGAGGGAAGAGAGACAGAGAGAGGATGACCATGAGTGGGGGGGAAGAGGGGCAGAGAGACAGACAACCTCCTCACTGAGTGGGGAGCCCGACAGGGGGCTCCATCCCAGGACCCTGAGATCATGACCTGAGCTGAAGTCAGATGCTTAACTGGCTGAACCACCCAGGCACCCCACAACTTATATTCTATTATTAAAAAAAGTATATGCAGAAAGAGATTCATCTATTAATGATCTGTCATTGCCTGAAGCAGCATTAATATTGTGGAAGAAGAGGACAATATTACTCCATTTTTCTCCTGTGCCTTTCAAAACTAGACATTTTCTTGTAAATATTACTAAAGGATTTACAATCTAGATAATAAAATGAATTCTTCACTTCTGGTACATCCTACATTATTTGTTTTCAGAAATTTAGCCAATGGTGATTGACAAATTTAAGCAGCTGCATCATAACATTTCAAAACATATATGTCACAACACTTTACCCCATCCTTGTGCTTTCTCCCCCAATATGGGAGTATTTTTCTTTTAATTTCTATAGGATGCTGTATATTTGAGGACCCTGAATCAATTCACATTTTGTTGATTCAGAGATCGTTTTATTGCCTGGTATCTTCAGAGAGGATAGTCCTCTATTTGACCTACCAATTAATACACTTTTGTTTCTCCCTATACCAACTTCCTCAAAACCATTTTGCATTGGTTCATAGGGTCTCAATTATCTTCTTCAAATTTGCTTCTTTACCTGGTCTTTTTATGCAATAAACCATTATTTTCATTTTATTGCTCAAAGTTAAATCTCTGTCTCGTTTTCCTCAAACACAGTTGTGTTAATTTCAACACCTGGCCTTTATTTGTGTTGCTTTCTCTGTTGGAATGTCAATAAATATTTATTGAGCAAAATCATTAAGAATATGGCCTTTTGAAGTCAGAAACAACTAGGATGAGCTCTCATTCTATCACTTCAGAGTGTGACCTTGCATTAGTAATTCAACCACTCTAAAATTCACTTTTCTCAGCTATAGCTTAGAAATAATGGTGATTATTATGTAAATCACCATTAGAGAAGAGCATCAAGTGATGTGACTTTTTTTTTTATCATTTGCAAAATACCTGGTACAAATGAGTGTTCAATAATTGTTAACTTATTACTCTTAGTAGTTGTGGTAATTGTGACCAATAATAGTAGCAAGATATTCATAGTAATGCACAAAATATTCTGTTAGATGCGGGAAATACAGAGGAAAACAAGAAAAAGATATTGCTCTTCCTTTTAGGGAATCTACAGTTTATAGAGGAAAAAAAGAAAAACAATCCAATACTTAGAATAAAGTCTGTACCATACTGTTACATAGCAGGTGAGCCTAAACCAGTTTCGGCATCTTGAGAAGCTTCCCTGATGGAATGAGGCTGTGAGATAGGAAAATATCAATTAGCCATGTTAATTACAGGAGGGGAGTACAGAGAAAGGGGATGCTTAGGCAGAAGGGGCAGCATGTTTGAGGTCCTGGAAATTGAGGCATATTGGAGGAAAATAAACAAGTCCTGCATCCCTGATGTGTGATAAACCCAGACAGTAAAAGTGTCTGGATATTAATCCAGAGAGTTAGGTACGATTCACAACACATGGGGTTCTTAGGACTTATTTAAAAAATTGTATTCTATCCAAAAGGATTGTTAAAGAAGGATAGTGAGCAATAGAGTGGCTTGATTGGATTTTTATTTTTGCAGATTGTATTAGTTTCCTAGAGTTGCTGTAACAGACAACTACAAACTGGTTGATTTAAGACAACAGAAATGTATTCTTACAGTTCTGTAGGCTAAAAGTCTGAAATCAAGATGTCAGCATGCAGGGTCATGGTCTCTCTGAAGACTCTCAGGAAGGATCTTTTTTTTTTTTTTTTTTTTTTAATTTGAGAGAAAGAGAGAGCACGAGTGTGCACATGCATGTGAGCGGGGAGGAGTAGAGGGGGAGGGAGGGGAAGGGAGAGGGAGAAAGAATCTGAAAGAGACTCCACAATGAGCATGGAGCCTGGGCTTGAGATCACTAGTGGAGCTCACAACCTGAGCAGAAACCAAAAGTCCTGATGCTCAACCAATTGAGCCACCCAGGCACCTGTCCTTCTATTTTCTGGTGGTTCCTGGAAATCCTTGGTGTCCCTTGGCTTACAGATGCATCCAATCTCTGCCTCTGTCATCTCTCTATTGTGTTATAGTATTCTCCCTGTTTTTCTGTTTGTTTTGTTTTTGTTTTTTTCTGTTTAAATTTCCCACTTCTTATGAGGACGCTGGTCATTGAATTAGGGCCCATCCTAGTCTGGTATACCCTCATGCTAACTTATTTCCATACACGGTCACATTCACAGGTATTGGAGGTTAGCATTTAAACGTATCTTTTTTGGGGAATAATTCAATCCACAGTATTTATTAGTGTGGTAGCAATTTGGAGAGTTGATTCTAGGAGAATAGAAACAGGGGATCATTACAAGGAGGAGTACAAATGAACAAGAATGGTGGCATAAGCAAGCATTGTGTTAATGGGAAATTAGGGACATAGAGTCACTAAATTGAATTCTGGTATTAGAATTAACAAGTTGCTTATTGATTATTATGTTGGGAGAGTGAATGAAGGAGAAGACTATGATGATTCATGGTTTCTTGCTTGGACAAATGGATGACTGGTGCCAGAGGAGGAAGAGTAAAGAGGGATTGGTATGTAACCGAAAGGTCCATCATAGCTACATACCTATTCTGTGCCTATGAGGTGCTAGGCTGCAGATACAGCAGTGAGTCCGACAGATATAGGTCTGCTCTCATGGAGCTTATGGCCTTGGCTACTCACGTAGATGCTGGTTTCTGCTTTAGCAGGAATTCTATACAATTTTAGGATCTAAATCACACATCTACTGTAGTCATCAATGTTTTATAAAACTGACCGCATCTGCTTTCCTATCTGTTGATTCTCTGGTCTGAACACTTCTGGAGCAAAGATCATATAATCTTTTAATGTGGCAATTTTCTATTTCTAATTCATCTCCCTATGAAATTACCTTTTGCACTATCTGATCTTTACTGCCTGCATTTCTTTTCTTTCTTTCTTTCTTTCTTTCTTTCTTTCTTTCTTTCTTTCTTTCTTTCTTTCTTCTTTCTTTTTCTTCCTTCCTTCCTTCCTTCCTTCCTTCCTTCCTTCCTTCCTTCCTTTCTCTTTCTTTCTTTCTTTCTTTCTTTCTTTCTTTCTTTCTTTCTTTCTTTCTTTCTTTCTTTCTTCCTTCCTTCCTCCCTCCCTCCCTCCCTCCCTCCCTCCCTCCCTCCCTCCCTCCCTCTCTCTCTCTCTCTCTCTCTCTCTCTTCTTTCTTTCTTTCTTTCTTTCTTTCTTTCTTTCTTTCTTTCTTTCTTTCTTTCTTTCTTTCTTTCTTTCTTTCTTTCTTTTCTTCAAAGATTCTGACCCTACTACAATCCACTCTTCTCAACTGTCTTTCTGATATTTCCTCCCAGGTAGTCAGTTTGGATAAAAATCTGCTTTGGCCTATGCAATGTGTCTAGTCCTTTTCTCCCGATCACATGATCTTGTCCCTTCCTTTGGGTACTCGATTGGCAGGCACAACTCAGTTTGTACCAGTGTTTATTGACACAAGAGCTTCAGCACCACATACAGCTACGGCTTTAGGGTCTTTCCATAGGCCTGGCATTTTTTCTCTGTTTGTTCTTCAGCCTACACTCCCAGGTTTTTCCAGGTTTCAACATTCATTTATTCATTTATCAAACACTTACTGAGTTGCTACTTCATTCCAGTCATTGTGTGTGCTCTGGGCAGCCAAAGACTAAATTCGGAGTTAGGAATGGAGATTCAGACAAGCCAGCTGACTATTACAAAGATGTGCAATGAATGCTAAAGACTAAGGAGCACACAGGTGAAGCAAGGATTCTGGATTGGCCAGTGGATGGGAAACAAATCAGAGAAAGCTTATCAGGACAGGAGATAAACAAGCTGCATCACAGACTTCTAGTAGAAGCTACCCGTAAAAGTGGTGCAATAGGAGGGTAGAGGGGAAATTATATTAGGGATAAAAAGAGCACAAGGAAGGAGCAAATATAAATGTCAGAATGTAAGAGAAAATATGATCACTCTAAAATTGCAGAAGTAGGGGCAAGGTCAAAATTTGTATACTTGTGTGTCTTATCCTGACCTCATGTCTTATAAAAAGGACTCATTGTCAGTGGTATTTCCTGCACTGAATATAAATCCTGACATTTCTACATTCTTTTATTGTTCTCCAACACCAATTATGCAATTTCCTTTCCTTTAATGTCTCTCTATATAATGTGACTAGAGATGTGTTTTGAAATGTAGGTTTATGCCAGGTTATGGGGCCCTGTGAATGCTATGTGCCACACTGAAGAACCTGGCAGCCTTCTTACAGACAAAGATAAAACAAAATGTATTTTGAGTGTTCGAATATAGTTACGAAAACTATGTTTTAGAAGGTGGACAAAGTGAGACATTGATTGGTGCAGGTGAAGTCAGGGGGGATAGACTGGATGAAGGCTGTTTCATGTAGTGACTGAGAACATGGACTCTGCGGGCAGACTTTATGGATTTGAACTGATTCGCTCACATACTAGGGATAAGATCAGGGAAAGTTACTTCACTTCTTTACGCCTTAAAAGGGTAATAACTGTTTTGAAATACAGTTGTGAGGATTAAATATACGGATACAGGTAAAGCACTTCTTATGGTACTAGACACATAGAAGTATCCTTTATTATGTTACCAAAGTAGCCCATCATGATAAAGATCCATGGTGTTAAAGTAGTTTTTTTTTTTTTTTTTTTAAGAGAGGGCAGGGGGAGGGCCAGAGGGAAAGGGAAAAAGAATCTTAAGCAGGCTCCATGCCCCAGTATGGGGCTCGATCTCACAACCATGAAATCATGATCTGAATGGAAATCAACAATCAGATGCTTAACCAACTGAGCCACCCAGACGCCCCAGTAATGATTCATTTTTAAAATAAATTATTCAAAGCTGTATTTATGTAGTCACAGTCCATGTGATTTCTATCCTGTGAATTAAAGTAGCTATTAGCTTTACATTTGTATTGGTTTCCTAGGGTTGCCGTAACAAAGCACCAAAAACTACATGGCTTAGAACAACAAAATGAATTCTCTCACTGCTCTGGAAGCTGAAATTGTTAAATCAGCATTGGCAGGGCCATGTTCCCTCTGAAACCTGTAGGGGAAGGATCCTTTTTTGCCTTTCAGTTTTTGCTCCAGACTTTCCTTGGCTTGTGGAAGCACAACTCCAATCTTCATTTGACATTCTCCTTATGTCTCCTTGCATTGTCTTACCTCTGTACATATCGGTGTCTAAATCCACCCCCTTCTTTTTTGACAAGGACACCTGCCATATCTTACTAGGGCCCATCTTAATGAAGTCATTTTGTCTTGATTACACCTACAAAGACTCTATTTCCAAATAAGTTCACATTCTGTGGTACTAGACATTGGGACTTCAACATATATCTTTTTGGGGGGGAACAGAATTCAACCCCTCAAAATCTCCTCTGCGATTATTGTAAAATACTAATATTTCTAAAGTTTTGCTGGGGAGGTTGAGTTTTAGTAAATAAACAGCACTGTCACCAAAATTAGTGCATGGTTTTATTAACATGGCTTTATTTTCCATATTAGGTCACCCACCTAGAACAAATAAAAAGTGTAAGATACTTTTAAATAGAGAAGTAGTGAAGAAAATTAATAAGCTTATTTTATTTTCTCCTATCAAGAAACAACATAAATTTAATTTGTGATCCATTATCTACATATCAGTGAAACCAGAATACTGCTATAGGATTTTCAAATGTTATTTGGTAGAAATGAAAAAGAAAAAAACGCTATGATAGAGGAAGATATTAGATCTGAGATGAGTATGGGAATTTTCAATAACAACTTGCACTTTCAGAGAATTAATCTTGTGAGCTGCTTTACCATAAGAAACACATTTATATCTAATATAACACGTTAGGAAAGAATGGGTGGACCATACATTCATCACCTTCTTACATACACAGAAAATAACGTAGTGGTACTTGTTCATTAATATCCACATTTTTCACATTAAAATTCCATTGATGAAAACTGGAGGAGGAAAACAGCAACTGGAAATTGGAAAATAAATTTATAAAGATATTTAACACCTAGGGGTCTAATGGTAAATCAGAAAAAAAAAGCCTCACTTTTGAATTTGGAAGGTTTCTAGAACAAGGAAGGAGTAATTATGTTTTAGATATTTATTAGGACATGCAAACAATGAATAATTGAATCATTGAAAAATAATTTCAGAAATGGGAGTAGTAAGTGCAAAGAACGTAAATGAATAGAATTTTTTTATTGTACTATATTGCACTCGCACTATATTGATTTTTTTTACATAAGGTAGAAAACTAGAGAAATTGAAAATGAAAATATTAAAGACAGTTTTATCAGATAAGATTCCAGTGTTGCTTCATGCAAAATAAACAAACACCCCCAAAAGATGATCAATAAATAATTAACGGGACAAACATTTTTTGACAAGTTATTAAAACTTATATTGAAGATTATTTGAAGAATGTTGATAATGAAAAAAAATAAAAAATATTTCATGAAAAGGATTAGACATAAGATGGATGAGGAAGTACTATTGGCCTTGCTCCTTCAAATACAAAGAAAGGTTATGAGCAAAATATGCAGTCCTCAGGATGTGGGCTAGGAAAAGCTTTCACTGAAAGATTAAATATTGGCTGCCAGCAAATTGATTTGATATTATCAGAAAACAGTGTTTATATTGGGAACACATAAAAGGTAAAAGAGAGAAGGGAACAAACATTTAATAGGTATTTACTGTAAGAGGCACTTTATAACTGTTATCATACTGAATCTTTATAAGAATTCTTTGAGGTAGGTATTATTCCCATTTGATGTATGAGACAAAGAAAGAGTAAGTAGCCAGCCCATGGTAGTATAGATGAGTAGGGAAATGACATTCAAATGCTTTCTCAAAGTCTGAGTCTTTCCTACTATAATACAAAGAATCTCCAAGGAGAAACAATTTCTTTTCTAAAACATAGGCAACGTCACATTCTTCATTTAACTAAATTTCTGAAGGCGTAAAGGCTTTTGACAGCCATTCCCCAAAGCAGAATGCAGTTGTTTTAGAAAATACTGGTTCATGTCTTTGGAAGAAGGTGGAGTACATTAGCATTGCAAATGACATAGAATAATATACTTTATTTAATGATGTTGACCAGAAAGGAGGAGTAGGTAACAATAGCATCTTCATTTCAACAAATCATTGAAATGGCAAGTTCACAAATGTAACCATGACTCTCAGAGATGGGGCTGAAATGCTGTCTCTGGGCCTGTGGAGGCAGCTGAGGATAGGTCAGAAATCTTTCAGAGAAGCGCCTGCATCCAAGTACTAAAGCCACGCAACTCTTCCCATACATCCCAGCTTCCCTTCTGTTACTGCTTCATGAGCTCTAGCCTTCCGTGATGTAGAATTTTCCTCTGAGTCTCATTTCCGTATTCCTTCCCTCTCCCTTATGTTGGGTTTGCCTTTTCGTTGTGTGAAATCAGTCCATGAGCTTAGCCTGTCCCTGCTCCATTCCAAAGGTTAAGTGGAAACAATTTGGGTAATGCACTTTAAAGAGAAATGACCTTATTCATACTCAAATAATTTTGATGAAAAATTCTATGTTTTTATTATTCTTTATATGTCAAATGTAAATTTATAGGAATCAAATCAATGAGAGAAGAAATGAAAATAAAGAAATGGCAAATAACACATTAACTATGATTAAATTGTTATTCCAATACTACGAAACTAAAAGTTCATGGAAAACCTTTCAAGACTATTTAACTTAGAGCCAAAAGTGTCAAGTAGGTGGGAATAGATATTAAGGAAAAGCTTTCACTAGAATTAATGGCAAATGCTTTTTGGTCCTAAGCCAAACAACTTAAACACTTATGTGGTTTTATATTTTTACATATATAGTTGGTATGGTGGCTTGTCTCCTAGATATCCCCTCAAGATCCTTGCCTATCTATTCATATCCGTTGAGTCAGGGCTGATTCGAGTTACCAAAAGAACACTGTAGAAGTGACAGTACTTGACTTTTAAGGCTGGGTTTAGAGGTGTTGTTTCTTTCCTGTTCTCTTGCAATTCTCCCTCTGAAACAGTGAGCTGCCATAACACCAGAGCAGCCTACAGGGCGAGGAACTAACTTGGCAGTATTGAGGTTAAAAAACCTTGGGGGTGACTGTAGCCCTTACTAACCTCAGACTGCAACCTCAGGAACTCTGATACCTTTCTGAATTGCAGACCTGCATAAACTGTTAAAGATAATATGTAATTATTATAATTTTAAGTCACTAAACTTGGGATGATTTGTTATCTAGCAATAGATAATTAATACAATTGGATAAAGCGATATATCAAATAGACAAAAAAAGATCAACATTTCCATTTGCTGCTTTTCCTAAAAGTCATGTTTTAAATAATCCGTAATGATTTCTTCTAAGAATGATAATTAAGAATGGTTAGTTGCTATATACAGTGCCTAACAGTTATCAGTGGTGAACTAGGAATGGCGTAGAGATACAATGACATTCTGAAAACTCCTTCCCAGAATTTGGTAGTTGAAATAGTATTTTAGACTATTACAAAAAAGGCATACAACAGTAAAATAAAAGTAATATTTCTTTATCTAATGAGGAAATATTAGTTGAGCACTTACTATGTGCTAGCCCCTGTGTCAGGTATTAGAGATAAAGTAATAAATGATACAGTTTCCTCCATGAAGTTCACATCCATACATCAACAGATTTTAATGTTCAATTAAAATTAAATAGGGTCATTTATTTACATTTTTATCTTTTTTATAACACACACAAAATATATTTTCTTTAGTTTTATGTTAGTCGGTGTACAGTTACCTCTCAATTCCACTGGTTCTGATGAGGGGCTGCTGGTTTCTCAATGATACTGAGAGAAAGAAAGTGAATAGCGATTGCAAAATTCCTTTGTTTTTCAGAGAAATCGTGTAGTTATAATTAGGTTTCAGTTCATTCATTTATTCATATTCATCCATTCCAGAAGCATTTCTCAAATGTTATCGACATATAGGGTGTAAGAATGATTCTACTTAGTTTCTTTTCATCAAAAGGAGTTTCACACATATTTATTATAGTCTATTTTCTAAATTGGTAGCAGAGAAAATAATTAAATATTTTAGTTAAAAACATACAAAGTAATTTAAAAATTTTTAGCATTTAATGAGATCACAGAATCGAACTGTATCAGAAATGAAATATTATTATGTCTTTTTACTTTAAAATTTATGTTTATTTGAGGGAAAATAAGGTGGATTAGAAGTATTTTGGGGTTCAGTATTTTACTTCATGGAGAAGGATAATTAGATAAAGAATATTAAAGAAGCTGGAATACAGTGGTCAGTCAATAATAAATTTTATGATAATTAATTTGGTCTTACAAATAGGTAGCCAATGTTTACCTCTTAATTAAAATTATTATATAAATTACTAATGTGGATTTCTGGTTGTTCTTTAGAACGCTATATATACATTTGTCTTGGGGATTGTGCCATATATTTTAATACAGATACATTTCAAGCATGAAGTAATACTAGCTGAAAAGAATCTTGGTTAGAAGTGAAATTATTTCCTAAAAATTTTCTTTTCTTTTCTTCTTTTTTCTTCTTTTTAATACTCATCCAACTTAATTTAAAACAATTTAAACCCAAACAAAAGAATAATTCAGAGTTCACTTTTAGGCTAATAGTTAATTAACAATTTCAGTAAAGAAGTGGTTCATTGGATGTCTCACTCAAGTGCTTTAGGTTAATTCCAGAGACGGAAAAGTTGAATCATAGCCAAAATGGAACAAAATTTCAAGAAATTGTGTTTAGGGTATCTCTTTGCTTTCCCAGGAACCCTGAAATTGTTACTTTTCAGCGATGTGAACCTAATGATGGGCCTTTTCATTCCCTGGTGACTTCCTATATAGCTTAATTAGCTGATTCAGGTCAACTACCTGGTTCATCAGTTTTTGAACATCTGAGATTTAGTCTTAAATTCCCTTTTGAGAAATGAATTCCCATCACAAAGACCTCATGGGTGTGTGTGTGGGAAAACAATTTTGAGCAATTAGGAATTAATGATGATCTTTCAGGGGATAGTAGAGGACATACTCATAAAAGTTGAATATACATCACTAAGAATGAATAATGCACTCCTATTAGCATAATTGGCTAGCATTAAAATGGAGGTATCTACAATTATTATGGTTTGGAAGCTTCTTGAGAAAATGAGGAGGTACTGGAAGGTACAACCTTAGACATTACTCTTGAAATCTCATTGGTGATAATTTGGAAGCATATATAAATTAAATTCTTAGAGTTGGAACCTGGAAAAATACTTTAGTGAAACAAAAATAGAAAAAAACACATTAAAAATAGAAAAATCAAGTAATATTGTTGTGTGTTAGACACTTATTATAAAGAATAGCAGTCTAGAGCTTGGGCTATGTGTTTTGATAACACTGGTGTTTGATTCATTGCTCTCCATGTCTTAACTGAGTGATGTTAGTGAAATTGTTTCTCTTTGCCTCAAAGGTGATTATAATATTAGTAATTATTTCATAGGCCTAATATAAGAAATAAATGAGTTAATAATAGTAACTACCAGTGTCACTTCTCTATTACTGGTTAACAAACCACACTAAAACTTAATGGCTTAAAAAACTATTATTTCTCATTGTTCCAGAGGTTGACTGGACTTAGCTGGGCAGTTCTCATGTGGAGTCTCTCATGCAGTTCTATTCAGGAACTGCCACCATTTAAATGCTCAGATGGGCTGAATATCCAAGGTGACTCACCCACATGGCTGAGAGGTAATGCTGGCTGCAGTATGGGAGCTCAGCCTGTCTAAGTGATTTGGACAAGATAAGCTACATAATTTTCTGGACCAAGTGCAAAATGAAAGCATGGGGCTTCTTGTTAAAAAATTATTAGGAGTTTCAGGACAGTGACAGCAGAAGTTGCATGCCCGTAAATCTAGCCCTGGACTTGGGCTTCTTACCATATAATGGGTGAGTTCTAAGAAGAAGCATCCCAAGAACATACATCATGAAAGACCCAGTTAGAACTTATAAGGCTTCTTATAACTTCATTAATCACATTTCTATTTGTTAAAGGGTCATCACAAAATCAGCCCAGGCTCAAGGGAGGAAGAATTAGATTCCATCTCTTGATGTGAAGAGTGGCATGCCTGTACAGGGAAAGAAATAATTGATGGTAGCCCTCTTTGGAGATTTTCTACCACCTGACCTTTAAAATAATTACTAAGGGAGATAATTCATATTAATTAACAGGATACCTAGCTTGGAAAAATGCTTATATAGCAAATTATTATCCAAGATTATCAACTTGGAGAAAAAACTAAAGTGACTTGGCTTTGTATATCTGCTATCTACCTGATTGAGTTAAAAAAGTATGTCATATCAGATTTTATCTTTGCTATTTTATGCAATTTGTCTTGTAAAATATTAGAAAAACTAACAGTTATTGCAGTTAGATTCTGTAATGGCTAAAGAACATTCTTAAGGTAATTATTAATGAGTTTAATGCTACTCTCAATGATAATAAGCCCTTCTCTTTTACCTAAAGGTATTTTGCAGAAGTGGATAGTTTAGCTTTGACTCTTCTGCCTATTAAATAACCATCTGCCACCTGTAGTCTATTGTCTTGCTGCATTTATCACAGATGAGTGCAGAACAAAAAAAATGAAAATAAATTGCTTTAATATAATACTCTTTTCTCATACTTTGCCATAAAGTGCCACATTCCTTGAATGCATCGTAGCTAGTGTGTAACTTGGGATTCCAGGTTATAAAAGCTTTTTATAATCTTTAGTCATTTAACACTACCTACATCTCATTTGATGGCTTTTCTTTTCAGTTTGTGCCAAAAGCAATATAATTTTTCAATTAGGAAGCAAACATGCTTTTTAAAATGAGATGCTGTTTCTGACATCCAAATTTTGTTTATAGGCACCAACAATATTCTAGAAAACCTTGTGTATAAAGATAATTATAGGTGAAAAGAACTGCTAAATGATCATCCAGGACACCACAGAACAGTTTATTCTGTTGTGATAAAGACAAAAGAATATAGTCAATTACAAAACTATGTTTATTCTATTGTGCAAAGCCCTTGGAATTCACTGAGAAAATATGTATTTTAAAAAGTCAGTTGGTACACAAATAATGTTAACCCATGTGGAAGGAGGCCATGCAGCTGGTTGTAAGTAAATCTGTGACTCAATTTTGAATATAGTATATATTGCTTATGAATTGCTAAGCTTACAGACTTTCATATTCAATTTATAAGAGAACAATCTTTCTAAACTTTGGTCCTTTCCTTATTTTTTCCTGGACTGCTATTCACTTTTATTATTTTTCTTATGATAGCACATCTTAAAGATTTTTTTGGTTGAGTCATAATTAACATAAATTGCATAAGTACATATCCTTGTGAATTTCTGAACGCATTTTTGTGTACAACTTGGAAATCAGCCTTATTCAATCTAGTGACTAAACTGTTCCTTTATCCCCCAAGGATAACCATTGTCCCGACTTTTACCAAGATACATTAAAGTTCCTAGTTCGTATATTTTATATAAACGGAGTCAGACAGTATGGGCTTTTTTGTGTGTGGCTTCTTTTGCTAAAATTTATGTTTCTGAGATTCATCCACATTGTTGCATGTTGTAATATCACTTATTCTCATTGCTCTATACTATTCCATTGCACAACTGTGCCACAGCTTATTTATCAATTCTATTTTTATTAGGCAGGTAGTTGTTTCCAACTTGGGCCTTTTATAAACAGCAGAACTACAAACGTTCTCATACATGCCTTGTGGTGATCATTAGCACATGATTCTAGCAGTGGACTGCTGAGTCATTGGATATGGGTATGTTTACCTTTAATGTATACTGACCAGCAGTTTTCCAAGTGGCTGTGCCAATTAAGACTTCCACCAGTGATGTATTAGAATTCTAGTGGCTTTCTACATCCTTGCAATCTTGCTATTTTTGTCTCTTTAATTTTAGTCATTTTGTCAGTATGCAGCTCTGATAACTAATGAGGTTAAGCACCGTGCCATACGTTGATTGACCATTTGGTTAAGCTCTTTTGTGAAGTGTGTTCATGTGTTCAAGTAACTTGCCCACATAAATATGAGAAATGTAATTATTAAAGACGGTTATCAGTATTTTAAAAATTAATTTGTAGAAATCCTAAATTTATAGAGTTTTAAAAAATTTATTCTAAATATCAATGTTTTATTGGATATATGTCTTGTGAATATCTTCCTACTCTTTGGGTTCTTTTTATGCTCTTAATAGTATCTTTTTAATGACTAGAAGTTCTTCAATTTAATATAGTCCAATTAATATTTTTTTTTCTTTTACAATTAGCTTTATTATATATCCTACTTAAGGAAACTTTGAATATGTTCTATTTTCTTTAAGTGCTTTATTTTATACTTTCCAAATTTAGAACTATAAACCACCTGGAATTAATTCTTTTGTTTTATGGAAGGGATGTCCAGTTTACCGTGCATCATTATTAAGGAGAGAATTATTTCTCCTTGAAACACAGTGTCAACTTTGCCTTCAACTTGGTGACTGTTTCTGAACATCCTATTAGGTTTATTTATTTTTGTACTGATGTTACTGTATCTTAAACCAATGCATTTTCATTAAAATAATTTGAGTAACTGAGGTCATTTAACAAGGAGCAAAAACATTATGGTTTTTCCTTAGTAAAAATAATATTATCTAGTGAAGTTACTATAAATTCAAATTTAACAACTTTCATTTAAATATGAAACATAATCCACTGCATGAAGGATGAAGATGTCATCATACGTATTTATTTAAATTTTATTCAATAGTTACAATGTGTGAAATACAGGAATAAAAAAGGTAGCTAAGACATGTTTTCTGCTCTCAACACGTCTAGAAAGGGAGAAAGATATTTAAACAGACCAAACACAATATGGGTAATATGCTATTTCTGTGCAATCAACATCTAATAGTCTAGTGTTTGGTGTTAATGGTGACATGTGAGCTAGACTAAAATTTGGAGGAAAGCCTAATGACAATTCTCAGAAAACTGGATGGAGGCCTGGAAAAGATTGAGATGGATTCCTTCAGTTTACAGTTTTCTAGAACAATAAAATTATAGCACAATAGGGAAAAAAAGTTGAAGATATCGAGAAAAGTGTAATTTTGAAGGAATCTAATCTACTTAGTCAAGGAAGTGAAAGAGGAAAGTGCTGATAGGAGTAAAACAGAGGAGCCAGGGAACTGGAAATCCTTGTAAGAACAAAGAGAGTTCCAGTGGGAGTTACAGAGAAAGCAGAAAAGACAGGAAGATGTGGGGGAGGGGAGGGTTATTTGAATGCAAATTGTGGTTGGATCATTAGTCTAAGGCATTGCCACAGGGGGGGGTGATTTCAGAGGAAATGAGGTGAAGGTCATGAGAAATAAGGAAAAGTAATTGAAAAATTGGGATACCATTGGGTCTTATAGACATTGAAATAATTCAGGACCACGGCACAACATGGAGGGGAAGGAAAATGAGTGTTCTTGGTCTGAGGGGTTCCTAGTGAGTGAAAGGAGAACAGGTGTTGTTAGGTGAGGAGACAAAAAACAGCGTTATTGCCAGATGTCATCAGTCTTCACGTATCAGTGATTTTGACGCGTTTGTGACTGAGTATTGGCCTGGAAATGCTGTTGAAAAGCAAGACTGAAGATCTTCTCATTGAACAACTCTGGAATGAGTGAAATCTGTGAGAATGAGTGTCTTCCAGTTGAGATGGCTACATGGGAAATGGTATCTTCAGGAAAAGTTTCTGTTAATCAGGAATAAAATGGGAAGATATTGAAGGTAAGTGGTATTCCTGTTGGCATAATTAAAATATTTAGAATAAAAGAGCAGTTGGCTTCAGGAAAGGAACTAAAGTACAGTGTGGAGGGGAGAACAAGTTTGGGGGCAGATGGAGAAGGAGAGGGGTGTTTGTGAGCCAATATGGAATTAGTAGATTTCAAGTATTTCAGAGTAATTGCACTCAGAAATCCCTTGGAAATGGATTCTGGTAGATTTCATGGGGCTTGGCTATCTCTTCTATAGGTATTCCAAGTGTAGTGATCAGAATCCTTCATAGAAAAATGCATAAGCTAATCTCAAGTGTTTGGATTTTATTCTGTAGGAAAAAACATAGGATTTTAATCAGAAAAATAGAATGGAAGGAGAAAGATGGCAGGAAAATGTATTGGAATAATCAATAACAATAATTTAAATAAGACAAGAGAAAGATAATGGTAATTGGGATGGAAAGGAGAAGTTAGATTTTATAGACACTTCAGAGGTAGAATCAACAAGATTTGTTCTTGGATATGGATAAGCGCTTGAAAATGGATAGTTAGAAGTAGTAGTTGAGGTTTATATTTTCCAGATTAGAAGTGTGGGTGACTGTCTTACAGTTAAGATGATTAATCAAATACAGGAGGCAGCTCATATTTAGACTGGGTATTTTTGGGGGGAGCTCTCTTTTTTTGCCTCCCCAGCATCCATTATCTTTTATCTGAAACAATTCTGTGCATTTTTTGGAGAAGGATCCTCCCTCCTTTTTATAGTCCATGTTTTAAATATAGCTGATTCCACTGCCAGGACTAGAGATGACCAATCATAGTATGGGACATTCTGGATCATACCCATGGAAATATCATAGGAGAGGCTCTCTCTTTGTGTTGGATGCTGCTGAGAAGACATGATGTAAATCTAAAGCTGATAATCACCCTAAAGAATGGAGCCAGGACTGAAGACAGCTGAACTCTGAGATGGAAAAAGCAGGAGATTAGAATGATATTTTCTCAGAGCTCTTTAATGCAATCATTCCTAAAGCTGATGAATCCTTGGAATTTTCTGAAACACAGACAAAACATTATCCCTTCCATCCTTTTCCTTCCCCATCCCTCCCTTCCCTTCAAAATTATAATTTTGTTTTCTTTTTGTCTTATTTTAACAATATAAAATTCTTGGGGCGCCTGGGTGGCACAGCGGTTGGGCGTCTGCCTTCGGCTCAGGGCGTGATCCCGGCGATCTGGGATCGAGCCCTACATCAGGCTCTTCTGCTGCGAGCCTGCTTCTTCCTCTCCCACTCCCCCTGCTTGTGTTCCCTCTCTCGCTGGCTGTCTCTATCTCTGTCGAGTAAATAAATAAAATCTTTAAAAAAAAAAAAACAATATAAAATTCTTCACTATGTAGCTGAGGAGGGAGTATGGGGCAGATACTTTTTTCATTAGAAATGTTAAATTCAAGGTACCTGGAGTAAAATCTGATAGAGATGGTTAGTGGGTAATTACAAATAAGGAGTCTGGGTTCAGAAGAAAATTCAGGGTCAGAGACAAAAAAGAAAAAAAAATAAGGTCTTTGAGGTCGTAGATACAGAAAACTCATTCCAGATGAGCAGAGAAAACAAGACTTGATACAGCTGAAGAACAGGGTCTCAGAAAACGCCAGTATTTAGAGTTCAGAGCACAAAACAGACAAATGAGACAGACAGGGAATAGTCAGAGTGGTAGACAGTTGAGAAAGTTTTAGACCTAACTGTAGGGATGGGAAGCAAGTGTCCAACTTCTGGAATCTAGAACAGTGCTACTCAAAGTGCCCCTAGAGAAATTGTTTCTGGACAGTGGCAACATAACAGCTGTTAAAAAATGTAAACCAACTAAGCCCATTGTTTAGTTTAGCGAACTTTTGTTTTTCATTTCATAACAAGACTTTCTCCATGTAAAGGAAGCAGTGTGTTGGCTTGCATTCTGGCACAGTCTCCTTAGCAGACACAGTAACAGTGTAATGAGCATTGTTTAAGCAGTTTAAGCAGCGCTGACGTACATCAAACACCTCTCTGCTGGTGATTATTCTGTAATATAATCAGATCAGTGCATGGTGCATATCACAGGGAACACTGATAATTTTGATTTGAATTACTTTAGAGAATTTAAAACATAAATAATTGATAATAGGGAATTAACTAGACAGATACAGATATGTATTACCTAAAGATTTGGGCTTAGGGACTTCGAAATGAAGACATTTCTTGATTAATTCTGAAAAACAAAAATTCTTAACAGTAAAATGTTTTTGTTTTTTTAAAAAAGTTTCAATAGGAACTTTGATGTTCGAAACTTATCATTAGAGCTGTCCGTGGAAGTAGAGGAAGGGGTGAGTGCCGAAGGGCTAGGGTGATCTGCTCGGGTACCTCTTCACCTCTGTGCTACTCCTTAAAGATTCCAAAATGGAACCGCAATATTCTACATTTCAGTTTGAGAACCACTAGAGTTGACCATAAAAAGCAATTAGCTTTGAATTTCATATTGACTCTTGACTCTTGCACTTTCTGGTCCTGTGACCTGAAGAAAGCCATTTGAGCTTCTCAGGGCTCAGTTTTCTAATCCTATAACACTGGGATGCAATAGCAATTTTAACGAGTGGTTCTGATTACCTAATCAGTAGGTATAAGTGAATGTGCCTTGTACAGTTTAAGTACTGGACTAATGTAAGAGAGTTGGTTAACATTTCATTCAGAGAGGACCTCTCCAATTCTCACTACCACCCTACATGCTTCAGGGAGCTCTGGCAGCAGAATCTATGTGGCCTCAAGTTGGTGCTTGAATCTCTCAAGTTCAATAGCTCCTGAACCCTGGTTATTTCTAGGAAAGTGAATGAAAAGAATAAAAAATGAGCACAATGTTCTAGTGAAGCCTTGTCACCATGAGCAGGGACTTGCTGAAGTGTGTGAAGGGTCAGAGTGCATACATGTTAACAGCACTATTGAAGGTATAACTTAAACTTTCAGTCCCTGATTTTCATGGCAAAGGGACTAACATAAATGAAGGTAAGAGATTTTCCTTTCTGAGATTTTATTCAGAATTCTAGACTTGTGAACAATCCTTTTAAGTGTCCTTTGTATTTGTTCTTTTCTTGATTTCTCTCCTTTTCTCTTCTTGCTTTTCCTTATCATTTTCTCCCTCCTTCCACTTGAACTTGTGTTTGAGGGGGGATTGTTCCTCATGCATGTGCGTAGCCCTTTTTTCTTTTTTCTTTGAAATTTAGAAACTGTACATACATATTTCCTTACTTGTCATGTGTCCTTTTTGATTAAAAATGGCATTACCAAGTTTTCTTAGTTCCCTCATTCTCTGCCCTTTGTTCTAATCAACATTGAGTTTCAAAGAAAAATCAGCTCAAGTTTCAAAAATTGAAGATGTAACATCCTTAAGAAAATGTGAAAGAATGTGACTTGTCTTTTGAAGTCAATCTCTAAGAAAAGTTGCAAAGGTGCACTGACTAATGACAACAATACTTAAGTAATAATTCTGAGTCATCATTAACTAAGACTTACTCTGTAGTAAACACTCTTCCAGCTTCCCCTTATCTATTAACTCTTAAACCTTATAATCACCTAATGAAGGAAATACCACTATTATCCTCATTTTATTGATGAGGACAGTAAGGCACAGAAATTTCTCAGGGTCACACAGCTATAAATACGGAGGTTGGATTTAAACCTAGGCCATCTGACTGCAGAGACTGCTTTCACAGTATACTACCATGAAGTAAATTCATGGTCTCCAAGGTGACTGATTTGTCTGATGATTAGTGCCCCCTGCTCCCCTTCCTGAGACTAAGAACCAAAAAGACATAAATAAGAAAGCATGTGCACTAGTCTGACTCCCTGGTAATTTTGTAGAAAGGTATTTGGAACAGGGATTGTCATTTTCATTGATTCATATACTCTTGGATCCCACACAGCAGAAGGCATTGGAGGACTCAACAGATTGTTCCCTAATCATCCAAATCCATGCAGTTTCTCATGAATAAAAGTTTATAATATTTTCAAACTATTTAGAGATTGGCAGCTGGATACACTATTAATTCCTTTTGGAGCATGCCACTTAAGATGGGCCTTAATGAAAGCAGCATTTTATTTTTAATTAAAATACTTAGTTCAGGGAGCATTTATTAATAATTCTAACAGCAACAGATGGTCTGCTTATGTGTTGAAACAATCTTTACCCCAAATCAGTCAAAATAATTAACAAAATGTAAATTATTAAACACTTAAATATGTATTATGTATCATTACCATTCCCATAACATATTTTAATCTTTTATGAGAAAAAACATGACAGTTAAACAATAATATATAGGATATTGCATACCAAATGTTCAGAAAACTAGATTTTCTTGTTTTCTTATATTAAAAGTATCATTTGTATTGGTAGTGTTTTCTAGCATTCCTGTTACCTAGAAATGGAATTAAAGCCAGAGCTAAATAAACGGAATTGTCCTTTGGTAAGAACATTATATAAAATGCTTTACAAAAGAATTACATCTAATATTGGACAAGAACCTGAGAGTTCAGGTCTGTCATTATTTCTGGCTGTTGTTGTTGGAACCCTGGGAACCATTCCTATCCTGTCCGTTCATCTGCAATTTGATAGGGCTGCTGTGGACCTCAGTTTCTTTCAAGCACTTGAGAATCTTTGGCAGAACATAACCAGCAATGTATAAAGGTTTGCTCTGCCTCCCTGGCCCCCACCTTCTCATTCCATACACTTTGTGCTGTCTCTAAAATATACCTCTTTGACTCTTCAAATGAACTGTATTGCTTTATTTTCCTTGTGTTCTTGGGGCATTAAAGTGATATGTATTTTTGGAACCCTGTATCTTGGTGATCATTGAGGACTTTGTAGTTAGGGCTAGATTTTAACTAGAATTTAACTAGATTTTAACTAGAATTTAACTAGTAGTTTTAAATTACTTCAGCTGAGAAACCCAAAACAGAAAATCAGTTCATGGTTGAAGAGCTGAGCATAGCTATAATAGGCATCTATTTGGTGTGGCATTTGGTATAATATGAGTCTGTTTTGAAAATTATGGAAGCCATGAGTTTCACAGCATGGGTTCTGAAAAGCAAGCTTTGTTATGGGAGCAAGTGTCTGTATATGTAGGGATTAAGTAACCCTATTTTAATTCAAATTATATGTAAATTCAAAATTTAAAATAAGCATGTAAATTCAGTATTTTAATTCAATCTGTATTTAAATGATAGTCTACAATTTTAATAGTAGAGTTAAAAGGGAACTGAAAGGTCATTCCAACTGTGTGATTTTGAATTTTGTCATCATGAAAAATTTATGAAAATTTTCTAATCCTTGGTTTTTTCACCTGTACACTGGGGGTAGGAATAGTACCTGAAAGATTTGTTGTGACTATTAAATGGAAAATTCTTGCCATAGTGACTGGATATTAGAGACTATTTAATCTATCTTCCTTCTTTTAAAAACCAATGAAGAAACAAAGTTCACAAAGGTTAATTGATTTTTCCTGGATCACCAAATAGCTAGAAATGCCAGAAGTAAAAACGTTGTACTGTGGATTCCAGGTCAGGGTTCATTTAATTAGACACTTCTGATGTTTGTTTGCTAGGAAAGAACATGTGCCTCTAAATTTGCAGGTTATAATTTGGTACTAATAGTCACATTTTTGTCCACAGGAGGTGCAGCATTGGTAAATTAGTTTTCAAGAGTGTTCAGTAGCTGCACACTTAAATTATCTGCTTTAAACTGTATCAGAAATTATTTCAAAAAATACCTAAATCATAATTTTTTTTCTGGTCAGTTCTAATATTTGTGAATGTTTTATGGTAAATGGTATTTTCATACATTTCAATTTTGCTCTTGTCATTTATGTGTGTGTGTGTGTGTGTGTGTGTGTGTATGTGTGTTTAAAACTACCAAAAGATCATGCAAACAGTTACTCCATGGGTTTTAACATATTAACAATTCTTATACCCAAAGGAAACAGATTTTCTTACAGTTTGACCAAACACATAAATCAGCAAATCCAAGTATGATACTTTATTATAAATGAACAATTCTCTGAATTTTTTGGTCATTGAAAACTTTTGTTTTGCCTTCCAGCAGCTGTTTTCTACAGGAACAGCTGCTAATACTTATATATAACATTTATCAGGTTCTTTTATAAGCTATAAAAACCACGAATGTTGCTTTAAAGGAAGTTTAAAACTCTACATATATTTATATACCAAATGGCTAAATTACTTACAAATTTTTTGGATAGATTGGTAACAGAATTCACTGAATCAATTTTTTTTAATATACTTAGATACTTGTCTTTCATGTCTTTGTAAAATTTCCTTTCATTTGTGGACCAGAATAATTTCTTTTATGACAAGATTTGGCCTAAACCAAGTAATTGATTCATGTAATTTGCTTAAAGATAAGGCATAGACAGTTATATTTATTATGCAGGCTTCTTAACATTGGAGATTACATACTTATCATTAAAGATGCCAATTTAGCAATGATAATGCATTAACAGTGTGCAGCGTGTTACCCATTTCATTTCCTTCCTTTCACCCAAGAAGAAACACCTGCGCTCCATTCAGATTGGCTGCAGTTGCCCTGGAACATAATCAGTCACAACTGTTCAAACGTCACCTGTGGAGGTCTTGAGGCTAGATGGTCCCTGCAGTGTTTGAAGCCATCCCCTCATTCTGCATTTCCTTCTTAGGCTGCCCATGATGATTGCTAAGCTTTGCAAAGTGCACGTGGAGTTGCCTTAGGGTATCTAGGGCAGCATCGTGTCTAGAGGGTTGCAGACATGAATTATCAGCGTCTTCTGCTGCACGTGGTGGCAGGGAGGAGAATTGGGGATTAAGCAAGCCAGGTAGAACTTGAAGAAGAAAAATGAGTTGTGCTCTCTCTGCACGTTTAGCATTCTGTCAGCCTCCTGGTCAACAGATTCTGCTCAAGGCCTCTTCAAACCCCCAAGTAAAGCAAAGAGACAGATGCTCAGGGCTTGGCAATCAAAAATCTGAGAATGTCTCTAGGGTAGGGTTTGGCTTCATTAAGTACTTGTCAAACGTCTACTTTCTTAAACCTTTGTACTGCTTGAAGTTTTACGTGAATAAGGCCATGGCTCTTAGGATCAGAAATAAGGAGAGAGAGAAAGGAAAGAAACTCAGATCAATTTAAAGAGTTTAATCCTTTGACAACAAAAGTCCCCTCCCCCAGCCCCTCTGATCAATTTTCTGAGAAATAGTTTATAGGGTTCTCAGCACTTTCTGTAAGCTGGCTTTTACCGATTTAAACGTTTCCTAAAATGCAAAGTGCAATTTACTTTGTTCAAATTCATTTTAGTATTTCTGTTAAAATACTCATACCTACATACTTTTTCCTCTTGCTCTTAATCTATTAATTACTTTTAAAATGAATCATCTATACCACTAACTCCTTACATGTAGGCATTGATCTTTGAATTTTTCCTTTTTTATCTAATCATCTCACTACCATTTTGACCTCCAATAGTTCTAGTAGCATTTTTGAAAACAAACGGCTTTTCATCTAAAGACCTTGATGTTTCATAGCCATTCGGTCCACATATAAGCATTTACTTAACATTCTCAAACTTTCTACATTGACTATATATCTTGACAATATTCCAATTATTTTTAAACATGTTATTTATTTATCTGTCAGAGAGAGAGAGAGAGAGAGCACAAGCAGGCGGAGCAGGAGGCAGAGGGAGAAGCAGCCTCTCCACTGAGCAGGGAGCCCAATATGGGACTTGATCCCAGGACCCTGGGATCATGACTTGAGCTGAAGGCAGACGCTTAGCTGATTGAGCCACCCAGGCGTACCTCAATTCTTTTAACTAACTCTTTTTTCCCTCAAAAGGTTTTGATTTTGTTTTTGTTTTACATTATTCAAACTGGATTTGATTGTCTAGTCTGTGATATGAGAAACCCTATCTGTCCAGATGCTGAGCAAGGTCTCTGTACATAGTTGATGGTTAGGACATGCTTCCTGGGTGAAAAATGGGAGATGAATGAACAGGACACTCCAATCCTCTCCATAATTCTAATTCAAGTCAAGAGAGGAGAGGAGAGATATCAGGTCTCTTAATATAGAACTCACCAAAGAGAAGGAATGACAATTATTTTCCAGGAAACCTAAATAGTAGAGAGTTTGAAAATTCTAGTCGAGCATGTAAGCCAGTTATAAAAACCTTAGATTTTCAACCAGCTTTGACAGTCCTACTGAATGAGTGGCCTAGGAGATGAGATTTAAGTACATTTACCAAAGCTATACTTAGAATTTCCTGAATAAATCATATTTTAAAAGTAGCCCAGATCTTTTTTTAGCTTCTAAATTTGCCCTGTTGTCTCATGGGAACTAACTCACAGTTGTGAGGATTGGTATTGGATGGACATCACATGATTTTGTAATTTAAATGTGTAATTGTGTGGGCCAGGGGTAATTATGACATATTAGAGACTTTCTCATAGTTTCCTCACAAACCAGGGAACTTGGATCCCCTTTTCATATTTTAGGGGGGAGGGAACAGCAACAATAGAATTTCTAAGGACATCCAGGCCAAGGGTTTACCATTCTGGAGTACTATGGGTATTGTATTGGAGGGTATCTCTATTGTCTGCCTTGTACCCGCCATGGGAGAAAAAAAAATTTAGCCCTCTCAAAAATTACACATAAGTAGGTTATGAAAGTCTGCCAAAAAATGCCTCCTGTAAAAGAGAATTGGCAACTTCTTGATTAGTAAAATCAAGAGTAATCAGTCAGACACAAGACAAATGTAGGTGAGACTAGGCCATGCAGGGGCTTGCGTGGAAGACCACTGCCTTCACCATAAGCAACAAAAAAAAGTGTTATTCTCTAACACAAATATGCAGGAAACTCATTGTATAGATACTGTTTACTGTCTATAAAAGTCAGTCTCTCATTTTTCATTGCTAACAAAATTTCACAGAAGTATTATATCAAGTAGAAATCTCTTGAAGAGTAAAAATGGGATCCAGCCCTTTTTTGGGGGTAGCACGTGTTCTAGTTTTGGCCTTTGAAATATAAGACGATGTTCCCTAGAGGCTTCTGGAAATGTTTGTCCTCACTGATAAATCATTTTTATCAGCTAAGTATTGAAATGGTTTGTTATATACTAATAGATAACCAGAATAGTGACCGATCATGAAGAAAATAATGTTATGTCTGTGTCAAAATGTTTCCACAATTTTGAGAAAACTTGAAAAGGAAAAAAAAATGCCTAAGTTATTCAAATTGGGAAGGTCAATTTTCTGTCAATAATCTAGTTCTTTTTGTCTACAAATTCATTTGTAAGAAAAATATACCATAGATCTGCTGCCAGGGTGAAAAGCTGCCAAACACGTGTGACAATGCGACATGTGTAGCCCCACTTTATCTCTTGTCTGTGTCCAGTGGATTTGGATGAGTTTGCCTCCAGATTGTAGAGTATCGCATCTTTCTGTAGTCCTGATCAGTGATGCAACCAGAAACTTGAACACTGGTATAAAGATTTCCTTTTCCTCCTCCAGAAAGTTCCTGCCCTTGAGCAGGATTCAGTAGAAGCCTGCAATATTTGAGGCAGTCACCTAGCAGTTGTTTAACGTGGATGACTGTGCCCTGTGGGCTTATACAGAAGGAGATGGAGCAGGTTGTCAATTATTTCTGCACTCAGGGCTATGGACTAACAATATGCTTGAGTGAGGCTGAGGTTACACATCAGCTGCAACCCCACAGGCAATCCAAATCTGCCATTAATGGTGAGGAACTGAGAGTTTCAACAAGGTTGGGTTTCGTTGGTAGTGAGTTCCTAGTGATGCAGACTTGGACCAGGATATAACAGTTCTTGTTAAAAGTCAGTGCATTAGCTAGGAAATGAACAGGTAAGGTATGGCAGCAACATGTCATCAAATTATAGTTCAAACTCTAAGTCCTATGTGTTGTCAGGCCTTTATGACTCCGAGACGGGCATCTTACTGACAGCACACGGAATCTAAGAGTTCTTGCAGATGTTGCTTTGTCTGGAATAAAAATGTGGCATGAATTTACCTTATAACAATCCCATAATAAAGCCATTTTGTGATGCTTAAACCATGGAAATACAGAATGGAGTGATTATGGTATCTAATTAGAAGTCCCAGGACCAAACGTTGATATGATCTGGGCATTGTATGGTGTACACATTTATTAAGTTATGGAATGAGGTGGTGAAGACATCAGCCATAAATGGGAATGGTTGGTAGCAAAGACACCAATCTAACAAACTTTGAGGTTAAATTGGTTCCAGAACAACAAGTGTCAAAGCACTCACAAGGCAAAGCCATTTCTCATGAGCATCATTAATTTAACCAGATGAAATCTCCTCATCATTGACAGTGCTGTGCTCCTTTCCACCATGTGATGAGGTGATCTCAGTCCTGTAGTTCAGGTGTTTCTTCTGATCCTTCCTACGTAAAATGCACAAATTCTATTTCCTCTTTCACAGATCTGTGGATAGATCTGATGAGGAGGGAAACGCAAGTCTTTCTGCTTTTAGATCCTTTGAACTATTTATCATTCCTCCCTTCCTTGACTTAGAACTCAGTGGCGTGGGTTCAGCGTGTTAGCCATTGTCCTACCAAGGTCTCTCCTGTTTCACCCCTTTTTCTCTCCCTCTTCTGCCCTTTTCCTTATTATCCTTAAAGCAAATTTTAACTACTGTGGGAATTTGGGAAGTGGATGGGAGGAAACTGAACCAGACAGATTGTTTTTCTTCTAAATTCTTTGTTTATGTCTTGGCTTCTGATAGTCACATGCCTGTGATTTCACAACCTTTCCCGGAGGCAGTGGATATCTCTGGGTTTAGTCTGAATGAGGGAAGGGCTATGGGATATAAGGGAATTAAAAGAAATGAAAACTGTGGGGAACAAAAACACACCAATATATTAAAATACTGCTTTACTCCTCAAATACAGTGGTAAATTCACTTTAAATTTTGAGTCTTTTCTTCTTTTGGCTATGTCCTCACTCATTTTTATGTCTATATCCTCTTTCTAGATAGAGACTTAGCTCACTCAGACAATGTTAGTGTGTATTAGTCAGAATTCTCCAGAGAAACAGAACCAGAAAGAGATAGAGATAGATGGACTGATAGATATACATACCCACTTATCTATTTACCTACTGATCTAGAAAGAGATTTATTGTAAGATATTGGTCCACGTGATTATGAGAGCTGAAAAGTCCCACGGTCTGAAGGTGGAGACCAGGAAAGTTGGTGGCGTGGTTCTGTAATTCTAAGCACTGAGAACCAGGAACACTGAGAGTAGAGAAGATTGATGTCTCAGCCCAACAGTAAGGCACAGAGTGAATTCAACTTTCCTTTGACTTTTTGTTCTATCCAGGACCTCAATGGATTGGATGATGCCTGCTCACACCCCATGTGCTTTACTTACTCAATTCAAATGGTAATATCTTCCAGAAACACTGTCACAGACATACCTAGAAATAATGTTTTACCAACTATCTGGACATCCCTGCGGCCCAGTCAAGTTGGCACAGAAGTAACCATCACAAGGTGACTGAATCTTTTCTCCTGGTAGGTAGTTTTGTTCTTTACTATTAATGTGGGAAGTCTAGATCAGTAATTTTTTTCTTCTTTTGGAGAAGACTCTGATGGTCAGGTTTACATGTCACCTTGATTGGCAACAGTCTAGTCTGTAGTTATTTAATCAAATATTAATGGAGATATCACTGTAAAAGTATTTTGTAGATTTTTGTGATTAAGGCCCGTAATTAGTTGACTTTAAACAAGGGTGATTCTCACAGGTTGTCTAGGTCAGCCTGATTCAGTCAATTGAAAGGTCTTAAAAGCGGAACTGAGGCTGATCCAATCAGGGGAAAGGTTTAAAAGCACAACTGAGGCTTCCCTGAAGAAGAAATTCCACCTGGCAACAACTTCTGCCCATGCCTGGGAGTTTCCAGCCTGTCCTTCCTGACGGCCTGCCCTCTGGATTTCAGAGTCACCTAGCCAGCCGCCACAATCAGGTAAGCCAATTTCTTGCAACAAATATCTCAATATATAGCTTCTGCTGGCTTCTGTTTCTCTGGTTGAACCCAGACTGATACAGGGGGAAAAGGAGTTGATGGGTAAAACTAATGTAATACATTGTTTTCCCGTGGAAAAAAAAATTCGCTTCTTAAATGCCTTCCAGTGGATTCAAATGTTGGCCTTGTAGGTTATGCTCTGTATAATTCTCAGTGGCACCATTCATAAACATTATGCTGTAAATGCCACCTCCTGGGGATTTTCCCTGTGGTAGCCTTGGTTTCAGTGCTGTCCTCTGAAGTGGTGAAAATGTGGGAATCTGAGTCACTGTGGATGTCAGCTCTCTTGGGCTTTAGGCCCTTGATGCTGGTTGATTTCCCCTCCACGTATGCAGAAAAGCAGCCCCAGAGTCACCCCGTCTGAGAGAATACAATTGAACTCACTTGTTGGAAAAACTGTGGAGGATGAAGGACAGGTCTTCGTCATGAATAATTACTTCTACTGAGGTTATAGAGCTGTGTTCCTAAAAGCATGCTATCTTTTGAAGAGAAGCCCTAGAGTATAGAAAAGGGCCGGGTACTGGAAATTGAATTTCTAATTCTGGTGTTGGCAAATAGCATAAATGAGGCTCTCCTGAAGGGTTGGTAGTCTAATCACAAATCTAGCCATTGCCAAGGAGAGTTGCACTTTCCAGAGCCTCTGAGGCTGGCTATTGGCTTAGAGTCGAAGGATCACATTTACTGAGACTATTTACCCTATAATTTCCTTGTATTTTCAACTCCTTCTCTTCCTATTTCTTCCCGACTACCTGATTTTTGTTCATTTCACTTAAATGATTCAGCATGGAACTCACAATTCTGATAAATTATTCTAACAAAAATAGGATTGATTGGCTTATTATAAAATCTCTGTATCTTTATCAGAGCTCCAAAGAAAGTTTTAGTTAAGATGTTTAATATGTCAGAATACCCTATAAAATAATCTAGAAGCACTGAACTAGATAAAATAATTTTAGAAAAACATCCAGCTTTAAAATTCTATCCCGCAACTGTCAGTATTGCAGTGTCAGATCACCCAGCACCACATGGGTGACCCCATGGTATGCTGTCTTTTAAAAAGCATGCTCTGTTTCACTATCCCCAGTCCTTTTCTCCATCTGCCTGCTGACCCATGTGGCTGTTTTAACATCCACCTCAGTGGAAGCCTCATACCTGCCTGGCCAGCAGAAAGTAACACAATGACAGCAGTTTCTGTGGGACTGCAGAGGAGGGAATGGGAAACCTTGGTTGCCCTGTCTTTTTCTGGACAGCTAAAATTAAGATAGAGGACAGCTCCAGGAAAAGTCATGCCCTGGAATTTTCAATTGGCGCACAGCAGTTTAGAGAGTGGGTGAATAAATGGACAATCTATTTCGGGGCAGTTTCCCTTCTGGAAGAAGGGGCAATTTGTTTTAGGGTCACATGCTGGGCAACTATCTGCATAAGAAACCCAAATCCTTTTGGAATACAAACGATTCACCACAGAATCTGTGATCACTTTCTCAGGAAGTGATGAGTTTGTAATGAATCGGGGTCTGTCAACACACCGATCAAGATTGTGTTCTCCCCAGTAGTCACTGAAAGTGTGTTCGGGGTGGTAATTGCATCCTTTGAGAGTATACGAGGTTATTTACAGACTAATTTTCATCTGAATTTCTTCCACATTTCCTGACATGACATTTAACTAGTGTAATTTCTTCAAATGATCATGTAGACAGTTATGTTAAGAGACCCCAAAGTCTGTTTACTGAGTTATCACCTAAAGCAAAATAACATTTTAAAAGTAGCAAAAATTTTAGTTTTATTCCCTCCTCCCTCAAAAATGACCTTTGCTTTACATTAAATGGAGAGGAAATACTTTTACTCATTAAAAAAGGAAGTCATCTTTTGATAATCAACTCAGGCTGTGTGGACTCTAATTATTGGGTATATGAGACTTCCAAAAGAACCGTTTTAGGGAGTATCACCGACACAATTAAAAGGCATTGGTGGTCTTGAAAGTGGGTAAATAGCCACATCCTTTATCTGATGTCCATGTTTGAGCCTAAACCGTATTAAAGCCAGTAGAGAGGTTTTTCCAATTATACATGTGGCTGCCAAATTTTATTTTGAGGTTTTAAATATATTAGAACCCCAAATTCACATTAAAAGTTTCATGTGTGGTGCAAAGCTTGCTTCGACCTCTGTCAACTGAAACCAACCACAGCTTCTAAAGCTTTAGGATTTTGCACAGTCACGCTTGTGGTAGGACGACCATGGTGTCTGGCGACAGCCTCTGTGGTGATGTCTCCAGCTCTCTACCTCCACCGCTTCTGCTTGGTGGCTTCTGCGTCTCTGTAGGTAACTCAGAAAATCCGTCTGGCGGAACACCATGGGAGGCGCAACTCCAGGTTAAAACCCAGAGTTTGCCGAGGCTATCAGTTCACTTGTGAAGTGCTCCTTCTGTCGAAACAGAAATTGTCGTAATGAAAAAGAAAACAATTTGTCCACATCCCGGTTTTAAAAAGTTTATTTGTTCACCTATGGCCTGAAGACCATTCCTTTAAAAAAAAAAAAAAAATGGAGCTGGGCAAAGGCGATCAAGGGCACCTCATTATTTGGGGGGGAATTCAAACTTTACGGCAGCTGACTACCCTGTTCAATAATAGCAATCTCTTTAAACACAGTTAGGTCGATAATGAAATATTTACTGAGGATGCTTCCAGAATGATTTGAAGCCAGCTCTTTGGAGAGCATTGATAATCTCAGGGTAATCTGAGGCATCCATATGTGAGGTGTCAGTGTGCTGCACTGAGCAGAACAATGCCTCTGATACGCATCTGTGGATCATAAATAATAAAAAGCTATTTTAAGAGGTTTCATAGCCTCAACATAAAATTACCTCTGACTAAAAGCAGGACAGGGCAGTTCTCAGTGGGGGATAAGAAAAATGTGAGATTTTCAAATATCAGCAGTGAAGATCAGAGCATGGTGAAAGCCCAATTATATCAAATTTGAAGGACCTTTAACAACTTTTTTGTCAAAAAGTAGTTTTTTTTCCCCCTCTGTGTGCTATACCTTTCGCTCTATCTTTTGTTAGCTATCCTTTTATTTTCAGTCTCCCCCTTCCCATATCACTAAACGTGCTTTAGTTTTTCTGGGACAGAGATTATGGATGGATGTTTCTATGTTTTGGTGATCTCATCCTGTGAATTTACTTAAGAAATTCAATTTCTAGAAGTATGTATTGCTAAAAACAAGTGATGGGCCAGTTTTGACTAAACTGCTGTTTAAATTATTGACGTATATCTCCAGAAAACAAGCTTAATAGCCCATTATGAAGCTTTTCTGAATGAAAAGACAAAGCACTCACTCACAGAAACTGTCTAGCAGCACTTCACAGACAATTGCACAAATTATCCAAAAGCAACCGTGACATGAGCTCCATTCCATTTATAATATGACATAGATGATATGGCCCAATGCTTACAGGGCCATATCTCTATTATTTTAAGTAGAAAACTTTAACGAATTCACTCAATTAGAGCCCAGTTTTAATCAATTGCAAACTGGCCAAGGCAATGTCACTTTTTAAAGAAGCAAAACCTTCCTTCAAGCAATTATGGGACTTGCAAGGATCATAGGCATGGGATGAAGCTATAATTCTAAACCATGAATGATGCTTCTGCAAAGGTATCTAGGGGTAAGCCTGCCTTGTGCAGCATGTAATTGTGAAGAAAAAAACTTGGGTGGCCTACGGTATGTTACCAAAGAACTGATTAGAAGGGCTTCCTAATAAGTTTATAAATTTCATCTTTAAAACTCAAAATTCTAAAGATTAATGTTTTATAACTGGTGAAGCATCAAGATATAGAATACATATCTCATGAAATCTCAAAGAATGAATTATGGCTTTGAATTAATTTTAAAAGGAAAACATATACATGAGAATATTGGTCTACTCACATAAATCTAAAGTAATTTCCTATACTTACAATAAAATGTGGCTGAAAATATCTTCCAAATGTTTGAAAGTCTGTATATCATATTATTAACTGCATCAATTCAATTAATCATTTGCAAAATATGTAAAAAGTCTTTGTAAGAATAAAACAGCCATCCTCCATGTGTGCACAACACAGCGTTTTTCAAGTAAAGGTATTTGTCAATTTCTTAGAAGGGTATTAATGGATACTTTCATAATTTAATGATCCTTCTTGATGGAATGATCCATCTTGATTGAAGATGAGGGTCACAGTTACATGATGCTGCAAGAATCCTTGTACAGTTGATCAAGATATGTGTGATCTTGGCATGTAGTGTACATATAATTATATACAATTTAGTATTTAACATCACATTGAGCATCCATGCCCTGGTTGCAGGAGACTGTTGTTTATGGGTATTGGAACTGGTGTCTGCTCTGATGTAATTACCCTAATAGATGTCAAAATAGTTTTAATATTATTTTGTATAAAACACGATGATCAACTGCTGATAAGTGACATTGCTTATTCTAATACTCCAGTATATTGAGTGCTAATTTTACTGTTCATGTAAAATTTCATTACTGCCCTATGAAGTGAAAATTTTGGGAAATAGGTCTATAAGCACTAGATAAAACAAAGGGATCATTTTACCATAGTGAAGAGAAGGCTTAGAGTTGAAAGTATGATAGCCAGAAGTATGATAACCAGAAGTTGGGTATGTACACATATGATATGTCAGAAAAAAATTAATGTAACTGCCAGTAGTAGTCAGGACCTATGCAATTCACCCTTGCTAAACCTGGGGGGTTGCGTTCATCCCTGACAAGTTCTGTGGTTGGCAAAACCACAAATCAAAATGTCAGTGTCTTGGGGAAGATGAAGAGTTAAGAATCAAATTTAAAAATCCCTATCTCTTTTTAAAGTTTCTGAACTGGACATATGCAGGTTAAAATTGAATGTCTTTAACACTTATATTCTCTCTTGTTTAGTTTTCACAAGAAGGAAACTGCTTGAATAATGCCTAGTTAAAATGAAAATTCCTGGCATTCTTTCCCCAAGGTCTAGTCACTCATTATCTCTCTCTCTCTCTCTCACTTCCTCTCTCTAATCTATTGGCTGACAATAAATTGATCTCTTTTCTCTGGGACCTGTCGCTGAGCACTCTCTAAGTTTGTATCACTGACTGCTGTCATGTTTTTGTATTTAAAAGGCTTGTATTAAACCCCAATTATATAAAAAAAAGAATCAAGCGTTTAAAATTTCCAGCATACAAGTATAAGACAGGTATTATTTAAACTGTGGTTGTTGAAGGTCAAATACAACTCTGTTCCACTCCATCCTCCTTTCTCTTTAGTTATTTAAACTATATATTTATGAGGCAAGGAAGGGGATGTGATGATCTGTTTGCTTCTGCGGTGTACAATATCAAATTTGGATAAAATTAGTTGCTCTTTCTCATATTCTTCAACAGTTTCATGTTCTTAAAGTCATTCCTGACTTTATTTACTTAAATTTGCCATTCTAGGGCCACGTTGGAAAAATATGAGAAGAAAAAAAAGGACTATTGGGAATAATTCTATTATGGGTGGCTAAATGCTAATTCTACACCGAAGGATACTGACTCCCTCTCTTAGCTTTTTGATTAAAAGTCAACTTTTTATTGTAAATATTTTTTAGGATTTGAGGGTTCAATTATTACTCTAATGTAAACTAATTCGTTACTGGATTATAGTTATTGAAAGGCTGATTTTATTAAAGTTTATAAAACTGTATGACAAATGAAAAACTTCAGATCTCTATAATTATTCATTAATATGTTTTATAAAATCATGTTGCTAATATGTATATATAGAGAAAATAGTACCTTTTATTCATTGTACCAAACTACTTGTTAAGACATTTACCTCTACACTCCCTCTCTGAATATAACCTGGTGAATTTTTTTTCCTTTGTAGTTATTCAACTCGATTAAATAAGTTTCTAGATTGACATTGAGCATTGGAAAATCAAGGGTCACAGTATTTGATTTGATATTCCTTTAAATTTAAGTCATAACCCAGCTGGATCCCTAAAAGAACCCTGGTTTTATTTCATCCCAACTTGCATTCTATTGAGTTGCTCTTGGAACTGACTTCAGAAGTATTTGAGAACAGAGGGGCAGGTGCAGACATCAGTTAGAGATTGAGGTGGAAGGCGGGATAAAGTTTTTCTCAGGCTCCTCTGTGAGCAGTGGGAAATGGCGTTTCCATAGTAATTACAATCTTCCACCTGTAGAAAGGGAACATAATGAGTTGTCATTTCTACTCATTTTGTGGAATTTCTCTAATCAGGTAGTTTCTTAGAAAATCTGGCCTTCCGATTTTTGAATAGAATATAGAATGTCAGCTTACGTGCCAACAGTAGGTCTCCAAGCCTGTATCTCCTTTAAAAAGACAATTAAGAAAAAAAAAAAAAGCCAATTTGGATTGTGACTACTATGTAACACATTCCAGTCAGGCTCAGAGTTAGAAGACTGACAAACTCAAGAAATCAACTCTAACTGATTTTAGAAGCAATCCTGTACCTAAACATCAGCCAGCTTTCTTCCGTTTAGAACATGACTGCTTTGTTTGTCCAATTTTCTTACCCTCTTCACTTTAGAGCTTTCTATAAAATCATGTTTTCATTGTAAAACTCACAGCACACTTTAATTTCCAAGAGCCACGCAGACGTTATTTATTTGCAATTGTGTAAAATTCTCTTCTGTAAAGCATTTTGGTGTCTAAAATTTGGAGCTCAGGGAAGTTAAAATATTACCCATCAGCATTCTTGGGAACACAGAAGAGCCTCTGAGAGGTTAAAGTCAATCACTAGAACTAGGATTATGGCCAATAATCCTATACCTGGCAGACTTAAATTGGATTTTAATCTTGTGTACATGATCAGTTCTCAAGAGGAAGGTTTTTTTTTTTAATTTATTTTTATTAAAAAAAAATTTTTTTTAACTACGTGGGACACATAGGCAGAGACAGTGGCTGAAATGGAACCCATTGCATGAAATGGCTTGTGTGCTGATTGAATTTAAAATTGGACCTTCTTATTCCCTGATTTTTGCTTCAGAGATGTGTGACAGGGGAGGCAGGTGTCTTGTAAATAAAAAATGTGACTCAGCTATAAAACATGTAATGGGGGGAATAAAAAGCTTCACTGCTCATTTAAAAAAAAAAAAAAAAGAAGAAGAAGAAGAAGAGTCTGTGTAACATAAACGGTCTTGGCAGTTTCCAGAGATCTACTTTTGCGCAATGAACCCAAATATCAGGACGCTCCTCTGGTTGTAGCTTTCACTAAATTTTAATGAGAGGATTGAGATAACTTTATCTAAAAAACAGCACTGACATTTCTAAAAATACTTTCATTTATTTACCAAGACTTCCCAAACAATAACATTTTTTTAAAGAAATAGAAATAAAATAAATATCTTCTAAAAGATTCTTTGGTAAATAAGATAAATTTGTAGTGTGGCAGAGGGACAAATGTTTACATAATACCCCACTTATTATGTCTCACTTAAAAATTTACAGTACGATTTTCATGCAATAATTTGAAAACATTTTAATTTATTTAAATGATTTACTCAAATTACATTATTTTAGAGGGAAAGAGATAAGGTAGCCAACCTCAGTCTCTGTGGGATGAGACCTCATTCTTTTGCAATGTAGCAGATCTAAACATCCTATTTTCAGTATGTATTAGTTTCCTTACTTTAGTTTTTCCATCAAAATCATACACTAAAATTCGATATTCTCCTTTCAAATAAAGCAAATTCCCTGTTGTCTTGAAGAAAGTTGTTCTTAGCCACATTGAATTTAAAGAGGAAAACTCCAACAGCAGTCAACAAATAAGAAACACACTGGGTACTTAAAAATTCTCTCTTGGGTATTGTCCAAGAGACTCTAGGGACCCAGGGAAATAGAGTATTTTAAGAGAAACAAAAACATACTTCAAAGAAAGAGGTATTGAATTTCTTTCTGAATGTTTTTATGTCTTTCCTCTGTTGAACTAGGGAGTAGGGATTTTAACAGCCTGTATCTTTTCATGGTGGATCTTGGTTGCAAAGCCTTCAAATGATAAAATCACAGGAACATTGGACATTCTATTTGATTCTTGAAAAATAAGACAATGAGCAAACTAAAAACAGAGGGTTTATGGGGAAAAATCTTGACAGCAAACAGAGTTCTCAGTAAGAGTACATCAGGTGGGCTCCAGGTCCAAAGACAATCAGATACTATAGGTCTTATAATTTATTTTGTTTCACAAGGAATTATTAAGTATATACTACATGCTGTGATGCTGCAGAGGAAAATTAGAAAACTTTATTCCTGACCCAGAAGAACATAGATTCAAATGGTGATGGAAACAGTGAGAAATGATCTTGAAAAGGGAACCAGAGATTCTAATGTACTAACACTAATATCAAGAAGAGTGAGGCTAAGAGATTCTCAATACTGTTTTATAACAAACAAACCCCCCGAAACAAAAAATACCCCCAAACCAATTAGTATCTTTGATAATAATTTAATAGATCATATAAGCAACGTATTCATTATAGAAATATCACAATAAAAAATAAAAAAAAAGAATATAGACACACAGATAACTACTTAAATGTTTCATTCTCATTTCTGTGTGTGTTCTCACGAATGGAAAAATTGCTTCTCCCTATCTTTCATTATCACATTATCCCATACCACCATTCAGATAGCAGAGTTACTTTACACCCCGCACTAATGTGAGGTTATATCATAGTCCAAAAATACTACGTTAACTTAAGTGAAAAATGGGATTTTGAAATGTATTAAAATCTTGAGAACAAGATTTGAAAGTACCAGGCTTTCATGAGACAGGACCAGATTCCTAGTTTCCAAGAAGCCAAAGCCTGGAAGACTTTAAGTGAAAATTTATAACATAGACTATAGAGTAATTTCCTGAAGAGCTCTTTCCCTTCAAAATCATGTAAGTACAACTAATAACAAGGGATGGAATATCAGAGACCATGACAATAGAGCAAATAATGTTGTTGTGACCTCCTTCTAATAGTAAAACTTTGGATGTGAAGGTGATGGTGCTCTGAACAAAAGGCTTTCCAGAGTCGAATGGTGGAGACTGCAAGGATGTGAGGGTTTTCACATAGGGCGTAGTACTTATGTATGAAGTATGAAACATGGCAACGGAGGGTTCTATGTCGAGAGTCTTGAATATTCAACATGGTACAGGTGACTGAGGCTCCCTGAGTCTCAGGTTAGGAGGGGATTAGAAAATGGCAAGATGGTCGGCCAACCAGTAGAGAACTGGTATTGTAACAAGGCAATCTGAGAGAACAAGGGTTTTAAGGTAAGAAGTCATGATGGAACCATGAATACAAGTAGTAGGTGCAATGGATACAGTGGATACCAGGCACACCAAAGAGCAGGCCAGGCAAGTAAGACAGACAGAGGATTGTGTGTAAAACATATGATTATCTATTGAATCAACGACATCAAGAAAGCCATCTGGGAACTTAGACCATTCTGGAAGAGAAAAATAGAGAATGAGGAGAATGAAAATCTTGATTTAACTCAGTTGAAATAATAAATTGAATAGAAATCAACTGAAATAATAAGTTATTGTCCATCTTAATTTGTAATAATTTATTATGTTATGTTAGTCACCATACAGTACATCCTTAGTTTTTGATGTAATGTTCCATGATTCATTATTTGCGTATAACCCCCAGTGCACCATGCAATATGTGCCCTCCTTAATACCCATCACTGGCCTATCCCAGTCTCCCACCCCCCTCCCCTCTGAAGCCCTCAGTTTGTTTCCCAGAGTCCATAGTCTCTCATGGTATGTCCATCTTAATTTGAATTATCTTTTTCTTCGCTTCCAAATTGAAATGCGCACTTATGAGCTAAGTTACTTTCAGGTTTCGTCAAATAAAAATTGTATGGCATCCCAATACTATCATTTATTAATTTTCTAATGTTAGACATTTTAGATGAATTTTCTATTTTAATTAATCTACAATAAATTCCTCATATACATTTTAGTGTGTCTCACCTATTTATAATGATAAATTTCTAGAAGTGCAATTACTGGATCAAAATTCTGATTATTTGAAAGTTCTTTTCTTAAAAAAAAAGAACCCGGCACTAAATGTGAGGTTTTTATTTTAATTCCAGTTAACAGACAGTGTAATATTAGTTTCAGGTGTACAATATAGTGATTCAACACTCCCATACAACAATTTCCATACATCACAAGTGTATTCCTTAATCCCTATCGCCTATTTAGCCCATTCCCCCACCCACCTCCCCTCTGGTAACTATCAGTTTGTTCTCTATAGATATGTTTTACTACCTACGTTAAATTTTCTTTCAGAATGGACATATCAACTTATTCTCCAATTAACATTGCCTAAGAGTTTCTATTTCTCTTAACACAGGACAATAGCAGTTAAAATTATTTAACAATGTGAATGGCTATGACAAGGCAATTTAAATTTCATTTCTTGATTGCTAAAAGATGCCAAATCTCTAAAATAACTGAGAATATGTTATAGACTTTCTAAAGTTTCCTTCTGTTTTTTGAAGTGAAACGAAAATATTTCACAAGAAAACATTTGTTTTGATTCTCAGATTGGCCCTGCTCATGTGTCTGAGTCTCTCTCTGTTTGCTGGTATTTAATGGAATAGGGGTGGCCTATCTTCAGAAGTGAAGCTAAAACAAGTTGGTTACAAGACTCTGTGAGTCCTCATTCAAACGTGCCCATGATGAAAAGAGAAGGAAAAGTTAAGATTTGCTGGAGTCTTAATTTGCTGCACTATAGGTCTATTTGCCTGAGCGATGCAAGGAAGGAACTTTAGTTGTATGTGCCTCTCTGGATTTTATGGTTTATATTTCCATCAACAATGCATGAAACTCCCTATTTATCTACACCTTCACATATTCCAATGTTCAATGTCATGGAGAAAAATTTTGTCATTGTGTAAATTTGGATTTTATAGAATGAGGGTGATTAATATTTTATATGCTTTTTAAATTATCTTTTTCTTTTTATATTAACCTACTTGAAAGTATATAACAAAATTACCCCCAAATTTAGCAGCTTAAAGCAACAAACATTTATGAGCTCAGTGTTTCTGTGGGTAGGGAATTCAGAGGTAGCTTAGTTTGGTCGTTCCAGATCAAGAGTTTGTAGTCAAGATGTTGCCCGGGTTTATAGTTTTCTGAAGGATTTAATCTCAAGATGGCTCATTCACATGACTGTTGGCAGGTAGTGTTATTTCTATGTTGGCTCTTGGTGGGAAGCCTTAGTTTCTCTCAATGTGAGTTTTTCCATAGGCTGGTTTAAGTGTCCTCACAATATTTATGTTGGTTTGCCCCAGAGCGAGTAACCCAAAAGAGCAAGACAGAAGCTTCAATGCCTTTTATGATCCGGCTTCAGCTACTACACTCCATCACTTCCACAATATCATATTGGTAACATAAGTTATCCCTATTCATTGCAGAGAAGGACTCTAAAAGGATTCCAAAGTCACCATCTTGATCCCCTCACGAATGGATGCTATTATCACCCTACTTGGTTGTGATACCCCATACCTGGCTGTTCTATATGGATACTTCCTCACCTCCACATAGGTTTCAACACCCTGCAGGGGTCCACCCCTTTGTGAAGGTGCTCTACTCACCTTTATTGGGCTCTGAAACCCAGTGCTAGGATTACCTAGTGTGGACCCCTTCTCACTATGGTAGAACTCTGGCAGTCCACCTTGGCCTACTGGGCCAACTCCCCACCCTTCACTCACTTGAAAGGACATCTACTTTGTTCTGTCTCACCAAAAAGGAAAAGGAAAGACATGGAAGAATTACCAATAGCATTCCCTGAACAATCAGGAAAACAAGGTTCCAAATATCTGCATTATTACCTAACATTATAATAGATGTTAGAATAAGATGAAAAATTAAATCAACAGCTTAAGGATTGGAAAGAACAAATCAGAGTTATTATTTAGGAATGATATGACTCTACATAGGGAAGACCAGATAATTTACAAAACAGAATAACTTACAAATTGTTAGACATAATAAGGGAGTGAGACAAATTGTTGGCTACAATATCAGTATATCGGTGCATACAAATACATTATTACATTTCTACTCTCCTGCAACAACCAAAAGAAACAAACAAAAATTAGGCAACATAACTAGACAAAAAACCCATAATTTATAATAGTGACAAAAATTTTTCTTGAAAAAAAGAACTAAAAAAACCATGCAAGACCAAGAAAAAAATATACAATTATACTAAAAGATGTTAAAGGAGACTTTAATAACAAGCAATAGCTCATGTTGATGGAAAGAAGACTCAATAACAAAAGTTTTATATCTTGCTGTTTCGACCTCTAGAGTTGATGAAACTCAATTAAAATGTTAAAAGACTACTCATGGATTGTTAAGAATAAGGGAGAGCTTGCCTTATCTGATATCAAGACTTCTCATAGAACTAATACAGAATAACATTAGGTCCAATGGACAGATACATTGACCAATAAAACAGATTATAGGGCCCAGAACATGTCAACTCAATTGAAATTGAAGTGCAAAACCTAAAAATTTTAGCATTAGGAAACTTTCTTTTTAAATAAGTTATAAAGAGCAATAACCAAGGAACATAAATTATGATTTTGATTCCATTAAAATTAAGAATGTTTCCTCATTATAAAGAAATGAAAAGACAAGTTGCGAAATAGAAAATGTATGCAACTTAAATAACTGACAGCATAAAAACATGCCAATTGCTAAGAAGAAAAATAACTAATAGAATAATAGGCTAATGACATGAATAAGTGTGGTAGACAGATGTAACTCCCACCATGATTCCTGCCTCCTGGTGTTCAAGCATTTGTGTCCCTGGTAGGTGGGGCCAGTATAACTACTAACCAATAGAATTTGGCAAAGGTGATGGAATGTCACTCCCAGGATTATGTTACATTACATGAGACTGTTTTGCTAGCAGACTTGTGCTAAAGACTCTTCTTGCATGTTTAATACAGTAAGCTACCATAGAAAGTCCTTATTGCAAAGAACTGTTGGCAGCATTTAGGAACTGGGGGTAACTTCTAGGAATTAAGGGTATCTTCCAGCTGTGAGTCATCAAGAAGCCCAGATCCTCAGTCCTACAGTCAAACAAAACATGCCTGCCAACAACCTGCATGACCTTTAAAATGGATTCTTCCCCAATTTTGAATGTCTCAGGTAAAAGTGAAGTCTATTCATCACCTTGATTGTAACCTTTTGATACTCAAAGCAAAGGATCCAGCTAAGTCCTGATTCATGGAAATTCTGACATAATGATGTTTTTCTTTAAACTACCGAGATATTGGTAAGTTGTTACACAGCAATAGATTACTAATATTAACATGTACTTCAAGGAACTTGAGAGACATATGAACAAGAGAAATATACTTGATCTCATTAGTCATTAGGAAAACGCAAATCAATACCACAGTTAGATGTCTTTTGCCCATCTAATATATTGGGAAAATGTAAACATCTATAAATAGCGTGTGTTAACATAGTAGTGGATAAAGTAGAACTCATTTCATTTTCTTTGTTAGTGCAAACTGGTTCAACAGCTTTGCAAATCAGCTTGAAATTATCTTGTAAAGATGTGCAGTGAACTTCCTCCTTGGGTGGAGGATCAGAGGTCTGGAATAGGGAAGGAATACATAGGTAATGGAAGTTCATGGTAATGTTCTCATTCTTGTGTTGGGTGGTGACTGACAAATGTTCATTCTGTTATTGTACTTCATATATTACTTACAAATATTCTTTTGAATGTTTTATGAATGTTTTAAATGTTATATGACTAAAAAGTAATGAAGAAAAATAATAAAAAAGAAAATTTAAATTGTTTTAAATATTTAAATAGAAAAAGAGACAAACTTTGTTCTTGGAAAAATATCAAAACAAAATACTAACTCCTACCAGTGTGTGCATGTGCAAACAAGTTGGGGTGGGGCGGAAGGAAGAAGAGAAGGGGAGAGCAAAAAAATGAAAAAGTATAAGAGATCAACAAAATGAGGCACAGATAATACCATTAAAATATTCTAATGCCACCTTTCTAAGAGAAAATATTTATACAATGAAATAATAAATTAATAACACTAATAAAAATAAGTAGATAATGTTCACTTTCCTATATCTAAAACTTGATGTTTCATTGGGCTCTTTCCATCTCAGCATTATATGCTAATACTCCTCCCTTGGAGATAAATACAATGGCCTTCATCCAGGACCTGAAAAAGTATTATATTCCAAAATGTCTTTATTGTGTCAGATAACTTATGGAAAATACACTAATTTGCTTTCCTTTTTCATAAGAACGTTTAATGCTATTCAGAAGTAGATGCCATAAACCTTGATGTTATTGCTGTTGAGTAGTTACTAGAAGGAAATTACTAGAGTGAACTATGACATGACCAGAAATGATATCTCAAATCTGTATCAAATTAATCTCTTTATTTTAGTTTTATTTTCTATACATAGTATAAGATAATGAGATCCCTCAAAATTCTAAAAATCCAGTATTACACACAGTGCCTTAGATCTAAGACCACACTAAATATTAAAATTGAGTCTTTGATACATTAGAAATGTCAAAATAGCATTTTTGTTGCTTGAAGTCAACTCCACTGATTCAGCAACTCTACTTCTCCACCCATTTTTACAATTAAAAAATATTTCAATGAAATGCTTTATAAATGAATAGCAGAGATATTTTTATTTGTCTATATTTTCCATAGGTCTCCAAATTTATTCACGCGCATACACATACATACACAAATATATATATGTACATGTTAATTTTTTTCTGCCAGGTGATTTTAAATAAGACATGACCACTAAAGTAGGCAACTATAACATTTTTTTTAACCTTAAAAATAAAAGAACAAACTAGAAGTGTCCTTGTATAACTTCAAGATCTGTTTGACTTTCAGGTAAAATCAAAGACTTTTCTATAGTTTATTCCCATTTTTATATTGCGCTTATTTTAGTCTCGGTAGAACTATGATATACTGTTCTCAGTGGAATAAGAAACAAGTAACATGGATGGCTTAATAGGGAATTTGACTTTGAATTTATTTCCTATTTAAGCTTCAAGAAATTTTCACAAAGACTGAAATGTTTTGGACTATTTTTAAAAGAACAAACAGAATTCTCCCTGCTCATACACTACCTACAGGCTAAAAAGCACTCTGACAGCTAAAAAAAAAAAAAAAAAAATCCCTTTGAGATGGCAGAATGGAACCCCAAGTACAGTACTTCCCCTAGCATAATGTCATTGAACAGTTCCAAGTCCTTTGTTCTTTCTAAGCCTACTTTGAAAATGGAAAAGTTAAAGATGTGCATACGATATAATGGAATTCTTTGTGCCCTCTTTTATGAGAATAGGATGTTTCATGATTGAAAGAATCCATGAAATTTTGCTATTATAGGTCCATCCTTTTCTTTGAGTTTGAACATGGAACTAGGTTACTTTTTTGTTCTTCCATGTATTTACAAATCCATTATCAATTCTCTTTGTGATGATTATTTCTCTTTCATTTAATGTGTCCATCAAGATAGATGCAACTTCTGAGCCTCACATATACAAGGTGACCTTCTGTATAACAAAAGAAAATAGATTAAATAGGAAATGATTTGTCCTATAACATGCTTTTCACGTTTTAGCAAATAACAGCAGAACAATTTGTATCAATGGTCCTTAACTCTAGAATGATATAATAGCATTATTAAAGTGCTTATTAAATACATTTTTGTTATCTAGTTATTTATTGCAAAGGAAGAGATTCTTCACATGTCAATTCATAAAATAATATATTTTTGACCATTCTCAAGTATAACATTTACAGACACTGTGCAGAATGTAACACAACCCACTTTTTAAAATTATTTTAGGTGGCAGTTTAATCATGGTTTCTGTCAATTTGTAGAATCTGACTGTGAATATAATGAAAAAATGTTTTTCTTTTGAAATAAAGACCCCCTTACATTTTTCCCAATTCCAAGTATAAAATATTTTTACTTTGTACATTATTCAAAAGAGTATAGCTAATTACATTGATTTCCTTATTCTCTTAAAAAAGATTTTACTTTATTATTTTAATAGTCTCAATATACCATAATATCAAGCAAAAGAACATCTTACAGCCATTTCTAAGCTTGATTTTACACTTAAATCCCTGGAAAATGTAGTGCCACGCAAGGAAATAGTTCAGTTGAGACCTGGCATCTGTAACTAAAAGTAATTTTTATTTGAGATTTACAGATTATGTTTCCATTTTTATAGAAGACAATTATACAAAAAGTATACTCCATTCCTACAGGTTTAATAAACAAACTTTATTTTGTTTTTCTTGTCCAATAGTTCAATATATCTGAAAAGAGACTACAAAAATAAAACGAATGTCTTAAAGTATAATTGATATGTGTTCTTGGCTGGTGTAGACTGGAGGACTTATGGTATTAATTTGAGTTAAGGCTAGATGGGAAGCAACTTGATTTGTTGGTAATGATTCACTACTGCAGCTCATTTACCATATTAGATAGCAAATATTGTAATATAGGGGATAGAGATATAATTTCCTCACAGGATGAAGTTATCTTTTAACATATTACCCATAGCTTGACATGATGCGAATTTATTTCATGAGGACAATGTGTCACCATCTGAATTTTGCATGGAATGTTAATTAGATCAAGGAGTAGCATAGTGTAAATTAAATTCTATCTTGGTAGGCAATAGACATAACTAAACTGGGATAAAATAGAAAAGGTCCTCCAGGATTAAGAGCAGTTTAAAATGGTAGAAAAATAGTGAGAATCTAATATAGTCTTGGATTAGATAGGCTGGTAAAATAATTTGTTTGTTTGATTTTGTCCAATTCCTGATTGCCTTTCAACTATCAGTTGTATTTATAAATATGAAATTCCAATATATATTAGTTCTGTTGCTTAAGATGACCTGTAAATGCCCCTTTAGTCATATGGCCCTTTTGAAGTTTCTCTGGACATGACTAATCCCCTTTCCTTAAAAGTTATTAAACTGTCATTCATAGTTGATGTTTGTCAAATCAGCTGGAGTTGAAATGATGATAAAGTTCTTTTGATCCTATATTGCATATTAACTAAATACATATTCCTAATAATTGAGTAGTAAGGAATATTTTAAGACAATTATGATTCACTTGTACATTGTTGGCATTTGTTGGGTGCAACATAAATAACAAATAAATAGAAATATTCCTGGGATTATATGTAAACCTTGATTAATACATTGAAAATACTAGCAACTTAAATACAACTCCAGGATGATAACACTAAATTACTTCTAATGAGTGATTTAAAAGTTAATTGACCACTTTTACAATAGTAACAAATGGAAAAAGATATTATATCCCCAAGCATTTTTCAAAAAATTAATGAGGCAATAAGAGCTATGTAAAGCAGGTAATCACTTGTTAATTGATCTGTTATTAGGATTATATTAAACCTGGAATAATATATTTCCTTCCAGATTTCTTTAAAATAGACAAGGTAGTCACGCCCTTCCTGAAAAATCTTTAGTCTGTTGCTCAGGTAACCAGTTAGCCATTTATTACAATAGGGAGAGTAGTTGACAGATCATTAGTGGAGTAAATATATGATCTCTATGAACTCATATCTATCTACATGCACTAACTGTCTTGTGATGTGAGAATACATCACAGCCCTCAAAAGACATTCCTCCAAAGTGTTTGATGGGAAGAGTGTTATGCTGGGGAAAATAAATGCAAAGAAAAATTACCACCCTGTGAGAATTAATTTGCTTTGATTTCATTTGAAAACTTCTAGATATATTCAGCAATATTTCTTAGTGAAGCCCACATGTGGGTTAGCTAACGGGATAAATGGAATAATTCACCTTTCAACATTACTTTGTTGGCATCCTTCAAACATTAAAAACTATTAGGATCTATTATAGTGCTTTTACCTCTCTCCCACCTCACTTCCGTATTTTAGCCCTAATTATTTCTACAAACAGGGATATGTTTTCAGATATTGCAATTTAATAGATTCACTCTTATCTACACACCAATGTCACTTTCCTTTCATCATATAATTTGAGGAAGATATCTAACTTAAGTTCTTTCTTCTCAACCTACACTTGAAATCTGAAATGCCTTTTTCTGATTTGTCTCCCTTCCTTTCATATACTTTTCAGAAGTATTTCCCCATAGTTTTTCACATAAAATAAAACAAAGCCTTCTTATGGGTTTGTTTTAAAGCTTGAAAGAGCCACAAGATCTGACCTGTCCAAATCAGGTGTTGTTTTTTTCCACCCTAACAAACAAGATCATATTAATCATGTAGTGAACCAATAAAGATGAATGCCTGATTAACTCCCTGGCCAGAATTAATTACAGCAGGAGCAGTTGTTCTTACAACCTAAATTAGAGCTTGTAAATGATATGGGTAGTCAGTGAATTACTGTTTTTGATATGGGGTTCAAAACGGGCTTTAGAAGTATCTTACAGCAATAACAGGTTATCCAGTGGTGATGACACTTAAAAATTTGTAAAATACATTAGTCTATAAAGACACTAGCCATTTTTTAAAATTACGGCTAAAATAAGTCAGAGTTTATTTTACTTCCTGTGGGCAAGCTAGCTATATTGTTAATTCTTAGTGTTCTTTGTCCCTAATGATTTTATTTGAAGCCTGGGATTGTTAGTGTCAGACTGAACAAGCAGTATTAGAGTATTTCATAGGAGGCATCATAAAATAAAAGGCATAGGTCATTTGGCATAATTATTTTTGCATTCTTACAACTGCTTATTTTAATTTCCTTTTCCAGTAGATTCTTCTCTGTATCCTTTTTTATGAGATTATTTCTTAGTTCAAAATAACAAAGCCATTGTTATTGCTTTTCTGGACACTTATCATTGCATTCTCCTGTGAAACAGTGAAGAAAATTTCTCACCAGTTCTTTTACTTAAAAACTTTTTTTTCAGTTTATTATGATTGATTTTGTGCTGTCCTGAAACTCAACAATTATTTTCCATCTAACCTATTTCTGACAATGTCCTATCAAAATTATTTAGTTTCTATAAATTCTTTTTGTGTTTTTATCATTTATTTTTCCTTATGGTGAGTGATCTATGGATCCTGAGGTCATTTGTTGTATAATATGACCATTGTGGGTTTTGATAATGCCTATTTCATTGTATGATTTTTTTCCTCTTTCTAAACTTTTTAAAAGTAAAGTAAAAAAAATACTTTTCAATACTTTGGCAACCTTGAAACTTAAAAAGAAATCACATAATTAGTATTTTGTAATTATATGTATGCAAGATACTTCTATTTAATGATTGGGAGAATTTGAAATGAACAGTCATTCATGTTTAAGAATTTATGGAGATTAGTAAAATTTGTTGTGAGCTGTAATGTGGAGTACATTATTCTAACTTTATTTTGTAATCTTAAAAAAACTTCCCACTCAAAGATATTTTAAAGCTGAAAGTTAAAAATTTTAAAATAGGAATGTTTTTCAGTGATTTCGTCTTCCGGTGATAGAGAATGAGGTAACTAGGACCAATTCCCCACTGGGATCAATTAAAAATTGGACAAATGTTTATGAAAACAATTTATTTGCAGACATACTATTTACATTTTGTTGTATAGCAAACTAACCCCAAATCTAATGCCTTAAAGCAGCTAGAATTTATTTAACTCACAATTCTGCAGGTTTGGAGTTTCGAGTGTCATTCTGGTATGAGCCAGGTTTAGCTGATTATGGCAAAACTCATGTCTTTCAGGTAATGTGTTACTTGAAGCTTCTTGGCTTATTTACTTCATCTGGAATGGGTGGGATGGGGGTCTCTTTCCATAGTTTTTCATTCTTCATCAGGATAGTCTGAGCTTGCTCCTAAACTCATTATAAGGCCCCCATGAGCAGTAAGGGTATATTGCAAGGAACAACTGAGTCTTGGGCGTTGAACTCATACAGTACCATTTCTCCAATGCTATTCGATTAGCCTAAGTAAGCCCAAAAGCCAGACAAGATTTAAGAGGTGGGGACATAGATTTTGAGATTCCATGTCTTGATTAGAGGAGCTGTAAAATATTGTGACCATTGTTCACCTGGCATAGAAGGATCCAACAGAGCAGTGGAGAATTACAGATAAGTTCTTGGGAAAGAAGGAAATACAAAATGATTAAGTTGACATTTGAATTTGCCCTTTTCCTTGTTATCTGATAATTCCAGGAAGGATATGGAGAATCCAATATTCTGAGATGTGTTTTTGAAAGCTTTGTGGGAATAGTAAGACAAATGAAAATCCAAGGCCCACCAGGGAAAAAGACCTTCATAACCACCCCATGCTATGGAAAGAGACTTTGACCAGTTACACTATAGCAATTTTCCTGGTAGAAAATGAAATTCAGCTTGAATTTAAGTTCTCTTTGGAGAATACACATCATGCCAGGACTCAAATAATTTCTATAACTTTTTCACATATAATAGCCAGCATTTAGTTTAAAATAACCAACCAACCAAACAAGCAAAACAAGTAAAAACAACAAACACACTTGATCAAAAACAAATAAATAGGGGTGCCTGGGTGGCTCAGCCGTTAAGCGTCTGCCTTCGGCTCAGGTCATGATCCCAGGGTCCTGGGATCGAGCCCCGCATTGAGCCCCGCATCGGGCTCCCTGCTCGGCAGGAAGCCTGCTTCTCCCTCTCACACTCCCCTTGCTTGCATTCCATCTCTCGCTGTCTCTCTGTCAAATAAATAAATAAAATCTTTAAAACAAACAAACAAAAAACCAAATAAATAAAGGGAAACCAAGAGCAAAATTGACAGTAGAAGGGATTCAGATAAAATCCAAGGACATAAAGAAACCTCTGCTTAATGTGTTCAGAGAGATAAATGACAAGGTTGAACATTTCAAGAAAGAACTAGAAAATATCGATTATGAAGAATGAAAAGGAGAAAATAAATAATTGAGAAATACAGAGAAAAAGATGAGAGATATAGGGGATAAATTGAGAAGCTGTGACATATTTTTTTAATGACCACCCCCATATGGGATATTATCATTTGTGCTGAAGCAATATTTGAAGAAATAATCACTGGAAAATTTCCAAAACTGATAGACATTAAGCCTATCAAAATTTATGCAGAATAAATAAGGACAAACACAAAACTATAGTCCTATAAGAGCAAAGAAATGAAAACCAAAGACATACAAAAATATTAAGTTAACTAAAATCAAAAGAAACATTATCTTTAAAGGATTGAAATCCTATAGAATATGCTTTCTGACTACAGTCTAATTAAGCTGGAAATGTACAGTGAAATATAACTAGAAAATTTTCATATGATTATAAATTAAGCAATGTACTTCTAAATAAGGTATGGATCAAGAAATAACAAACTACAGAAATATTTGAACTGAATGATATTGGATAAAAACTAAAAAATTAAAACATGGCATGTAACTAAAGCCTAATTGAAAAGAAAATGTATAGCTTTAAATGCATATATTAGAAAATAACAAAAGCTAAAAATTGATAATTTGAGAATCCATTCCATATTGATGAATGCAAAATAGAAGAAAATAAAATTAGAGTAGAAAGAAATGAAATATAAATAAAATAGCAAACATACAAAAGGGAATATGAACAAGTGAAATGTGGTTCATTTAAAAAGTCTGATAAAATTAAGCCCAGGTGAAACTGATCAAGAAGAGTTAAAATGATATGAAACAATAAAAACGTGGAAAATATTTGTGTCGATACTTTGAAAAAGGTAGTAGCCAATAAATATATAAAAATATTCAATTCTATTATTAGTCAAGGATTTTCTACTTAGGCCTATAGTTCTGTAACAAGATGATCTTGAAAATCTCCTTTACAATTGTCAACTATCCCTTTCTTCAACTAAGAGAATCAAAGGCATCCAAATAATAGTCTCACTGGATGCTCTACATCCCTGACTCTTCTTAGTTGCATTCGCAATTCTTATTAGTCAGGATAGCTAAATTATGCTGCAGTAACAAATAATTCCCTAGTGCCCTAAACAACAAGTGCCCTAAACAACAAGGTTTATTTCTTATTTCCACAGCATGTCGGTTATGGTTCCTTAGAAGTTTAGCTCATGTTCTCCTCATTCTAGGAACTACCTGATATAGCAGCCATCATCTGTACTACTGTGTTTATGGCAGATGTCATGGACAGAAAAAGAAAGGCAAAGTTAATGACAAAATGGCTCCTAGTGCTTTGCTTTTATTTAATTTGCTAAAGGAAATTATGGTCATGTCTAACTGTAGAGGCAGGAAAGTGCTCTGAAAAAGAACTTTTACTATTGGTAGACACCGTTAATAATTCATACTTATTCAACTCAAAACTTGCCTTATTTTTTCACAGTATTTTCTTCCTCTGACATCTGTTTAGACCTCTTTTCCTTTACAGGCTCTGTCCTCCACCTGTTTCCTCCTTATTTTTCTAGGACTTGATTTTATCAATCTTTCTCTTTTATGCTTTTCTCTATATTGGCTATGTTTGAAATAAGATGGTCTTTTTTTTTTTTTAAGATTTTATTTATTTTTTTGACAGAGATAGAGACAGCCAGCGAGAGAGCGAACACAAGCAGGGGGAGTGGGAGAGGAAGAAGCAGGCTCATAGTGGAGGAGCCTGATGTGGGGCTCGATCCCAGAACGCCGGGATCACGCCCTGAGCCGAAGGCAGATGCTTAACCGTTGTGCCACCCAGGCGCCCCTAAGATGGTCTTATTTTAAACACAGAACAAAACATGCTATAATTGACCCTTCTCATACCTTTTGATATTCCGTCATCTTTTTTCTTTCCTTTCATATCCAAGATAATTTTTTTTATTTGATGGCGTTATTTCCTCAATGTAGAGATTTTTCTCTAATTTTTTTTCAGACATTATATTGTTTCAGTTTTTACATTTAGAATAAGATATGTTTTGAGGTAATTTTTGTATATATTATGAAGTAAAATTTAAGGTTCATTTTTTTCCATATATTCAGTTGTTCCAACTCCATTTGTTAAAAGACTATTCTCTCCTCCCTTGAATTACTTTGGCAACTTGACCTTATAAATGTAGGTCTAGTTCTAGACTTTACATTTTATTACACTGACCTCCAGGTCTATCCTTTATCCCATATCACACTTTCTTGATTACTGTTATCGTAGTTAAGCTATTTAACTCTGTTCTTCTTTTCAACATTTTTTTTTCTAAATCCTTTTACTTTCTGTATAAATATTGGAATAGGCTTGTCAATTTTCTCAAAAAAAGTTTGTTTTATTCAACCATCTACAGGTCATGAATCTGAGGTGATATGTCCCTGGACCTGTGTTGATACCTTGTAATCATGCAGAAGCTGAGAATCAAGTGAACATTGACAAATATAGAAATATGGAGAGATATTGTGTCCAGGTGACATCTTTTGAGCCTCTGAATCAAGCAGTTGTTTATTTTTCAGTTTCCTGATGCAATAAATTCTACTTTTTCAACAGACCAATTTATATTTTTTTGTCCTTGGCAAATAGTAGTCCTAAATTTTATATTACCATAATAGTTATTCTATTTCAGGCACTTTTTATCTCTTCTAGAACTATTGTTGCATAAAGCTATACTTTCACTATGAGATCATCTAATTTTAAGAAGCTTCTTATCACTAACAGAAAAATCCCAAGCTTTTAATCATGAGATTTAAGACTTGATTATAAATTTTCATAAATTAAAAATTATAAATTTTTATTTTTATTTTTTAAACATTTTTAAAGTTTCAATTAATTAACATATAATGTACTGTTAGTTTCCGGGATATAGGTCTGTCATTCCTCAGTCTTATATAATACCCAGTGCTCATTACATTACATGCCCTCCTTAATGTCCATCACCCAGTTAACCCATCCTTACACCCCCATCCCTCTCCAGCAACCCTCAGATTGTTTCCTATGATTAAGAGTTTCTTATGGTTTGTCTTTCTCTCTGGTTTTGTTGTGTTTTATTTTTTCCTCTATGATACTCTGTTTTGTTTCTTAAACTACATATATCAGTGAAATCATATGATAATTGTCTTTCTCTGATTGACTTATGTTGCTTAGCATAATAACCTCTAGTTCCATCCACGTCATTGCAAATGGCAAGATTTAATTCTTTTATGGTTGTGTTCTATTCCATTACATACACACACACACACACACACACACACACACACACACACACACATATATACACACACATATCACATCTTCTTTATCCATTCATCTGTTGATAGACATCTGGGTTCTTTCCATAATTTGGCTACTGTGGACATTGCTGCTATAAACATTGGGGTGCAGATGCCCCTTCGGATCACTGCATTTGTATCTTTGGGGTAAATATCCAGTAGTGGAATTGCTGGGTTGTAGGGTAGCTCTATTTTCAACTTTCTGAGGAACCTCCATACTGTTTTCCAGAGTGACTGCACCAGCTTACATTCCCACTGATGGTATAGGAGGGTTTCCCTTTCTCTGCATCCTTGAGAACATCTGTCATTTCCTGACTTGTTAATTTTAGCCATTCTGACTGGTATGAAGTGGTATCTCATTGTGGTTTTGATTAGTATTTCCCTGATGACAACTCATGTTGAGCCTTTTTTCATGTGTCTGTTGGCCATTTGGATGTCTTCTTTGGAGAAATATCTGTTCATGTCTTCTGCCCATTTTTTGGTTTCATTATTTGTTCTTTGGGTATTGAGTTTAGTAAGTTCTTTATAGATTTTGGATACTAGCCCTTTATCTGATATGTCATTGCAAATATCTTCTCCCATTCTATCAGTTGTCTTTTGGTTTTGTTGACTGTTTCCTTTGCTGTGCAAAAGCTTTTTATCTTGATGGAGTCCCAATAGTTCATTTTTGCCTTTGTTTCCCTTGCCTTTGGAGACGTGTCTAGCAAGAAGTTGCTGTGGCCAAGGTCAAAGAGGTTGCTGCTTATGTTCTCCTCTATGATTTTGGTGGATTCCTGTCTCACATTTAGGTCTTTGATGCATTTTGAGTCTATCTTTATGTATGGTGTTAGGAAATGGTCCAGTTTCATTCTTCTGCATGTGGCTGTCCAATTTTCCCAACACCATTTGTTGAAGACACTGTCTTTTTTCCATTGGATATTCTTTCTTGCTTTGTTGAAGACTAGTTGACCATAGAGTTGAGGGTCCTTTTCTGGGTTTTCTATTCTGTTTCATTGATCTATATATCTGTTTTTGTGCCAGTACCATACTGTCTGGATGATTACAACTTTGTAATAGAGCTTGAAATCCAGAATTGTGATGCTACCAGTTTAGGTTTTCTTTTTCAACACTCTTTTGGCTATTCTGGGTCTTTTCTGGTTCCATACAAATTTTTGGATTGTTTGTTCCAGTTCTGTGAAAAAAGTTGATGGTATTTTGACAGGGATTGCATTGAATGTGGAGATTGTTCTAGGTAGCTTAGAATTTTTACAATATTTGTTCTTCTAACCCATGAGCATGGACTATTTTTCCATTTCTTTGTGCCTTCCTCAATTTATTTCATGAGCATTCTATAGTTTTCTGAGTACAGATGCTTTGCCATTTTTGGTTAAATTTATTCCTAAGTACTTATGGTTTTGGGTGCAATTATAAGTGAGATTGATTCCTTAATTTCTCTTTCTTCTGTCTCATTATTGGTGTATAGAAATGCAACTGACTTCTGTGTATTGATTTTATATCCTGCCACTTTGCTGAATTCCTGTATGAGTTCTAACAATTTTGGGGTGGAGTCTTTTAGGTTTTCCACATATAGTATCATGTCATCTGCAAGAGTGAGAGTTTGACTTCTTCTTTGCCAATTTGGATGCCTTTTATTTCTTTTTGTTGTCTGATTGCTGAGACTAGAACTTCTAGTACTATGTTGAACAGCAGTGGTGATAGTGGACATTGCTGTCATGTTCCTGACCATAGGGGAAAAGCTTTCAGTATTTCCCCATTGAGAATGATATTCGCTGTGGGCTTTTCATAGATGGCTTTAATGATATTGAGGTATGTTCCCTCTGTCCCTACACTGTGAAGAGTTTTAATCAAGAAAGGATGCTGTAGGGGCGCCTGGGTGGCACAGCGGTTAAGCGTCTGCCTTCGGCTCAGGGCGTGATCCCGGTGTTATGGGATCGAGCCCCACATCGGGCTCCTCTGCCATGAGCCTGCTTCTTCCTCTCCCACTCCCCCTGCTTGTGTTCCCTCTCTCGCTGGCTGTCTCTATCTCTGTCAAATAAATAAATAAAATCTTAAAAAAAAAAAAAAAAGAAAGGATGCTGTACCTTGTCAAATGCTTTTTCTGCATCTATTGAGAAGATCATATGGTTCTGGTCCTTTCTTTTATTTATGTAGCATATCACATCAATTGATTTGTGGTTGCTGAACCACCCTTGCAGCCCAGGAATAAGTTCTACTAGGTCATGGTGAATAATCCTTTTAATGTACTGTTCGATTCTATTGGCTAGTATTTTGGTGAGATTTTTTTGCATCCATGTCCATCAGGGATATTGGTCTGTAATTAATCTTTTTGGTCTTTGTCTGGTTTTGGGATCAAGGTAATGCTGGCCTCATAAAATGAATTTGGAAGTCTTCTATTCATTTCTATTTTTTGAAGCATCTTCAGAAGAATAGGTATTAATTCTTCTTTAAATGATTGGTGGAATTCCCCTGGGAAGCCATCTGGCCTTGGGCTCTTGTTTGTTGGAAGATTTTTGATTACTGATTCAGTTTCCTTGTTGGTGATGAGTCTGCCCAGGTTTTCTATTTCTTCCTGGTTCAGTTTTGGTAGTTTATGCGTCTCTAGGAATGCGTCAGTTTCTTCCAGATTGCCTAGTTTGTTGACATATGGTTGCTCGTAATATGTTCTTATAATTGTTTGTATTTCTTTGGTGTTAGTTGTGATCTCTATTCTTTCATTAATGATTTTTTTTGGGGGGAGGGTCCTTTCTTTTTTTTTTTCTGATAAGTCTGGCTAATGGTTTATCAATCTTATTAATTCTTTCAAAGAACCAGCTCCTAGTTTTGTTCATTTGTTCTACGGTTCTTTTGGTTTCTATTTCATTGTGTTCTGCTCTAATCTTTATTATTTCTCTTCTCCTGCTGGGTTAGGCTTTATTTGCTGTTCTTTCTACAGCTTCTTTAGGTGTAAGGTTAGGTTGTGTATTTGAGACCTTTCTTGTTTCCTGGGTAAAGCTTGTGTTGCTATATACTTCCCTCTTAGGATCACTTTTGCTGTATCCCAAAGATTTTGAACAGTTGTGTTTTCATTTTCATTTGTTTCCATGAATTTTTTAAAATTTTCTTTAATTTCCTGGTTGACCCATTCATTCTTTAGTAGGATGCTCTTTAGCCTCCATGTATTTCAGTTCTTTCCAAATTTCCTCTTGTGATTAAATTCCAGTTTCAAAGCATTGCAGTACAAAAATATGCAGGGAATGATCCCAGTCTTTTGGTACCGGTTGACACCTGATTTATGACCCAGTATGTGTTCTATTCTGAAGAATATTCCATATGCACTTGAGAAAAATGTGTAATTTTGTTTTAGGATGGAATGTTCTGAATATATCTGTAAAGTCCATCTGGTCCGGTGTGTCATTCAAAACCCTTACTTCCTTGTTGATCTCATGCTTAGATGATCTGTCCATTGCAGTGAAGGGGGTGGTAAAGTCCCCTACTATTATTGTATTATTATTGATGTGTTTTTTTAATTTTGTTATTAACTGGTTTATATAATTGGCTGCTCCCATGTTAGGGGCGTAAATATTTACAATTGTTAGATCTTGTTGGATAGACCCTTTAATTATGATATAGTGTCTTTCCTCATCTTTTATTACAGTCTTTGGTTTAAAATCTAATTTGTCTTATATAAGGATTGCGACCCCAGCTTTCTTTTGATGTCCATTAGCATGATACATGGTTTTCCACTTTAAATCTGGAGGTGTCTTTGGGTCTAAAATGAGTCTCTTGCAGACAGCACATCGACGAGTCTTGTTTTTTATCCAATCTGATAGCTTGTGTCTTTTGATTGGGGCATTTAGCCCATTTACATTCAGAGTAACTATTGAAAGGTATGAATTTAGTGCCATTGTATTACCTGTAAAGTGACTGTTGCTGTATACTGTCTCTCTTCCTTTCCAGTCTATGTTACTTTTGGGCTCTCTCCTTGCTTAGAGGATCCCTTTTACTATTTCTTGTAAGGCTGTTTTGGTGATCACAAATTGTTTTAGTTTCTGTCTGTCCTAGAACCTTTTTATTACTCCTATTTTGAATGACATCCTAGCCGGATAAGATATTCTTGGCTGCATATTTTTCTCATTCAGCACCCTGAATATATCATGCCAGTCCTTTCTTGCCTGTCAGGTCTCTGTGGGTAGGTCTGCTGCCAATCTAATGTGTCTACTTGCAGGTTACCGACCCCTTTTCCCGAGCTGCTTTCAGGATTTTCTCTGTCTCTGAGATTTGTAAGTTTCACTATTATATGTTGGGGGGTTGACCTATTTTTATTGATTTAGAGGGGTGTTCTCTGTGCCTCCTGGATTTTGATGCCTTCCCCAGATTAGGGAAGTTCTCAGCTATAATTCACTCCAATATACCTTCTGCCTCCTCTCTCTTTCCTCTTCTTCTGAGTTCCCTATTATTCTAATATTGTTTCACTTTATGATATCACTTATCTCTCGAATTCTCCCTGGTGATCCTGTAGTTGTTTATCTTTCATTTTCTCAGCTTCTTTATAATTTTTAAAGCACATCTTTTACCCTCCCCTGCCTCACGTCACATAATCTTTGGGATAATTATACTGCCTTTCTCATTTTTTTCTCCATTATACCCTGAACTAGCACTCCTCTGAATTTTTGTTATTGTTGTTTTGCTGCTTTAGAAAAGGGAAATATCCTTCACCACGATAATTGTCTTTGTGTCTTGCTTCTTTTATTGTCATTAAGGCTATACTAGCAGCATGGCAGAGCTGCCTGGTGCCAGCTTGCAGGAGCCATGTGTTAAATATTCAGAACGTTTTAAATGTACTTACATCACTTACATAATTGACCATGATGTAAGTAATCACACTATGAATATTGGCAAATGCTAAAAATTAGGATTCCCAGTGTCTTGGTCTTTTTGGACATCTATAATACAAATACCATAGACTAGGTGGCTTTAACAATAATTTTTTTTTTCTCTCACAGTTCTGGAGGCTGGAGAGTCAAAGATCAAAGCACATAATTAGTGTCTGGTGAGGGCTTCCTGTTTTATATATGACCATCTTCTTGCTGTACCCTTACATTGTTGAGTGGGTAAAGGAGATTTCTGGAGTCTTTTTTATAAGGGTACTAGTTACATTCATGAGGGCTACACTCACCATTATGATCTAATCACCACCAAAGGCCACATCTGCAAATACCATCACATTGGGGATTAGGTTGCACATATAAATTTAGTGTGGGGAACATAAACATTCAATCTATAGCACCCACCTACTCATTCATATAGTAAAGTGGCTCACCAATATGCCACTGTCTGTAATAGTTATGGGTACTCTTATTTTTGTTTTATGCCATTATTGTTCCATTGAAGTCTGTCTGGAGAACCTGTTTCTTTAAGTAATGTGAATACCACTAAGCACTAACTTATCTCAAGGGTCTTGAATTTTTTCAGTGTAATTAACCCCCTGGGTGAAGGGAACTATCTTTTTTAACAGGTGGGTGTTCAGGAAGCAACCCCTTACCTTTGAGGATATATGTGATCTTGGGAGGTCAGGGGTTGCTATCCAAAACTGATTGATGTTAAGCGAAGTTTGGCAGACCTGGTGTGCTCTGCTCATGACAACCAATAAAAAGTTTGTGCAGTCAGTTTCAACTAAGCTTAGCTGACTGGGACTAAGTTTTCTAAAGATCTTTTCAGAAGAACAGTTATCCTACATTCCTACATGTGGTCCTTATCAGGTTCCTTGTTATTAATTGATGGTTAATAACGTGTTCTATTCTACCTATTCTGTTCCCATGCTAATCTAAGCTTCTTCCTAAGTTTGTGGTTTCAAAACAAAACCTAAAATGTTTTTTCCCTATATTTGTAATTGCTGAACAGTTCATAATTTCATTGAGTTAAATTCTTTCTCATGCTTAGACCTTATTCAATGCAATATGCTGAATATTACTTATCTGAGAATTCTTCTAAATCTCAACATAGACTTTATGAACCAGCTCCCCCAATACCTCACTTATCAGTGCTCCCCATCATTGGGCTACATTTGCTGGGGATGAGAGGCAACATGTAGGAGAACTAGAGCTGGGAGTGTGATTAGAGCTATGACCCTTGGTCATCACTATGGGCAAAGGTCCTCCTGCCACCAGCCTCTGTGACAAGAAAGGTTGGTCAGAGAGAGCATTTATTTTGAGACAGGGAAAGGAAAGAATGAATGCCTACTCTGACCTGAATCCTTAACCCCAGCCAAACCATACAGAGTTTGGCTTAGTGTGCTGCCTGGGCTGGGGTGGAGTGGACTGTTCAACTGACGTTTACATAATACTTCTGCCTTGAGGGAATTGGGTCACTTGCGTTTTTCATTACTGCTGAGGATGGCGACCTGAGACAGGGAGGTCTCAGAATATGGAAAAATTAGTTACCTTCTCTGGGCAATATTAATTTTAGCTTAGTCTTTTTGCAGTTTTTTTTTTTTTTTAATTAGAGAGAATGCGCAAGCAAGCACGAATGGGGGAAGGGAGAGGGAGAAGCAGACTCCCCGGTGAGCAGAGAGCCCAATGTGGGGCTCCATTCCAGGGTCCTGGAATTGTGACCTGAGCTGAAGGCACACATTTAACTGACTGAGACACCCAGGCACCCCAGTCTCTTAAGGGCAGGGATCATCTTCATCTAGCTGCTCTTCTATTGAGGGGTGGTTATCTATATACACAGGGTCTTTGTGAGTTCTTTCATACAGAAACCTACTGGGGAAAACAAAACAGAGGGTGGGTTCTGCCTTTTTTAGATTTGCCCATTGTTTCTTGAATATTCTTTTTTCTCTGTTATCATTTTTTCATTTATTGGTATATATGGGGAATTTGTTTTAAAATAAAAATTACTTAAAAATTAATTTAAAAATTAATTATTTCAAACTAGAAGAGAAGGAAGAAGTTTGCATGGGGATGGAGGGAATTAACTAGAATGTATTTTAAAAATTTAGACAGGATGATATTGTGTCTATTTTTGTCTGACCCTTTGTAATTGTTTTGAGGACTAGAATTGGATGGATCCTTTTTCTCATGGGAAGCTCTGACTAAGTCTTTCAAGTACAATCACTGTCAAACTCCCTAACAGCCTCTAGACTCTTGAGAAGATAGCAGAGCATAAAGATATATTCAGGTAATTTATCTGACTTCATGAAATTAGGGGGGTCATGTGAGAATGGTTTTAGAATGATATAAAGGATGTATTATCTACCACAGGATATGGATTCTGAACCCATGTATATTCACACATTTAACTTCAAATTCAGAAAACTTAGGTTTCTGAATGAGAAACCTCCACTTCCCTTTTTCCCACCTTCCTGTTTAGCTTTTCTTAGCCCATAGAGTCCTCTCAGAAGGCCTAAGAGCTATAGCAGCTAATCTTAGAAAACATTTTTCATAGAAAAAGGAGATGTTTAAAAAAAATCAATCTATTATTCTACTTAAAACTTTGTTATGCTCCATACAGATATATTTTAAGCCCTAATAATGAGTGGAGTGGGATTTTCTAATTTTAAATGCTTATATGTTTGAGAATATGAGTGAAAACATACTAATTAACAACAACAACAACAACAAAACCAGAAACAGATTCACTCACATTTCTTGAAGAATTCATACTGTCTTCATAGATAGAGCCCTGTTCTTCGGTTCTTTACTCCTACTAAACATGAAGACATTTTTAAAAACAATATTATATTGTAGGGTAGAAGGTCTTTTTTTCTATAGCTTAGAGGGGTTATTTGTAAACTAAAACTAATTTCCTTTTGGTCAGATTTTATGCACTTTTAAAAAGTAGTTTAGGGTAGATAGATTATCCTTTAAGCAAATTCACCACCTGAAGATAGATATATAGATGTAAGAAATTAGATTTTCACTTTAATGAAAAGTTTCCACCAAGTTATTTATAGAGAATGCTATGGTGTGTCACCTAGAACTCCTTCAGGGATCAGTTCCTCTACTATCACAAGAGTTACCTGCAGACTGTTCATAGTTATTTCCACACTTAGGAGTTGCTCTCAGCTGAAGACAGTTGTGCACCCCATGTTTATGCTCTTTTCCCTTGAGCAGTTTTATATATTGACTGATTCATGTTGGGAATAAAATGTATGCCCCCTTTTTTTTGGGGGGGGGGACAACTACAAACCACTGCAACTTCAGAAGTCTCCATGGAATTGGCTGAGTTTTTGTTCCAGTAGCATCACAGCTCAGCTTATTCCTCTGTCCATTCCTGTTTGCTTCGTTCCTCCACAGGTGTTAATCTTAAGCAAATTAAACTTTTTGCAATCAAATCTTTGTTCCAGATTCTGCTCCCCAATAAATGAAGACTGATGAAAGAGAGTTGGTGCTAGAATTGGGGTGGTTCAAGGCAACAGATTCTGAAAGAGATACTGAAGTTTGGTCACCTACCGGTCAGATGGCAATGCATGGTTCATTATGGATGGTGAATGGAGTGCAGATATTCCTGGTAGACTGTAGCAGCACGATTGTTAAAAAGTTTTCACCAGTGGTGAACTGAGATAACATACTAGTAGAAGGGAATGCATTAGTGGGCACAGTATCTTCAGTGATTGAGAGGCTTAGCACAAGTAGTAGATATAGGATAAGAGAATTGGATGTCTGCTGCCAATTGCCATCAATTTACTGGGAAAGACAAACAAAGGCTTAGGTTATTAGTCACCAACTTAAAGTGAAACATGAAAACCAGAGGGTCTTATTTGGCAGAATGCGAAGAAACTCTCATCTCCTACAGCTAAATATAAAAAGCAGAGAATCAGACTCAATTATAAGGATGGCAGAGCTCTAGAGAAGACTGAATTGTCAGTCTTAGCCAATACTCCATGCCAAACTTAGGGTCCCAATTAGGACCCACCCCTCCCAGCTTTGTTGAGCTAGAATTACATGTAACGTTGTGTAAATTTAAAATTCACAACATGATGATTTGATATACGTATGTATTACAAGATGATTACCACAATAAAGTTAGTTAATGCACCCATCACCTCAATTACTTTTTTTTTCTTTTTGTGATGAGAACTTTTTAAGATCTACTTCTTAGCAACTTCCAGTAAATAATATCGTTAACTCTAGTGTTATGCTATATATTAGAACCTCTGAACTTGTTCCTCTTCTAGCTAGAAGTTAGTACCCTTTGGCCAACATCTCCCCATTACCCCTACCCCCACTAGCCCTAGACAATTACCAATTTCTCTGTTTTTATTATTATTTTTTTAAGGATTCTATATGTAAGTGATATGATACAGGATTTATCATTCTCTGTCTGATTTATTTCACTTAGCAAGATGCCCTCCAAGTTCAACCATATAGTTGCAAATGGCAGGATTTCCTTTGTTTTATGGCTGAGTAATACTCCATTGTATATATACACATTTATGTTACCCATTCATCCATCAACAGACACTTAGGTTGGATCTAGTTTTGGATATTGGAAATAATGCTGCAATGAACATGGGGGGTGCAGATATCTGTTCCAGATAGTGATTTCATTTCATTGCAATATATATACCCAGAGGAGTGTGTGTGTGTGTGTGTGTGTGTGTGTGTCCTTATATATTTTTGATATTAACCTCTTATAGATATAATTTGTAAATATTTCTTCTATTCCATAGATTTCCTTTCTAATTTATTGATTTTTTTTTTCTGTAGGGAAATTTTTAGTTTGGTGTCATAAACAAAAATGCACTCCCCATACCAATGTCAAGAAGCTTTTTCCCTATGTTTTCTTCTAGGAGTTTTATTTCAGGTATTACATTCAAGTCTTTAATCTATTTTGAGTTAATTTTGTTTATAGTCTAAAATATTGGTCCATTTTCATCCTTTTGCATGTAGCTGTCCAATTTCTCCCAACACCATTTAATGAGGAGACCATCATTTCCCCATTGTGTATTCTTGGCCCCTTTGTCAGAAATTGACTATACATGCATGGTTTATTTTTGGGTTTTCTATTCTTTCCATTGGTATGTAGATCTGTTTTTATGCCAATATTATAATATTTTGATTACTACAGCTTTGTAGTGTAATTTGAAATCAGGAATTTTGAAACCTTCAGTTTTGTTCTTCTTAGGATTGTTTTGGACATTTGAATTCTTTTGTGGTTCCATACAAATTTTAGGATTGTTTTTCTTTTTTTTGTGGAAAATGCCATTGGAATTTTGATAGGGATTCCACTGAATCTGTAGCTCATTTTCAGTAGTATGGACATTTTATCAATATTCTGATAAATGAATACAGAATAACTTCATTTATTTGTATCTTTAAGTTCTTTCATTAATGTCTTACAGTTTTTGATGTACAGAGATTTCACCTTCTTGGTTAAATTAACATCTAAATATTACATTGTTTTTGATGCAATTATAAATGGGATTGTTCTCTTTCAGATAGTTCTTTGTTAGTATATACAAACACAACTCGCTTTTGTTATTTTGTGGGAATGGCCAGTAATCTCTGTACCGATGGATAAAAGGTTACTCCAAACTTTGCTGTGAAAGAGAGGAGGAGGCAAGGGGGTCAACGCTCAGAGGCAAAGACCCTTTGCTCTTCTTTGCTCCCGCTTTTATTGGTCCTTCAGGATAATCACAAATCCTTATCACTGTTTCTCAAGCACATGATGTGTGACAAGGGGTCTTACAGAAACTGGGAGGATCTGTTCATGGGAAAGATACAATATGCTAATTTGCGTGTTCTATAAGTTCAGCTATACATATCCTAAGGGACAATGCCTACATTTCTTAGATCACAGGGTGGATGTTTGGGCCAAGAAAGCTTCCCGAAGGCAACTTCCTGTGGCATTCCAAAGGCAAAGTAGTCACACAGGCCCCAGCATTCCAAAGGCCTACACCCTTCTCCGAAACCTTCCCTGCCCTCAGCAGCCTCTGTGTTACATTTTGGCAAGCCAGGTATTATGGCTGATTTCCTGCTCTACATTAACTCCAACAGTATTTGATTTTGTACCCTGCAACGTTACTGAATTAATTTATTGGTTCTAACAGGGTTTTTTTTTGGTAGAGATTTTAAGGTTTTCTACATGTAAGGTCATCTCCTCTACAAATAGACTATTAGACTATATATATGTGTATATATATATATACACACACACATATACACATATGTACATACATATATATATATAAATACATATATAAATAAATATATATAAATACATATATATAAATACATATATATATAAATACATATATATATATATATATATAAAATTTGGATGTCTTTTCTTTTTCTAGCCTAATTGCTCTGGCTAGGACTTACAGCACTGTGTTGAAGAGGGGTGGGAAGTGGGCATCTTTGTCTTGTTCTTGATCTTAGAGGAAACGGTTTCAAAAAGCTGAGTATGATGTTAGCTATGGGCTTGTTATATATGTGGCTTTTATTATGCTGAGGTACATTATTCCATGCAAAATTTGTTGAGATTTTATATCATGAAAGGATGTTGAATTTTGTCATGCTTTTTCTGCATCTATTAAAATGGTCATATGATTTTTAACTTTCTTTCTATCAATGTGATGTATCACATTGTATATGTTGAATCTCTTTGCATCCTAGGGATAAACCCTACTTGATCATGGTGTACTTTTTAAAAAATATGCTATTAAATTTGGTTTGTCAGTATATTGTTTAGAATTTTTGAATTTATATTTATCAGGGAGATGGGCATATAATTTTTCTTTTCTTGTAGTGTCCTTGTATCATTTGGAATCAGGGTAATGCTGACCTCTTAAAATGAGCTTGGGAGTCTTCTCTCCTCGTGTGTGTGTGTGTGTGTGTGTGTGTGTGTGTTTGTGTGTGTGTGTGTGTGTGTTTTGAATAGTTTGAGAAGAATGGGTATTAATTTTTCTTTAAATGTTTGGCAGAATCTACCCATGAAGTCATCTTGTCTTAGGCTTTTTTTGTTGCTGTTGTTAGGAAAGTTTTGATTACTGCTTCTATTTCCTTAGTTATTATTGATATGTTCATGTTTTCTATTTTTTTCATGACTTAGTCTTGGTAGGTTATATGTTTCTAGGTATTCATTTCTCCTAGGTTGTCCAATTTGTTGGTGTATAATCATTCATAGTGGTCTCATGATCATTTGTATTTCTGTGATATCAGTTTTTAATGTTTCCTCTTTCATTTATAATTTTGTTTAAGTCTTCTCTTATTTCCTTGGTTAGTCACTTAAAGGTTTGTCAATTTTGTTTACTTAAAAAAAACAGCTAAAGTTTTAAAATCTTTTTTGTTTTCTTATTCTCTATTTCATTTATTTATAATCCAATCATTTTTTCCCCTTCTACTAATTTTGAGCTTAATTTGTTTTTCATTTTCTAGTTCTTTGAGATGTAATGTCAGGTTGTTTGGGATTTTTTTCTTATTGTATGCATTTATAGCTATAAAATTTACTCTAAGAATTGGTTTTGCTGCATTCTATATGTTTTGGTATGTTGTGTTTTCATTTCTGTTTGTTTCAGGATATTTTTTTAAATTTCCCTTATGATTTTTTTCTTTGATCCATTGGTTGTTCAGGAGTGTTTCTAATTTCCATTTTTTAAAAAAATTTCCAGCTTTCTTCCTGTTATTGATTTCTAATTTCATACCATTGTTGTTGGAAAGAAAAAGTACTTGATATAATTTCTGAATTTTTGAATTTATTGAGACCTGTTTTTTGTCCTAACAGATGATCCATCCTGTAGAATGTTTCCTGTATACTTGAAAAGAATGTGTATTCTGCTGCTGTGAATGGAATATTCTATTTAAGTCTGTTAGGTCCATTTGGCTTATGGCATTGTCCAAATAAATTGTTTCCTTATTGATTTTATATCTGGATGATACAGTCATTGTTGAAAGTGGGCCTCAAATATTATGTTTATTTCTTCTTTTAGTTCTGTTAGTATTTTCATTATATAATTGGGTGGTCTGATGTTGGGTGCATAAATATGTACAATTGCTACATCTTCTCATGGACCACTTTCTATTATGTAATTACTTTTTTATTTCTTGTGACTATGTTTAGCTTAAAGTTTATTTTGTCTGATATAAGTATAGCTATCCTTGTTTTATTTTGGTTACCATTTGCTTGGAATATCTTTTTCCATCTCTTCATTCTCGGCCTATCTGTGTTAAAGTTAAAGTGAGTCTGTCTGAGGCAGCATTTCTTTGGCTCTTGGTTTTGTTTTGTTTTTAATCCAATTAGACATTCTATGTCCTTTGATTGAAGAGTTTTATTCAGTTATGTTTAAAGTAATTATTGATAGGCAAGAACTTATTACCATTTTGTTATTAGTTTTCTGATTGTTTTGTAGTTGTTTTCTTTCTCTCCCTCTCTTGCTGTCTTCTTTTATGATTTGATGATTTTTTTGTGGTGGTGTGGCTTGACTCCTTTTTTTGTAATCTTTTGTGTACCTACTGTAGGTTTTTCCTTCTTATGGGGTTTACATAAAATAGTTATCCTATTTTATGCTGGTAACAACTTAACTTTGAATGTAGATACTCTATACTTTTACTATCCTGGCCTTTACGTTTTAGATTATCGTTGTCATAATTTGTCTTTTTTATATTGTGTAGCTAATAACAAATTATAGCTGCTTTTAATAAGTTTATTAACTTTTAGACTAGAGTGAGAGTGATTAATGCACCACCAATACAATATTAGAAAAATCTGACTTCCATGTATTTATCTTCACCTTTCACACATTCATTTATTTTTGGGATGTTAACGATCATCCTTTCATTTCAGCTTGAAAAATACCTGTTAGCAAGTTTAGTTTTTCTGTTTGGGAAATTCTTTATCTCTCCTTCATTTCTGAAGGACAGTTTTGCTGGATGGACTATTTTGGTTTACAGTTTTATTCTTTCAACATTTGAATGTGCTATCCCATTCTCTCTTGGCCTGCAAAATTTCTGTTGAGAAATCTGATAATCTTATGGAGGTTCTTTTGTATGTGATGAGTCACTTTTTTCTTGCTACTTTCAAAATTCTTTCTCTTTGGCTTTTGACAATTTAATTATGTGTCTTGTGGCCCTTTTCAGATTCAAACTATCTGGGGTCTTTTGGATCTCATGAATCTAGGTATCCATTTCCTCCCTAAGTTTTTGATATTTTTAGCCATTATTTCTTTAATAGACTTTCTGTCCTTTTTTCTTTCTCTTCTCCTTATACAATTCCTATACTGTGTGTTTTATTTCCTTTTACGCATCCCATTAGGCATTTTACCTTCCTTTTCATTTTTCTTATCTTTTGCTTCTCTGACTAGATAATTTCAAATGATCTATCTTTGAGTTCACTGATTCTTCTACGTATTGAGTCTGGTATTGAATACCTCTATTGAATTCTTCAGTTTAGTCATTGTTTTTTCCAGCCCTAAGATTTTTTTTAAATGATGGTTTCTATTTCTTGTTTGAATTGATCATTTTTTTCATTCATTGTTTTTCTATTTTGTTTAGTTGTCTGTATGTTCTTGTAGTTTACTGAACTTTAAGAATATTATTCTGAATTCTTTGTCAGACAGTACATTGTTCTCCAGACTTTCCCATTGTTGTGAAGGTCAGTGGTGACTATCTTCCGAAGGCCAGGACTGATGGCAGAAAGATGCAGGTATATAATACTGGAAAGAAAGCAGATTTTCCATTGACAGCTGGGGACTTAAAACACCCCTGATAAAATGAGAAATATAGAATCCTGAAATAATACAGGTTAGATGGCCATGCTACAAGGTCAGAGTGGCAGCCTGGGAGGCTGAGTCACATGGAAATATAGAGATGTTTCGTTGAACACGGTAGGCTTAAGGAAACCATAAAGGAGTAGCTGACAAGGATACTGCTCAATTTATAAAAACCAAAGGAATTAAAAAATGAATAATCAGGAGGCTGATGTTTGTTCCTTCCATAACAGGTCATAATCTCTTGCCCAGTTTAATAATATGAGCTAATTTTAAGTTCCCCATTACACTGACTGAAAGAAAGCCTAGTTGCCCAGAAGGAAGAGACTTTCAAGACCAGAGCTAATGTACTGTGCTGTAATGATTTGGAGTCCTTATTCAAAGGGACCTACATCCATTTACTTGAATAACCATACATTGGGGAAAGGGAAATAACCAGACATTTGGAAAACAGTAAGGCATAGAATTTGAGTTGATGTTGACACACAAGTGCCTGATCTCCTTGTTAGAGTGGAGCATTTAGAGGCCAGATAATAAACAAAATCATGTACACTGAGGACATGAGCCCACCTACTAGACCTTTCTCTGGCTCTTCAAATGCATACTTAAAATGCAAAGACTTCTAACTTCATTGTCTTGTGGAATAAGAACTACTGGAATGAAGAATACCAAGTAGAAACCTCTGAAACTATTCCTGAAGCTGGCCAAGATGGTAAAAAATCAGACAGATCCTGTAAGGTGACAGTGGATCACCACAAACTACCACAAAAACTGTAGCCCCAATTGCAGGTGCTTTAGCAGATATAATGAAATTTTAAATAAAGACAGAATCAGAAACAGGGGCGTGCCAAGGCAAAAGGAAATATGTAATACTGATTCTGTCTTTACTAAAAAGCTTTGATATTTTGTTTATTATAGATTTTTTGATGATTTTTTTAAAATTGCATTGAAATATTATTTATCTTGATTATTGAATTTTTAATGTTCCCTTAAATTTTGTGTCTGATGCAAGTGTCTTACTAACCTCACTCTAGTCTCGTTTCTGTATAACAGGGTTTCAGGAACTTGGTAGGCAGCCATTGTTCTGATGAATGCATTATTTCTCATTTCTAATGGCAAGGAGAATGAGAAGTTAGCATTCACATGTGATAGACAAAAAGAAACATTTGTATTTCTTTCTCAAGGCTACATTAATTTTCTTATCCTACGTCATAAATACAGCCTGAAGGGAACTGGTTGATCTTAGCAATCCATTTAATATCACATTAGTCCTCTGTTTCAATGTCGTTATACTAAGGAGACTGGAAGAAACAGAAATATTTATGTGGTTGGCCTTGCTAAGACACATGTATTCCAGAGTGTGGGAAATAAACCCAGTGAAGATTCAGGGACTTCTTATATCAGTGAAGTTTGTAACAATTCAGTGACCTAATATATATGTCAGATTATTTCCATAGTAAAAGACAATTTATTGTATCTTTCATGTCACACCACTAAGAAGGAAAACACAGTCCTCGTAAACAAATGACATGGAGGCCAACAGCTTTGAGTTGAACATGGAAACAGGGAAGCATTCTGCAGGAGCTTCTGGCTAGAGTACAAGTAGCTCTGCCACATGAACCCGTTGCTTGAAGATCGTACAGAAGTCTCTATGATATTAAAGTTGTCTATAGCAGGCATGAATCACCATGGAGAGTTATGGCATGACTCAAGTGGAGAATTATAATGTAGGCCCTTCAGTGTTCTGGAGCAAGGCTTTGCCATCTGCAACAGAAAATTAACTTCTATTAGATTAACAGTTGTGACATGCTAGGGGTCTTGAAGAGACAGAGAATGTAAATGGAAATCAAGTAACCATGTGGAGCTGGATTCTGACAAACTCATCTAGTCATAGTTTGATCAAGCCCAGTGGCAATACATCATGGCAGAATTATTCATGAACAGGGCCAGAGGGTACAAGTAAGCAACACAAGCAGGTGGCTCAGGCTCCCTATCATCTACCACTATTGCACTGGAATGTCTTATTTAGCATGAGCCTATGGTATATGGGGAATTCATTATGAATAGCTCGTAAAAGAGGTAAAGGCTGAGCTCAGGTCGTAGATAGGTTGGCTTTATATGTTGACTAAAAATCAATGTGCTGTGCTACAGACCAGCATAAGGGTGGGCCTGAAAGACAAAGGTGAGGAGAAATCCTCCCAATGGGTATAAGTTTGAGCAGTACCCATCTAAGTGGAAGAAAAGTGGCTTGAAGTTAAAATATATGCGGGTTCATGGGCAGTGATGAATGAATGAGGATTGATTAGGGGCTTGGAAGGAGAAAATATTGAGGATTGGACAAAATAATTTCTGAGGGGATGAGGTCTATAGACAGGCCAATGGGAGGCACAAAGTACAGGAAAAAACCAAACAAACATGTAATACATGATAATTCCTGCCATAGATGAGCCATCATAGAAGAAGCTCTACAAAAAAATCAAATTGACAGGATATCTTGGCCAGTGGACACAAGCTACCCAGTTTGGCAAAGGTGGAACATAAATGGAATAGCCATGAATAGTCATGAGTGGCAGGAATGTTGATCAAGCCTGGGTTCAACTGGATGGGCTTCCATTCAACGAGGCTGATGTAGTGACTGCTGCTGCAGAATGTACAACTTTCCAGCAACAAAGAACGATGCTGAGCCATTAACAAGCACCTTCTCTCAGGAGGCCAACAAGCTATTTGGTAGCAAAGTGATTTCACTGGACCCCTAGTACTGTAGGGCAGCAATTCATCTTAATTATATCAACACATGCTCCAGATATCAGGGTTGCCTTATCTACAGGACCTCATCCAGCTCCATGTTCCAAAGGGTTATAGATTATTTGTTTCACCAGCATAAAATTCTGCTTAATATTGTTTTGGATCAATGAGCCCACTGTAGAGCATGCAGAAAGTGACTGTGGGCATATGGCCACTTCATTTGTCTTATCATATATTATACCATTCAATTTTTTTCAGCATGACTGAGCAATGGAATGGAGATTTGAAAGTGTATCTGAGGCACCAGCTTAGAGATGAGGTCCTCTAATACTGGTATCCCATCTTCCAAAATGCAGCAAAGAATTTAAATCAGTTACCATTATATGATATTATGTACCCAATAATAATTCATTCATTTGAGAATAAAGGGGAAGGAATGGCCCCATATAACATTATTCCCAATAACCCACACAGGGAATTTGTATTTTCCATCCTTTCATCCCCATAACTTTGGACTCTGAAGGTCTAGAGGTCCCTATTTCCAAAGGGGAATGCTTCCACTAGGGAAACAGTAAGTGTCCCATTACACTTTAAGCTATGGCTGTTACCTCATTGCTTTGAGCTTCTTTTATTAAAAGACCAGCCAGCATAGAAAGAGGCACTAGGGAAAGTAGGGAGATTGATGCTCGTGACCAGGAGGAGATAAAGCTGGTGCTATATAATGGGTACAGTTGGGAAGGATATGTTTCACATTCTGGTGATATAGTAGGCCATCTCTTAGTACGCCTTTGCTCAGTTTGAGAGTAAATGGGCAACTGCTGAGCATGCATAAGACTAGGGACTCTTTCTCATAAGGTATGAGAGTCTAGATCACCAAATAAGCCGCTCTTATTGTCAGGAATTAATCTAGAATGGGTGACAGAAGAGGGAAATAATATCAGTTGTAGTTCCTATAGCAGCAGGAAGTTCCTTCCACGAACTTTCTTATAAAATTTCCTAGAAGAGACAAACTTGAATCTTGGAGTAACTGTAGCCAGATGGGGTACAATTACCATCTGAGTTAAGTGAATCTGAGTGGCACAAGGAGTGGATAGTAGTGGATAGTATGGTGCATTACTCAGATTCCTTTTCAGGAATGAGACATACTATCTTTGTTGCAAGGAAGAATTGCTGCTGAAGGCAAATGAATATCTCAAAATTACCCATTATCCATTGATTGGTTGAAGTGGGAGTACAAAGCCTAGTCCCCTTGCCTTAAATGTGGACAGCTCTGAAGGGATATCCAAGCTCCATAGCATCCAATTGGCTTAACTGAACTGTTACAATTTTGTGACAGCTTAATTTTTCCCTCTGACCAATCTGATGCCCTTCAAACACTCCCAGATATTGCTCCAAGACCACACCCCAATAAACTTCCTACCTGCAAATCTCTGATGCTCAAAGTCTGTTCTCTGGGAAAGTTGACGTAAAATAGGATTTCTTCAAATTGCAGGATTCATTTAATGTTTGCACATAAATGTTGAAAAGTAAATCTATTGCATAAAGTAAACTTCTTATGTACTTTTTACTCTGACTTTTTCTGCATTACTTTTTCTACTTCTATTTTCCTTTTGTCAATTTAATTAACTTCAAACATCATGGCAAAAATAAAATTTAGGTTTCCCCACCACCACCCTTGGCCTCATGACAAACCAATCATGTGAACTTGGATGAATTAAGTTTCCCTGGGTAAGAGTTGATTCATTTATTAGTTGAGGGGTTTATACTAGGTGATTGATCTTTAAAGCATCTTAGAACTTTGCAAGCTAAATATTCTCCTTTTCACTGTGTTTTAATACTTTAAATGTCATTGCAATTTGGATTACAGAGTTACTGAGTACAAAGGGAAAATACTAAAGAAATGTTTGAACCCTATGGGGTAGGGGTTTGGTCATTCTAAAAATAGGTGCTACTTGTATGAACATTGTTTACTAATGCTAATGAGACAAAGAAAGATTTCCCCATGGCAGATGACTTGCTACAGGCCATATAACAATAATGCAAATAATTTATTATATTCTTCAAGCACCTGTAGTATTTGTGATGTGAGAATTTGTAGACAGGAGTGAATTCATGATTCCTTCAGCAACCACTCACTGAGTGCTTATTTTGCGGCCAGACTACACTAGACCCGGGGGATATAGAGATTAGTAAAATAAGATCCTAATTCTTGAACCACTCAGAGTCCAGTGGGAGAAACTGACATATACATGAATATTCCAGTACAAAAGATCTGCTATAATAGAGTATAAACAGAATGCAGCTGATGAATTTTGTAATGATTTTATGTGGACAAGATACATTCCTTCTATAAAGATTCTGTCAATCAGTTTGAGTACCTCTGCATTATAACAAAGACAATCCTGATTACCCTACTGTAAGTGTATAAGTCGGCAAGGCACCTCCTTGCTATAGCAAGTAACAATTGCTACAATTATTGTAGCTATTTACATCAGCTCTGTAGGACATTTTCTTCCTCTTATTCTAAATCAATGCATGATGTGGTCTCTCTCGTAACTAAAAAACAGAAGCTTCCTGAAGTCAACAATTCTACCATTTTCTGAATTCAAAGCTTTCTAGAGAGCTAATGCTAGGGGACTTGAAGGGGTGGTAGTTGATGGGGCTGACTTTGGGGAGGAGAGGGGACAGTGTAGCAAATTGGGGATAAATGAAGGAATAGAGGGAGGATTATCCTGTACTAAAGTGTATTAGAAGTCAGTGTATCCTAGAGTAGCAAAAATCCTGGTAGGTCATCCACACTGAGACAATTTTGAGAGTGAAAGCTGATATAATAATAATAATAATAATTATTATTATTATTCACATTTTGAAATATTTATTTATAGATTGACCAATGGCTTCATAATATTGGTTGACTCTTCAAATAATTTTATTAAAAAATTGCATATACCTTTCTAAAAGATGAAAATAATATATACTAGATATATTAAATCCAAGTTTAAAAATCTTTATATTGATTATCTCTATATTAAAATTAAGCAAAATAATTAGTACATAATTACATATTTTAATTCATATCATTCTCCAGTCCTAAATTTTTGCCATTTTTCTGAAAATACATTTTTAATTATTATTATTACTTAATTAAAATTCCCAGTTATCATGCCTTCAAGTGACTTCTCTCTAAACTATGATATGCTTAAGTGAAGAAATACTCTTTCTGTGGGTACTGAGGTACGCACAAGCTTGATGAGCATTCTGCTAAATGGAGGCTATCCTCAAATTCTAAGCCTTCTCACACTGAAATTTGTGATTCTTTCAGACTAAATATTTTCACAGGTAGTGTCTTTTTACCACCAATCAAAAGCCCTTTCTTCAAAATATGTTTTTAAGGATAAGACTTGTCAAATTACGTTTTCACTATTTGTAATTCATCTAAATGGTTTGTCAAATTCACATACATGATATCTCAGGCAATCTCAATTTTATTTCACTTAGGTTCAGCATATCAATTTTCAAATGGAAAAAATGAAGCTCCATCAAAAAGTCATTTTTATGAATTGATATATTCTGAAGCACAAAAACAGAATTTTCAAAATTAAATTTTATATACTTTTTGTATTCTCATTATTTAATGTGTTTAGTGCCTCCTTTGTTTTTGTAGGGATAAATTTTAACGTCGTTCTGCCTGCAAGCTTTTGCTCAGTAATTTCAGTTTGCGAAAAGATTTAAAATTGGAGATTTTTAGTGATGTATTATCTAAGTCCATTTGAGCTCCTATAACAAAAATATTATAGACTAGGTACCTTAAACAGCAAATACTTATTTCTCACAGTTCTGGAGGCTGGGGAGTCCAAGATTAAGACACCAACAGATTTAGTATCTGGTGAGAACCTGTTTTATACTTCATTGATGGCTGTCTTTTCAGTGTATCCTCACATGGTGGAAAGGCTAAGGGAGCTCTTTTATAAGGGCACTAATTCCATTCATGAAGTTTCCACCCTCATGATCTAATTACTTCCCCAAATTTTTCCTCAAAATACTGTCACATTGGGGCTTAAGATTTCAGCAGATTTAGACCCTAACATTCATTTATTGTGTAATTAGAAGTAAGAATTGACAGTTGACCTTGAAGAAAGTACAACTAAAATCCAGAAGCTTCACTTATAAATATATGTAATGCCATTGTAGGAAAATTAGAGTGAATTATAAAGTCATTGTTCAAATGTTCAAACATTCTAAAATCTGATTGATGCTGGCAGTAGAGAGAGAAGGAGCACACAATTCCTTCTAAGTTCATGTCTGCTCGATAGGTTTATTTAATAAGAATATTTTCCCCTGATAAGCTATGGTCATCCTAAATTTGAATTCATATAATAATCACAAAACTAATAAATACATCTTCAATTTGAGCTTTGTAAATGAATTTATAACATTAAAATAATATAGCTTTTTAATCTTTGAATGAACTTTCAAAAGCTGTCCAAGTCCTCCCCTACTCTCCCCACACACGAGTCATGTTAGAATCTATAAGGTGTAAGTGGTGCCAACAGAAAAAGGAAGAACTTCTCGGGGCGCCTGGCTGGCTCAGTGGATTAAGTGTCTGCCTCTGGCTCAAGTCATGATCCCAGCGTCCTGAGATCGAGCCCCACGTCGGGCTCCCTGCTGAGCAGGGAGCCTGCTTCTGACCCCTTTCCCCCCAGCTCCTGCTCTCTCTCGCTATCTCTGTCTCTCTATCAAATAAATACATAAAAATCCTAAAAAAAAAAAAAAAAAAGGAAGAACTTCTAATATCTAGTCCTTAGTACTCATTGATGGTATCCTTAGAATCCAGTCATGCATGGCTCTGCCTCCATTCCTTGTGCGTGTGGTCCAGAGACAGTTAGCGGTGTGCTGCAATCAGCTCTACCTACTTGCTGAGACAGATGTGTACGTCTCTTCCCAACTCTCCATTCACTGATTGCAATTGGATAGCTTGAAATTGTCCTTTGTGGGACTACTTATACCACAGAGATTGGCAATTACTACAAGTTAGATTTCCCCACCTGTGCACCCTACCAGCAGAGCTGGTTATTAGGTGTTCACGAGCATATGACTGCAAGAAACCCGAACATGAATCCTTGCTGAAAAGTCTCCACTTAAAAAGGATTCTTTGATAGAGTCATTCATGGTTAGGGTGAACTGCTCATGCTGGTTTGGCTAGGACAATGCCAATAAACACCTGTTGTGCCAGTGTCCTGTGCTGTTTAGCACTTAAACCCAAAAAAGTCAACTTGAAATAAAATGTTACAAGTAAGATTAATGGTTGCATTAAAATTAGGATGGGTTTGGTAGAACTTCAATTTCTACATGTAGCTTCTACCTTGATCTTGCCTAATAGTATGTAAAGCACATAGGCTGTGATTAGGATTCTGTCTGGATATGTGATTAAATAAAAACGATGACCAGCAATACCCAATGTCCTCTTCCTGAGCCCTGCCCCACATGCCGTAATTTATACCCCTCTTTCAAGGACCACATGCCGAGTGCTCTGTGATAATAAAACAATGTACCCACATAGGAGCAGGTTTAGGGTTAGCGAACTTCAGTTGGGTATGTGTGGTAGGGAAGAAAGAATGCCACACTGCCGACCCTGCTGGACACTTGGTATATTAGTGTCCTAAGTTACAAATACCAGTTTAGGCAGGAAGTGAAGCAGAGTACAATATCATTTTCTTAGAAATTATCCCAGTTGGGAAAATACTTTGTAGTCTCACTGAAACTGAATTTATCAGAGGGCTGAAACAGTTTTTCAGTGATTTGGTACCAGTAGTTTTTGCACTACAATTAAATGTTATGTGCATAATTTATAAATGCTATGTTCTATAGCCAAATGTTTTTATATCGTACTATCCAGGGAGGATGGACTCAAAATAATATTTTCATAAAGTACACACTAGTTAATTGAAGTTTATATAGCATATCTAAAGAATAATCAGGTATTTAAAAATAAAGTATTAATAAAGTATTAACCAAGTTTTCTATGACTGATAAATTATTATAAATGTAGTGGCAGAAAACAATATTAAATTATTATTTCATATTTCTATAGATCAGAAGGTCTGACATAGGTCTCAATGGGCTAAAAATCAAGATGTCAGCAGGGCTGCAGTATTTTCTGCAGGCTTCTAGGAAAAATTGTTACCTTGCTTATTGCAGCTTCTAGAGGCTACCCGCATTTCTTGGCCCATGGTCTCTTCCTCCTCCAGGCTCAAAGCCAGCAGTGTATCTTTCTGACCATCCTTCTACAGTCACATCTTTCTCTCTCTGACCATACCTTGCTAAAACAAAATGCACTTTGACATTGTGGGCTTTGGTCAGCTAACTCCTGACTATGAGTGGTGGTAGGAAACAAAATTATATACCATCACAGTAGCAGTGAGATATTTATATTTATGGGCAATAGTCTTAGAATATTTTTTCCTACCAGAATGTTAGGATGTTACATAAAAACTCATGTGCATACTAAATCAATCCTGTATTTCAGCAAGAATACATTCCAAAAACTATTTTTTCATTAAGAGGGAAGGGATACTTTTTAAGGTAAAACCTCACAGCATAACCCTCTTGGTTATGACTAATTTGTGTAGGTGTTCAATCATCTAACAAAAAGAAAAAAAAATAGAAACAAGGGACCATATAAAATGGGATATAATAACATATCAGCAGAATTTGAAAAAATCAGACAGAATAAGGGACCCCAAGGGAAACGAAAGCTATTTGGCTGCTTGACTAATTATATGCACTAATAGATTTCCATTGGGTCCTCCAGTTGTTAAGAGTTCATTTAATTGAGGGATCAAATTTAGAGGTATTTCTCAACTCTTTTAATGGCCAGGCATATATATGCAGAAATACAACAAAATCAGGTACAGTAGCCCCTGGCCTAGAGCTTATGCTAAGGATATAATAGGAAAACATGTCTGTGACCTTGTGGGCTTTAGAGTAAACGTCAGACACAGAGTCGGGAACACCTGGCTTGCCCAGCGGTTGGGAACGCCCAGCTGGCTCAGGGTGGAACACTGCCCTCAGATAACCGGCGGCCTGGATTGCCTGGTCCGCTAAAGGGGAGAACGCTGCCCCAACGGAAACTTGATTGCTCTTGACAATAGCCCAGGGGGTCCACAGAAACATGTTTAAGAATAGGCCTCAGTTGCTGAACATTACGTCATCTAATCCCGTGACCTTCCCCGTGATGTACTACTATTCACTAGGATGTAATATGGATCATCCCCTTGATTGTCTTTGATTGTTTATTGCCAATAAATATGCGAGGTTGCAGCTGTTCAGGGCAATCTCACTCTTGGCGGTGGCACGCCTGGCGGTCGTCCCCTGCACCCACGCTCTCTTTCGCAAGCTAACCTGTCTGCGCGTTGTCCTTCTCCCGAATCACTCCACGGCTCTGCGGGCAGTGTCACGGCAATCAGGAATCAAAAAGCTTAAATTCAGATTCTTCACTTTCTTGTTTCCTTTAAATATTCTGAGCTTCAATTTTATGACCTATAAAATGGAGATGATAATAATAATTTAACCAAAAAGGAACCTGTTCTGAGTATGATCATGGGAAAAATAATTACGAAATGTAAAGAATTATATAATACAAATATTCGTCATCTTAATTTGAACTATATCTTCAAATCAATTATAGTGCTTTTAATTTACTCTAATATGTGACTAAATTTCATTCTATTGTGTTTTATATAAAACTATCACGTTTGTTTTAAGAAGTACAAGTATCATCCCTCACCAATATTTTTTGTGAGCTTTATTTTTTAAAGCCCTTTTAGGTTCATTGCAAAATTGAGCAGAAGGCACAGAGATTTCCCATAGACTACCTGCCCTTCAGACATGCATGGTCTCCCCTATTATCAACACCCCCCACCAGAGTGGTACATTTGTTATAATCAATAACCCTACATCGACACATTATTATTATTCAAATTCCATAGTTTACACTGGAGTTCACTTTTGGTGTGGTATGTTCTATCCGTTTGCATGAATTTATAGTGATGAATCTTTGCCATTACAGTATCATACAGAAAAATTTTATTGCCTTAAAAATATCCTCTGTGCACCACCTATTCATCCTTTCTTCCCCTCTAATCCCTGGTGATCACTGATCTTTTAATTGTCTCCATAGTATTGCCTTTTACAGAATGTCATATAATTGTAATAACAGTATGTAGATTTTTCAGATTGGCCTCTCTCATTTAGTAATGTGCATTTAAGTTTCTTCCATGTCTTTTTGTGGGGCTTGATAGCTCATTTCCTTTTTTTTTTTTTAAGAATTATTTCACAGATTTAGTAAAGCTGTAGGATGCAAAACAACATACAGAAATCAGTGTCAGCTCATTTCTTTTTTTTTTTTTTAAAGATTTTATTTATTTATTCGACAGAGATAGAGACAGCGAGAGAGGGAACACAAGCAGGGGGAGTGGGAGAGGAAGAAGCAGGCTCATAGCGGAAGAGCCTGATGTGGGGCTCAATCCCATAACGCCGGGATCAAGCCCTGAGCCGAAGGCAGACGCTTAACCACTGTGCCACCCAGGCGCCCCAGCTCATTTCTTTTTAATGCTATATAATATTCCATTGTGTGGATATACCAAACTTTATTCAATTACCTACTGAAGGACATCTTGTTGCTTCCAAGTTCAGACAGTTATGAATAAAACTGCTGTAAACATCCATATGCATGTTCTTGTGTGGATGTAAGATTTCACTAGTCTTGGGTAAATACCAAATAGTGTTATTGCTGGCTTCTATAAGAGTATATTTAGTTTTATAAGAAGTTGCTGAATTGCCTTCCAAACTGGCTATACGTTTGGCATTCCAACCAACAATAAATGATAGTTTCTGTTGCTCCATATTCTTATCATTTGGTGTTGTCAGTGTTAATTGATTTTGGCCATTCTAATAGGTGTATAGTGGTATCTTGTTTTAATCTGTATTTCCCTGATGACATATGATGTGGAGATTCTTTTTATATGCTTGTTTGCCAATTTGTCTATCTTTTTTGGTGAGGTGTTTGTTAAGGTCTTTGACTCATTTTTTTAAAAAAAATTTATTTTATATTTTTATTATGATATGTTAGTCACCATACAGTACATCATTAGGTTTTGATGTAATTAATGTTCCATGATTCATTGTTTGCATATAACACCCAGTGCTCCACGCAACACGTGCCCTCCTTAACACCTATCACCAGGCTAGCCCATCCTCCACTCCCCTCCCCTCTGAAACCCTCAGTTTGTTTCCCAGAGTCCATATTCTCTTGTGGTTCATTTCCCCCTCTATTTACCTCCCTTCATTTTCCCCTTCCTTCTCCTAATGATCTCCCTGCTATTCCTTATGTTCCACAAATGAGTAAAACCATATGATAATTGTCTTTTTTGCTTGACTTATTTCACTTAGCATAATCTCCTCCAGTCCCGTCCATGTAGATGCAAAAGTTGGGTAATCATCCTTTCTGATGGCCAAGTAATAGTCCATTGTATATATGGACTACATCTTCTTTATCCATTCGTCTGTTGAAGGGCATCTCAGCTCCTTCCACAGTTTGGCTATTGTGGAACAATACTGCTGTGAACATTGGGGTGCACATGGCCCTTCTTTTCACTACATCTGTATCTTTGGGGTAAATTCCCAGTAGTACAATTGCTGGGTCATAGGGTAGCTCTATTTTTAACTATTTGAGGAACCTCCGCACTTTTCCAAAGTGGCTGTACCAACTTGCATTCCCACCAATAGTGTAAAAGGGTTTCCCTTTCTCCACATCTTCTCCAATATTTGTTGTTTCTTGCCTTGTCAATTTTTACCATTCTAGTTGGTGTAAGGTGTTATCTCAATGTGGTTTTGATTTGAATTTCCCTGATGGCTAATGATGTTGAACATTTTTTCATGTATCTATTAGCCATTCATATGTCTTCATTGGAAAAGTGTTCATATCTTCTGCCCATTTTTTAAATTTAATTATTTGTTTCTTGTGTATTGAGTTTGAGAAGTTCTTTATAGATCTTGGATATCAGCCTTTTATCTGTAGTGTCATTTACAAATATCTTCTCTCATTCCGTGGGTTGCCTCTTTGTTTTGTTGACTGTTTCCTTTGCTGTGGAGAAACTTTTTATCTTGATGAAGTCCCAAAAGTTCATTTTTGCTTTTGTTTCCCTTGCCTTCGGAGACGTGTCATGAAAGAAGTTACTGTGGCTGATGTCAAAGAGGTTACAGCCTATGTTGTCTATGATTTTGATGGATTCCTGTCTCACATCTAGGTCTTTCATCCATTTGGAGTTTATCTTTGTGTATGGTGTGAGAGAGTGGTCAAATTTCATTCTTCTGTATATAGCTGTCCAATTTTCCAAGCACCATTTATTGAAGAGACTGTCTTTTTTCCACTAGATGTTTTTTCCTGCTTTGTCAAAGATTAGTTGACCATAGAGTTGAGGGTCTCTGGAGTCTGTATTCTGTTCCATTGGTCTATGTGTCTATTTTTGTGTCAGTACCATGTTATCTTGGTGATCACAGCTTTGTAGTATAGCTTGAAATCAAGCAACGTGATGCCTCCAGCATTGTTTTTCTTTTTCAACATTTCCTTGGTGAGTTGGGGTCTTTTCTAATTCCACACAAATTTTAGGATTGTTTGTTCCAGCACTTTGAAAAAGGTCATTGGTATTTTGATTGGGATGGCGTTGAAAGTGTAGATTGCTCTGGGTAGCATAAACATTTATACTATGTTTATTCTTCCAATCCATGAGCATGGAATGTTTTTCCATCTTTCTGTGTCTTCTTCAATGTCTTTTATCAGTGTTCTGTAGTTTCTAGAGTATAGATCCTTTACCTCCCTGGTTAATTTTATTCTGAGATATCTTATGGTTTTTGGTGCTATTGTAAATGGAATTGATTCCCTAATTTCTCTTTCTTCAGTCTCATTGTTCATATATAGAAATGCAACTGATTTCTGAGCATTGATTTTGTATCCTGCCACATTACCAAATTGTTGTATGAATTCTAGTAATTTGGGGGTGGAGTCTTTTGGGGTTTTCCATATAAAGTATCATGTCATCTGCAAAGAGAGAGAGTTTGACTTCTTTTTCGCCAATTTGAATACCTTTTATTCTTTTTTGTCATCTGATTGCTGTTGCTAGGACTTCTAGTACTATGTTGAACAGTAATGGCCAGAGTGGGCATCCTTGTTGTGTTCCTGATCTTAAGGGAAAGGCTCTCAGCCTTTCCCCATTGAGAATGGTATCAAATGATTCTTGTCTCTTCTCTTATTAATGTGTTCTATCACACTAATTGATTTGAAAATGTTGAACCATCCTTGCATAACAGGGATGAATCCCACCTGGTCGTGATGGGTAATCCTTTTAATGTACGATTGGATCCTATTAGCTAGGATCTTGTTGAGAATTTTGGCATCTATGTTCATCAGGGATATTGGTTTGTAATTCTCCTTTTTGATGGGGTCTTTGCCTGTTTTTGGGATCAAGGTAATGCTGGCCTCATAAGATGAGTTTGGTAGTTTTCCTTCTGCTCCTATATTTTGAATCAGCTTCAGAAGAATAGGTATTATTTCTTCTTTGAATGTTTGGTAGAATTCCCCAGGGAATCCATCAGGCCCTGGACTCTTGTTTTTTGGGAGGTTTTTGATCATTGCTTCAATCTCTTCACTGTTAATTGGTCTATTTAGAGTGTCAATTTCTTCCTATTTCAGTCTTGGTAGTTTATAGGTTTCCAGGAAGGCATACATTTCTTCCAGGTTGCTTAATTTATTGGCATATAGTTGTCGATAATAGTTTCTAATGATTGTTTCTATTTCCTTGGTGTTAGTCGTGATCTCTTCCCTTTCATTCATAATTTTGTTAATTTGGGTCCTTTCTCTATTCTTTTGAATAAGTCTGGCCAGTGGCCATTAATCAATCTTATTAATTCTTCAAAGAACCAGCTTCTAGTTTTGTTGATCTGCTCTACAGTATTTCTGGTTTCTAATTCATTGATCTCTGCTCTAATCTTAATCAGTTGTCTTTTCGTGCATGGCTTAGGCCTGTTCTTTTGTTCCATCTCCAGCTGTTTAAGGTATGAGTATAAGGACTGCATTTTAGATTTTTCTATTCTTTTGAGTGAGGCTTGGATGTCTATGTATTTCCCCCTTAGGACAACCTTGGCCGTGTCCCATAGGTTTTGGACCAATGTATTTTCATTCTTATTGGTTTCCATACAGTGCTTAAGTTCTTTAATTTCCTGGTTTTCCCAATCATTCTTAAGCAAGATGGTCTTTAGCTTCCAAGTGTTTGAGTTTCTTCTAAATTTTTTCTTGTGATTGAGTTCCAGTTTCAAAGCACTGTGGTCTGAGAATATGCAGGGAATAATGTCAATCTTTTGGTATTGGTTGAGACCTGTTTTGTGACCCAGTGTATGGTCTATTCTGGAGAAAGTTCCATGTGTGTTTGAAAAGAATGAGTATTCTGTTGTTTTAGGGTGGAATGTTCTGTATATATCTATGAGGTCCATCTGGTCCAGTGTGACATTCAAAGCTCTTGTTTCTTTGGTGATTTTCTGCTTAGATGATCTGTCTACTGCTGAGAGTGGAGTGTTGAGGTCCCCTACTATTAAGGTATTATTATCTATATGTCTTTTTATTCTGGTTAACAGTTGACTGATGTAGTTGACTGCTCCCCTGTTGGGGGCATAGGTATTTATAATTGTTAGATCCTCTTGTTGGATACACCCTTTAAGAATAATAGTGTCCTTCTGTATCTCTAGCTACAGTCTTTAGCTTAAAATCTAATTTCCCTGATATGAGAATTTCTACCCCAGCTTTCTTTTGAGGTCCATTGACATGAAAAATTGTTCTCCATCCCTCCACTTTCAGTCTGGATGTATCTTTAGGTTCAAAGTGAGTCTCTTGTAAACAACATTTGGATGGGTCATGTCTTTTTATCCAGTCTGCAACTCTGTGTCATTTTATGGGAGCATTTAGGCCATTCACATTGGGAGTGATTATTGAGAGTATGATTTTAATGTTATGTTGCCTGTGAAGTCCTTGTTTCTATAGATTATCTCTGTAAACTTCTGTTCTGTCTCACTCTTGGGGTCTTTCTACTTTTATAGAACCCCCCTTAATATTTCTTGTAGGGCTGGCTTGGTGGTCACATATTCTTTCAGTTTCTGCTCGTCTTGGAAGCTCCTTATCTCTCCATCCATGCTGAATGACAGCCTTGCTGGATATAGTATCCTTGGCTGCATGTTCTTCTCACTTAGTGCTCTGAATATGTCTTGCCAGCTTTTTCTGGCTTGCCAGGTCTCTGTAGACAGGTCTGATGTTATTCTGATGTTCCTCCCTCTGTATGTAAGGAATCTCTTCCCCCTCACTGCTTTCAAGATTGTTTCCTTAGATCTAAGATTTACGAATTGTTCTATTATTTGTCATGGTGTTGGTCTGTTCACATTCATCTTGGGAGGGGTCCTCTCTGTCTCTTGGACACGAATGCTTGTTTCCTTCATCAGATTAGGGAAGTTCTAAGCTACAATTTGTTCAAATATCTCCTCTAGATCTCTCTCTTTCTCCACACCTTTGGGGACCCCAATAATTCTGACATTGGAATTTTCATTAAGTAATCTCCCATAGCTTTTTTTCATGAAAATGGAGTTTTTTCACCATGTTACCTCTCTTCCCTTCTTTCCTATTATCTCATTGTCTAACTCACTAATTTGTTCTTCTGCCTCATTTACCCTGGCAGTCAGAACATCCAGTTTAGACTGCATTTCATTCATAGAACTCTTAATTTCCACCAGATTCATTCTCGTTTCAGCCCTTAGAGATTCTATATTTTCGTTAATATTTTTCTCAAGCCTATACATCATTTTGATGATTGGTACTCTGAAATCCATTTCTGACAACTTGGTTATATCCATATCCATTAGTTCTGTGGCAGAAGCCACAGTCTCTGTTTCTTTCCTTCGTTGGGGGTTCCTCCTCCTTGTCATTCTGACGTGTGGTTGCAGGGATGTACAGAGTCCAAATTATTGACCAGGACCCAAGGAAGATGCACCTATTTTATAGGGACCTTAGGGATGTGGGCTTTTTGTTCTTTCAGTCTGCCTGTTGGGGGGGTGGGGATGGGCACAGTGAGAACTGGTTTTTTGGGGCTTTTGTTCTGTGGCGGCTTTCACTGGTGGCTTTCTGTGTCTCTTCTGAGAGTCAGAGCAGCACTGACCATATCTAAACCTCTGTCTCAGAACAAAGAGATTGCAGCCTGCTCATCACTGAGCTCTCCAGGCCAGACTTACTCCGTTTCTGTCAGTGCTGCTAAAAACCCGCAGCATCCTGGTTCGTGCTCTCCACAGCCACTCTCCCAGTCTTTGCTCCCAGGGCCGGCACTTCTCTGCCCTTTGTGCTTCTAAAACCGCCAGCCACCCTGGGTTCACACGAGCACTCCCGAGCTCCCAGTTTCAGTCTGGTTTCCCCGCTGCTACCGGTCTGCTAGTGCGGTGACCGCTCCCCAGCACAGGAGGCTTCTGCCTTCCAGGCACAGGAGCCCAGTGGCTCCCTCCCCCTTCCATTTATCTTCTGATATCTGGGTGCAGGCTTTGGGCTCCCTGCTTTGTACCTCGAGACCAAGCACCGGAGATGTTCGTTTGTAGAGATCCAGATGTATCTTCTTATGTCTCAGGCTGATTTTGTGGGTGTTCAGGATGGTCTGGCAGGTATCCAGCTCGATTCATATCTGGTTGAAATAGGGTCCCCTACTCCTCCACCATCTTTCCCTTCCTCCATGCTGCAAGTTCTAATCTCTTTGACTCATTTTTTAATCAGGCTGCTTTTTTATTTTATTGTTGAGTTTTAAAGATTCTTTGTATATTTTCAACAACAACCTGTTACCAGATATGTCTTTAGCAAGTATTTTCCCTGAACTATGGCTTATCTTTTCATTCTCTCAATAATGTTTCTCACAAAGCAGAAATATTTAATTTTAAAGAAATTCAGCTTATGAATGATTTCCTTTATGTATTATGTCTTTATTGATGTATTTATAAAGTCATCACTATACCCAAGGTCATCTAAATTTTCTCCTATGTTATCTTGTAGGAGTTTTATAGTTTTACTTTTTACATTTGTGTCTGTGATGTATTTTTTTAAAGATTTTATTTATTTTTTTGACAGAGACAGCCAGTGAGAGAGGGAACACAAGCAGGGGGAGTGGGAGAGGAAGAAGTAGGCTCCCAGCGGAAGAGCCTGACATGGGGCTTGATCCCAGAACTCCAGGATCATGACCTGACCTGAAGGCAGACGCTTAACGACTGAGCCACCCAGGCGCCCCTGTGATGTATTTTGAATTAATTTTTGGAAAGGGTGTAAGGTCTGTGTCTAGATTCACTTTTTTTAAACTTCTCAACAGGTTTTAATTAGACTAATTAGGTACAAGTGAAACATATTTTAATTACTTTCCTACATAATCTGAGCTAACATGAAGTAATATATATAAGATTATTATAATTAAAACCCTAACATATAGGAAACATTTTATTTCAAAGCTACAACCATGATATAACTCTAAAAATGAAATTATGACAATTCGTAATAATATATATGTGAGATATTTGAAAATAACATTAATGATCCACATTAATAACTGCAACTTTTCCAACAATAATATAATTTAAAGCATGCAATTAGTTTATTCTAACAAATGAGGAAAATAACTGTCCACTAATCCTCCTAGAATATTTCCCATGTTTTTTAAATCATTTAGAGATTTCAAAACTCTCAGGAATGTTTCCCCAAATTGTCAGCTGGGTATGGTTTTATATGATCACATTATCCCCATAAGAATACTATGGTCAGTGAAACATTAGGGAAACCTACATCACTGCTTCACATAACAAAGGTAATTGAATGGCCCATAGTTTTGCCAAGGCCATTCTTAATGAGAGAATGAAAACAAAGGAACTAAACAAAGCTAGTTAATGTCATCTGTACATTTCACAGATGTATAAGCCCTTTCATGCAAAAGAACTATAAGTTTCTATAACGTAGGATTACATTGTATTTATTGTTGTATGTTGAACACAGTACTATTTGTTAAAAGAATCATTAAGAATTAAAACTAGGGGCGCCTGGGTGGCTGAGTCGTTAAGCGTCGGCCTTCAGCTCAGGTCATGATCCCAGGGTCCTAGGATCGAGCCCCACATCAGGCTCCCTGCTCAGCTTGAAGCCTGCTTCTCCCTCTCCCACTCCCACTGCTTGTGTTCCCTCTCTCATTGTGTCTTTCTCTGTAAAATAAATAAAATCTTTAAAGAAAAGAGAGAGAATTAAAGCTAATTAATCAATGTTTACTACTTATTATCAACTATTTTATATGATACTAAAATGGTGGCACATGTCATTATACAGTTGTCTAAACCCACAGAATGCATAATACCGAGACTGTCTTTGTTTCATTGTACTGTCTTTGCTCCTTTGTCAAAGATCAATTAACTATATTCAAATGGATCTGTTTTTGAGTTCGTTAGTCGTTCCATGAATCTGTTTATTCTTTTGTCAATATTCACTGTCTTCATGACTACCTTTATAGTAAGTCTGGAATTTGGGGGGTGTCAGTCTTTTAATTTTGTTCTTCTCTTTCAATATTGCATTGGTCAGTCTGGAGCTTTTGTCTCTCCCTATAAACTTTAGAATCAGTTGATGTTCACAAAGTAACTTACTGGAATTTTGAATAGGATTGCTTTGAATTTATAAATAAAGTTGAGAAGAACTTACGTATTAACAATTTTGAGTCTTCCTATCCATGAACATAAAATATCTCTCCAATTTATTTAGTTCTTTGATTTATTTTACTAGAGTTTTGCACTTTTCTTCATATAGACCACACAAATATTTTTTTTAGATTTAAATCTAAGAATTTCTCTTTTTTTGCAGTGCTAATGTAAATGGCATTATGTTTTTCATTTCAATTCACCTGTTCATTGTTGATATATAAGCAAGAAGTTGATTTTTCTATGTTAATCTTGTATATTGCAGCATTGCTATAACCAATTTTTAGCTCTAGATTTTTAAAAATAATTTATTTTGGATTTTCTGCATAGATAATAATGTCACCTGCAAACAAAGACAGTTTTATTTTTTCCTTTCCAATCTGCTCACACTTTATTTCCTTTCGTTATTGCATTCTCTAGTACTTACAATATGATGTTGAAAAGTAGTAGTGACAGAGAACATTCTTGCCTTGTTTGTGATCTTATTGGGAAAGTCTCTACTTTATAAAATTAAGAATTAGCTGTTAAGTTTTTCTAGATATTCTTTATCAAGTGGAAGACGTTTCCCTCTATTCCTAGCTTACTGAGAGTTTTTATCCTGAATGGGTGTTGAATTTTGTTGAATGCTTGTTCTGCATATATTGATATAATCATGCAATTTTTCTTCTTTAGCCTGATGATGTGATGGTTCATATTAATTGATTTTCAAATGTTGAATCAACCTTGCATACCTGAAATAAATCTTACTGGATTATGGTATATAATTATTTTATACATTGTTGCATTTGATTTGCTAATATTTTGGTGAAGATCCCTGCATCTATGTTAATGAGAGATATTGGCCTGTAGATTTATTTTCTTGTAATGTTTTTGTCTGAATTGGTATTAGGGTATTGCTGGCTTCATAGGATGAATTAAGAAGTATCTCTCCCTTTTGTCCTTTGAAAGATTGTAGAAAATTGGTTTAAATTTTATCCTTAAATATTTGGTAGAGTTCACTAGTGAAAACATTTGAGCATAGTGCTTTCTGTTTTGGAAGGTGTTACTTGTTTAAATCAATTTCCTCAATAGATATAAGCCTATTCAGATTGTCTATTCTTTTTTAAAATTTCAAAAAATTTTTATTTTATTTCTTTATTTTTAGAGAGAGTGAAGAGGGGGCAGAGGGAGAGGAATAAGGAGAGAAAGAATCTTTTTTTTAAAAAAGATTTTATTTATTTTTTATAGAAAACACAAGCATAGGGGAGGGGTAGAGGGAGAAGGAGGCTCCCCACTGAGCAGGGAGCCAGATGCTTGGCTGGATCTCAGGACCCCGATATCATGACCTGAGCCAAAGGCAGACACTTAACTGACTGATCCACACGCGCCCCACTCCCCTGAATGTTTATTCTTGTGTGAGCTTTAGCAAATTGTGTTTTTTAAGGAATTGGTCCATTTCATCAAGATTATCAAATTTGTGGGCATAGAGTATTCCTAGTGTTCTTTTATTATTCTTTTTATGTCCATGGGATCTGTAAGGATATCCCCCTTTCATTTTTGATAGTAGTAATTTGTGTCCTCTTTTTTTTCTTATTTTGCCTAGCTAGAGGCTTATTGATTTTAGGTAACTTTTCATAGAACCAGCTCATTATTTCATTGATTTTCTTTACTAATTTTGTATTTTCTGTTTCATTGATTCCTATTTTAATTTCTTATTTCTTTTCTTCTGCTTACTTTGGATTTAATATGCTCTTCTTTTTCTAGTTTTTAAAGTGGATGATTAGGTTATTCAGATCTTTCTTCCTAACTAACGTATGCATTCAGTGTTAAAACTATCCCTCTATGCACTGTTTTTGCTGCATCCCAAAAATCATAAGCTGTGTTTCTATTCTCATTTAAAGTATTTTACATTTTTCTTGAGATTTTTTTTTTTTGACCTTTGCATTAAAGTGTGTTGTTTAATCTCCACTTATTTGATGATTTTCTAGTTGTCTTTCTGTTATTGATTTTTGGTTTAATTCCATTGTGGTCAGAGAGTAGACACCATATAAGTTCTATTCTTTTAAATTGGTTAAAGTGTGTTTTACAGCTCAGAATATGGTCTATCTTTGTGGATGTTCTATGAGCGTCAGAAGAATTTGTATTCTGTTGCTCTTGGTTGAAAGAGTCTATAGATATCCATTATATCCAGCTGGTTGATGGTCTTATTGAGTTTATTATGTTTTGACTGATTTTTTTGACTGCTGGATCTGTGTATTTCTGAGAGAGGGCTGTTGAAGTCTCCAGTCATGATAATAGATTCATCTATTTCTCTTCCCAATTTTATTAGTTTTTGCCTCATGTAGTTTGATGCTTTATTGTTGGGCACAAACATGTAAAGATTTTTTTTAATCTTTTTTGGGAAATTGATCCTTTTACAATTGTGTAATTCCCTTCTTTATTCCCTGATAACTCTCCTTGCCTTGCCCAGTTTCTTTGGTTAATGTTTAGCATAGTCTTTCTTTCTCCATTCATTTACTTTATTTTTATTTCTATTATTTTTATTTAAATTTTGTTAGGTAACACACACTGTAATATTGTTTTCTGGAGTAGAATTCAGTGATTCATCACTTACATATAATCCCCAGTGTTCATCAAAAGTGCCCTCTTTAATACCCATCACCCACCTAACCCATCCCCCACCCATCTCCCTCCATTAACCTTCTATTTGCTCTCTATCAATAAGAGTCACTTATGGCTTGTTTCCCTCTCCTTTTTTTCTTTTCCCACTTCCCCTGTGTTCTTTCATTTTCTTTCTTAAATTCCACATATGAGTGAGATTATATGGTATTTGTCTTTGTCTGATTGGCTTATTTCACTTAGCATTATACTCTCTAGCTCCATCCATCCATTTGGATGTCCATATCTTTAAAGTGCTTTCCTATAAAAAACATATATTGGGTCTTGTTTTTTTTTTTTTTATTTGCTCTAGCAATCTCTTTTACTTAGTGCATTCAGACCATTGATGTTCTAAATAATTATTGATATTATGTTTGTTACTTTTTCCTATATGCTGTTCTTTGTTTCTATTTTTGTCTTTCACTTTTTTTATTGCCTTTTGTGGTTTTAATTGAGCATTTTATATGATTGCACTTTCTCTCCCCTCTTAGTATTTCAATTATAATTCTTTTTACTGTTTTTAGTTGTTGCCCTGGTGTTTTCAATATACATTTATGAGTAATACAAGTCCACTTCCAAATGCAGTATATTACTGCATGGGTAGTGTGAGTGCCTTGTAACAAAATAATCCTAATTTTTCCCTTGTATCATTACTGTCATTCATGTTCTTTTTTCATAAGCACACATAAACATATTTATACACATAAGCATACATAACTAAATACATTGTCACTATTACTATTTTGAACAAATTATTGTCAGATCAATTAAAATAATAAAAATAAAAGTTTTATTTTATCTTCATTTATTTCTTCTCCAATGCTCTTCTTTTTTTTATTTTAATTTTATTTTTTAAAAAGATTTTATTCATCTGACAGAGATAAAGAGACAGAACACAAGCTGGGGGAGCAGCAGAGGGAGAAGCAGGGTCCTCACTGAGCAGGGAGCCTGATGTGGGTCTTAATCCTAGGACCCTGGGATCATGACCTGAGCCAAAGGCAGACACTTAACCAGCTGAAACACCCAGGCACCCCTCCAATGCTCCTCTTTTCTTTATGTAGATCTGAGTTTCTAAACTATTTTATTTACCTTCTCTCTAAAGAACTTTTTTTTCTTAAAATATTTTGCAAGACAAGGGTGCCTGCGTGGCTCAGATGATTAAGCATCTAACTCTTGATTTTGATTCAGGATGATCTCAGGGTGGTGAGATTGAGCCCTGTGATTTTCTCTCTCCATCTGCCCCTCCCCACCTCTAAAAAAATACATATTTTGCAAGCCAGACCTGCTGGCAACAGATACCCTTAATTTTTTTTTGTCTGAGGAAGTCTTTATTTTTTTCATCATTTTTAAAGGATGATTTCATCATTTTAAAAGGGTACAGAATACTAAGGGGTATTTTTTTCCTTTCAACACTAATTATTTCACTCTATTCTCTCCTCACTTGCATGGTTTCTGAGGTTCATATGTAATTCCTATATTTTCTTCTTTCTGGGTCAGGTGTTTTTTACGTCTGGATTTTTTTCCTTAAGTTTGACTTTCTGTGGTTTCAAAATAATATACCTGTCATGGGTGAAAGCAGTCAAAAGGTATAAATTTTTTTTTGTTATAAAATAAATAAGTCATGGGGGTGTAATGTACAGCATGTCAACTATAATTAACATTACTGTATTGTATATTTAAAATTTTCTAACAGAGTAGATCTTGAGGGTTCTCATCACAAGAAAAACAAAAATTCTGTAACTGTATGATGACAGATGTTAACTAGAATTGTTATGGTGACCATTTCACATTGTCTACAAATACAGAATCATTATGTTGTACATCTGAAACCAGTGTTGTATGTCAGTTATAACTTACACTGAGAAAAATCTGATTTTTCCACTGTACCACACTGCATATAATATGTATGTATGTATATGTGCATATACATGTGTACATATATATATGTGTGTTCATGTATGACAAATGACCGTTTCCTGTTGATCCTAAAACCTAATTAAAAAAAATCCACCTTTATTGAAGTATAATTGACAAATAAAATTATAAGATATTTTTAAAAATGATATGCCTAGATCTTTTGGGGGGAGGAGGAGAAGGCCTCATCTATTCTGCTTGCTGTACTCTGAGCTTTCTGACCTGTGGTGTGATGTCCAACATTAATTTGGGGATGTTCTGAGTCATTATTATTTCAAGTATTCTCTGTTTCTTTTTCTCCTGGTATTTTCATTATGCATATGTTATACCTTTTGTTGTGTCATCCCACAATTTTTGTATATTCTGTTTCTTCAGTCTTTTTTCTTTTTGCTTTTCAGATTTGGACTTTTTAATTAAGATGTCCTCAAGCTTGGAGATGTTTTCCTTAGCCATGTGCAGTCTACAAATAAATCTGCTGAAGTTATTCTTCATTTCTGTTTTTGATCTCTAGCATTTCTTTTCTTTCTTAGAATTTCCATTTTTCTGCTTATTTTGCCCATCTGCTACTACATGCTGTCTATTTTATCCATAGAGCCCTATGTATATGTTTTAAATTTCCAGCCCAATAATTTTTTTTTTTTAAGATTTTATTTATTTATTCGACAGAGATAGAGACAGCCAGCGAGAGAGGGAACACAAGCAGGGGGAGTGGGAGAGGAAGAAGCAGGCTCATAGCAGAAGAGCCTGATGTGGGGCTCGATCCCATAATGCTGGGATCACGCCCTGAGCCGAAGGCAGACGCTTAATCACTGTGCCACCCAGGCGCCCCCCAGCCCAATAATTCTAACAGCTCTTTCATGTTTGAATCTGGTTCTGGTGTTGTTCTGTGTCTTCAAATTGTTTTTGCTTTTAGTATGTCTTAAATCCTGTCTAGCTAGATATGATGTACATGGCACTGGCTCCTGGAGTAATTTTTTCTTGTGTGTTTCTCTGTATTCACATCAGTCTCCAATTTGAGGGCACATTTTAACTTGTGACCTCATTTCCCCTGTGGATCTAAGGAGAGGTTTTTTTTTTTTTTCAGTTTGTTTGGTTTTTCACTTGTTAGTAGTACTGAGTGGAGATTTCTAAACTTCTTACATGCCGGACAAGGAACCAGAAGTCTTCCTGACTGATTTTGTTTAACCTAGCATATCAAAAAAGATACCTTTCATAGTTGATGCTTAATAAATACAGTCTTATTTAAAATGAATAAAGTTTGCTGCCTGAAGATTTTGAAGCAGTAAACATGGTGTGTTTTTCTTCTACAACCAAACAAGAACATGAAACTTTCCTGCTAATTTCATTTGGGTTCCCTTATCTAAATCACTAGAAATTTAATAGTGATATGAATAGATGACATTTGATTGTGTTTTATATAAGGTTTATTTGATTTATCTGTTTTCTCCATCAATATAGAAACTTATGCAAAGCAGGACCATGTCTTCTATTGTTATTTCTTGTGATATTGCTAATCTTTAAAATGTAATATATTTTGAAAGTTTGACAATCAGAAAGAATCTGTTTGAGATATTTCTTTGCAAATAACATGTAATGATTGAGTAACAACTTATATAGTGCATAAGATTACTAGATATCCTATATAAACAATCCGGGGCAGGTAACATGGTGATAAAGTATGACTATATACAAATGGAGAGAGAATTATTATGGGCTTATTAATAGGCTTATTTATATTAGTGTATTGAATTTCTGATGGTATTTCTCATCTACTTTTATACACGTATTTTCCACACTGATGGAAATTCATAATGAAGGAACATGGAATATAAAATTAACTTCCAATAATTCTCTTGAATTACCAAAATGTACCAGGTTTCACTAGCAAGTAAAATGAAATTCAGGAACATCAATGTAAAAAACAAGCTAATTGTTATCTATTTACCTAGATAAAAGCCTCACCTCATACTTCCATTTAATTCTCACCCCATTATATTCATGGCCTCTGTTAAAATACTATTGTTCCAAATTGAAAACAACAACAAAAAAGGATTGTGAATTCCATGCACAGATTTGTAACCTAGTATGGCTAGTGAGCTCATAATGAACTACATTATTTGAAGTAGCATTTTGTTATGGAACATGGTTTTTACTTGCTCTCTTATTTCTGTTCATTAAAACAATGAGCACATCATAATGAATAAAACATTTGTATGCCATTTATTACATCCAGTACTAAGGTGCCAATACTGACCATAAATGGAACTCATGCTCTCCCATGTTCGTGCCAAAATCCATTTAATAGACATCTAAAAATTGTTGAAAAAACAAAAGGTTAGATTTCTCACAGGCTGTCGACATCTGTATATCTTTTAGAAACCTAAACACTGTTCATTTTGGAAAGTAGAGAACATGAACAGATGGAATTTGACCTTCTGTGACACAAGGATAAAGTAAATGTTACTCACTTTGTGCTAAATATAATTCTGTAATTATTAAAAAATGTGTATTTTTCAGGAATGAAAATAACTAGAAAGGATTTATAAAGGTATAGGGAGTTCTGCTGCCATCTATGTTGTTAGATTTTTCAGTATTTCTCAAGAATATGAAGTGACATGTATTAATATAAGATTATTGTCTCACTGGCCTGATGCCCTCAGGGACTAAGGTACTGGTAATTTTAAAATCCTGACTCTTACCACTTTAAACACCAAATTTTAAAGTGTTAACCATATTTGATAGAATTCTTTCTGGCGTATGTTAAATGCTTTTCAGCTGAGGAAAAGAAATCTTTACTATACTTTTATACTACCCCAAATTAAAAACAAAAAAAATGAGTATTTTAAAATTTTGGATCAATAGTTCAACTTTTGATTAATCCAAACATTATGAACAATATAAATAAATAAGATCTTAAAAAATAAGTGAAGAATATTATTAAAATTTCAGTTCTTGCCATAGGAACTAGGTAGAATTAAAATGATCAAGGTCTTAAATTTCTCATTAGGTTTGTCATATTAGCTAATTATAAAGATGAAATTAGCATGAATGAAAGGAACACCCAGATCTTCTTACATTTATTTTAATTTAAATTATGTCCACTGATTTTGATGACTTTCATAATGTAACAGAAAGTTGGGGATCGAGGGAAAATTTCATATAAGTAGCAATGTTGGAAGAAGAATGGCGAGTAGCAATAACAGATGCTCTCAAGTCTCTCAAGGGGATTTGAGAGATCACCCTCATATGTAATAAGTAATCTCTTCACTAAAGTGAATCCATAGTTAATAGTATCATCATCAACACTTAAGAAAGGAGATGAGATAATCAATATTAAGTTCCAATTAAGTGGACTAGAGAGGATCTAGAAAAGCCTTGTGAAGGAGGTTAGAATTTGACCTATAAGAAAGTATAGGTCTTAGAGGAATTGGAAAGGGAGGCAGGCAGTGTTCTTTACCTGAACATTGGTGTGAACAATAATATTAAGAGAAAACATGTATTTCTCTATTTTGAGGAATGTGTACAGTTTATTTATCATAAATGTGCAAGACTATATTTAGGAAGTGAGTTGAGTAAAAACTTATATTTACATAAGCTAGTAATTCAATGCCCCTATTTGCATATCATTTGCACCACATTACCATACCTGTCAATCAGTTCTGGACACCAGCCATTAAAGCAGCAAACACTCAACCTTGAATTAGAGGAAGAAAAAAAATCAGTGACTTTAATATGATTATATTATTTGTTTTTAGTGGTAGATTATATGGATTTCGTTATGATTATGATCAAATCATTTTGGTATTTTATGAGAAACAGGGTTATCAATCACATTATTTAAAATAAAACAATTTTCAGTCAAATTTTACATTGCAACATAATCCTGTATTTTTAAAGAATGAATTTTAGGGAGGCAAATTATTCTTGGAGTCTAGATAAATAGTCATTTTTCTTTCTCTTTTGGGGAGTGATTTTTAAGCTTTAAGTATCATAGATCTAATAAATATTATGATCCATTTATAATTCATGAGATTAATCATGTTTATAGGAAAGTATTCATATCATAGCAATTAAGAACTTGAGATTTTGAGTGAGGTAGACTAAGATCCAAATTTCAGTTTTCCAATATACTCCTGCTTGAACTTGGTGGACTTGGCTTCCTCTTTAATAAAATGAATATAATGATCAATATATGTCCATTCGGTTTTGTTTGTTTTCTGTGAGAATGAATGTGATGATATCTTTAATGTGTTAGCACTGCGTATGACTCAGGGTAAGAGCTCAGTGAATGATCATTCTTTTTTGTTTTCATTTTTTGCATCTTAATAGCTTTGTGTCTGTTACATAGGTTAGCTGCTAGTATCCTTGAAAGCCTGGGTCATAGAAAAAAATGTGATAACAATCTCACATATGCCAGTAATTAATTTAGTTGGTCACTAGCCTCCCTGCATTAGCTCCCTACAAAATCCCTTCCAATACTTTTGAGGTTACTCTTAGTTCCCTTTAAGAATTCTTGCACTAGGATGTTACGAAATAGTTATTTTATTTGTTGTTGTTTTTGTTGTTGCTGTTTATTCTATTTATTAACCAAAAACAAAACCAGTTCACTCATTTCTCCAATCCCCCACCCTCTGCCTCTGGTCACCACCAATCTATTTTCTGTTTCATTGAGCTTGGTTTTCCTTGTTTTTTTGTTTAAGTTTCTACATGTCAGAGAGATTATATAATATTTTTCTTTCTCTGTATGACTTATTTTGCTTAGCCCTGAATTTTTTCCATCCATGTTGTCACAAATGGAAAGATTTTATTCTTTTTTATGAAGGAGTAATATTCCACCATGGAGTGTGTGTGTGTGTGTGCGCGCACACACGAAACAACTTCTTTATCTGTTCATCCAACAGTGGACCCTTAGGCTGGTTCCATATCTTAGCTACTATAAATAATGTTGTAAAAACCTTGGGGTGCACATATTTTTTTGAGTTAGTGTTTTCATTTGCTTTGGATAAATATCCAGAAGTGGCATTGTTGGCTCACATGGTAGTTCTACTTTTAATTTTTTAAAGAAACTCCATACTATTTTCTATAGTGGCTGCACCAATTTACATTCCTACTAACAGTGCACAAAGGTTTGCTTTTCTCTACATGCTGGCCAACACTTGTTATCATAGTCTTTTTTATAGTAGTCATTCTAACAGGTATGAGGTGAATTCTCTGTGGTTTAGATTTGCATTTCCTTGATGATTAATACTATAGAGCATCCTTTTATGTACCTTTTGGTTATTTGTTTGTCTTTGGGGGAAATGTCTGTCTAGATTTTTTGCCCATTTTTAATCAGATTTTTTTTCTGTTGAGTTATATAAGTTCTTTATATATTTTGGATATTAGCCCCTTGTCAGATATATAATTTGTAAGTATTTTCTCCTATTCAGTAGATTGCCTTTTCATTTTCTTGATGCTTTCTTTTGCTGTGCAGACACTTTTTAGTTTAACGTAGTCCCTCTTGTTTATTTTTGCTTTGGTGGTTTGGGTTGCTTTTGGCATTAGCTTCAAAAATCATCACCAAGACCTATACCAAGAACCTATGTTTTCTTCTAGTAGTTTTATTGTTTCCAGTCTTACATTCAAGTATTTAATCCATTTTGAGTAAATTTTTATTTATAGTAAAAGTGGCCCAATTCCATTCATTTGCATGTGACCAATATTCCCAACACCACTTATTGAAGAGACTGTCTTTTCCTCATTGTGTATTTTCAGTTCCTTTGTTGTAAATTAATTGACCTTATATGGTGGGTTATTTCTGGATTCGCTATTCTGTTTCACTGAGCTTTGTATTTGTTTTCATGCTAATATTGTACTATTTTAATTACTATAGCTTTGTAATGTAGCTCAAAATCAGAGAGCATAATGCCTCTAGCTTTGCTCTTCTTTTGCAAGTTTGTTTTGTCTATTCAGGGTCTTTTATGTTTCCATACACATTTTAGAATTGCTTGTTCTATTTCTGTGAATAAGCCATTGAAAAATTCAGTTATTTCATTTGAACTCCTTTGCATTTTTTTATAAGATAGTTGAAAGCAAATGTTTCACTGGTTACTGGGTTAGCTCCTTTTTACTTACCACTTTCAATAAGGTTTTGTCAAACATTTGCCATATAATTTGATATATTTGTCACAGCTGCACCAAATCTTTAATATTTTTGATGTATATTGCCAATGGCTCTTGAGAAATGTTGCATATTTCCATCAGTGAAATGTAAAAATGGGGAATATTTTTAAAATATTTTAATAGTTTTAAAAGCTTTTGCTCTTATGAAAAAAGCTCTGGACTGAGGTATCATAGGCATTTCTTATGTATTAAGTATAAGACCAGAGTGCATTGCAAGTGTTCTGGGCATCCATTTCCCATCTTCACAGTAAAGTATTTGAGTTACACTAATAAGTATATCCACTTCATGGAAATTTAATAATATATGCAAAGAAAGTATTCATTTGGCAAACATTTCAAAGTTAAGTACTAAATCAAGTCAAAATACAAGCTTTACATTTATAAAACAGCTCTTTGTAGTAATGGGAAAGAAAAAAGTGCAAGTTATTTATCATGCAAAGATGTAACACTTGATGTATAAGGGCCTGAGTTCTACGTAGGCCACAGTCGTTATAGGAGTACTAAGAAAGGGAATTTTAAGACTGAGAGAATAAGAAAAGACAATTATTCCAGCCTTAACTAGGTCATGTCCTCAGAAATCAAGAGTAATTAGATGTCTTTGCAAGTAGTCCAGGGAACTAGGCATCACTTTTCTATAAAAATACCAACATTTTCTGATTGAAGGAGAATTCCTTGCTTCAAAAGGAAGTAAAGCCACAAAAACAAAACAAAACAACACTCTAGTTTTTTAAAAAATTTATTTAAATTCAAGTTAGTTAATATATACTGTAGTATTGTCTTCAGTAGAGTTTAGCGATTCATCACTTACATACAACACCCAATGTGCATCACAAATACCCTCCTTGGTGCTCATCACCCATTTAGCTCCCCCCCTCACTTTGCCTCCAGCATCCCTCACTTTTTTCTCTACAGTTAAGAGTCTCCTATGGTTTTCCTCCCTCTGTTTTTATCTTATTTTTCCTTATCTTCCGCTATGGTTCATCTGTTTGATTTCTTAAATTCCACATGAGTCAAATCATATGATATTTGTCTTTCACTGACTGATTTTGCTTAACATAACACCCTCTAGTTCCACCCACGTTGTTGCAAATGGCAAGATTTCATTCTTTTTTGACAGCTAAGCCATATTCCATTGTATATATATCATTTCTTCTTTATCCATTCATCGGTCGATGGACATTGGGGCTCTTTCCATCACTTGGCTATTGTTGATAGTGCTGCTTTAACCAGCAGGGTGGATGTGTCCCTTTGATTCAGCATTTTTGTATCCTTTGGATAAATAACCAGTACTCCACACTGTTTTCTAGAGTGGCTGCACTAATTTGCATTCCCACCAACAGTGCAAAGGGGTTCCCTTTTCTTCACATCCTTGCCCATATCTGTTGTTTCCTGGGTTGTTAATTTTAGCCATCTGACTAGCGTGAGGTGGTATTAATTGTGCTTTTGATTTGTATTCCCCTGATGATGAGTGATGTTGAGCATTTTGAAAAAATGTGTCTGTCAGCCATTTGTATATCTTCTTTGGAGAAATGTCTGTTCATGTCTTCTGCCCATTTCTTAACTGGATTATTATTATTATTATTATTATTATTATTATTATTTTTGGGTGTTGAATTCAACAAATTCCTTATAAATTTTGGATATTAGCCCTTTATCTGATGTCATTTGCAAATATCTTCTCCCATTCTGTCAGCTGAATTTTAGTTTTATTGATTGTTTCCTTTGTTGTACAGAAGTTTTTTATCTTGATGAAGCCTTAATAGTTCATTTTTGCTTTTGTTTCACTTGCCTGCAGAGACCTGTCTAGTAAGAAAGTGACCTCAGCTGAGGTCAAAGAGGTTGCTGCCTGTTCTCTAGGATTTTGATGGGTTCTTATCTCACATTTAAATCTTTCATCCATTTTGAATCTATTTTTGTGTGTAGTGTTAGGAAATGCTCCAGTTTCATTGTTCTGCATGTGGCTGTCCAGTTTTCCCAATACCATTATTGAAGAAACTGTCTTCTTTTTTTTAATGTTCAGTTAGCCACTGTATAGTACATCATTAGTTTTCAATATGGTGTTCAATGATTCATTAGTTACGTATAACACCCAGTGCTCATCATAACACGTGCCCTCCTTAATACCCATCATCCTGTTACCTGCTCCCCCCACTCCCCAGTCTGTTTCCCGGGATCCATAGCCTCTCATGTTTCGTCTCCTTCTCTGATTTTGCCCGTCTTTTTTCCATTGGATATTCTTCCTTCTTTGCTGAAAATAAGTTGATCATATATTTGTAGGTCCATTTCTGGGTTTTCTATTCTGTTCCATTGATCTATTTGTCTGTTTTTATGCTAGCACCATACTGTCTTAATGATGACAGCTTTGTAATATAGCTTGAAGTCTGGGATAGTGATGCCTCCCTCTTTGCTTTTCTTTTTCAACATTATTTTTGCTATTCAGGGTCTTTTCTGGTTCCACACAAATTTTAAGATTGTTTGTTCTAGTTGTATGAAAAATGCTGGTGTTATTTTGATCAGGATTGTATTGAATGTGTAGATTGCTTTGGGTAAAATAGATGTTTTAACAATATTTGTTCTTGTAATCCATGAGCATGGACTGTTTTTCCATGTCTTTGTGTCATCTTCAATTTCTTTATCAGTGTTCTTTAGTTTTCAGAGTACAGAGCTTTTACTACTTTGGTTAGGTTTTTTCCTAGGTATATATGGTTTTTGGTGCAACTCTAAATGGGATCAATTCCTTCATTTCTCTTTCTGCTTCTTCATTATTGGTGTATAGAAATGCAACAGATTTCTGTACATACGTCCTGCAACTTTGCTGAATTCATGTATCAGTTCTAGCAATTTTTTGGTGAAGAATTTCAGGTTTCTATATAGAGTATCATGTCATCTTCCAAGAGTGAAAGTTTAACTACTTCCTTGCTAATTTGGATGCCTTTTATTTCTTTTTGTTGTCGGATTGCTGAGGCTAGGACTTCCAGTACTATGTTCAACAGCAGTGGTGAGAGTGGACGTCCCTGTCATGTTCCTGACCTTAGAAGAAAATCTCTCAGTTTTTCCCCCATTAAGGATGATATTTGCTGTGGGTCTTTCATATATGGCCTTTATGATGTTCAGGTATGTTCCTTCTATCCCTACTTTCTTGAGTGTTTTTATCAAGAAAGGATGCTATATTTTGTCAAATGTTTTTTCTGCATCTATTGAGAGGATCATATGGTTCTTATCTGTTCTTTTATTAATGTGGCATATCACATTGATTTGCAGATATTGAACCACCCTTGCAAACCAGGAATGTCCCACTCAATCATGGAGAATAATCCTTTTAATGTACTGTTGAATTTGATTCACTAGTATCTTGTTGAGAATTTTTGCATCCATGTTCAGAGATTGGTCTGTAATTCTCCTTTTTAGTGGGGTCTTTGTCTGGTTTTGGAATCAAGGTAATGCTGGCCTCATAGAATGAGTGTGGAAGGTTTCCTTCCATTTCTGTTTTTTGGAACAGCTTCAGAAGAATAGGTATTAACTCTCCTTTAAATGTTCGGTAGAATTCCCCTGGGAAGCTATTCGGCCCTGGGCTCTTGTTGGGAGATTTTTGATTACTGATTCAATTGCTTTACTCGTTATGGGTCTGTTCAAATTTTCTATTTCTTCCTGTTTCAGTTTTGGTAGTTATATGTTTCTAGGGATTTATCCATTTTTTCCAAATTTCCCAATTTATTAGCATATAATTCTCATAAGGTTCTCTTATAATTGTTTATATTTCTGGGTGTTGGTTGTGATCTTTCCCTTCATTTGTGATTTATCTGGGTCATTTCTCTCTCTCTCTCTTTTAAGTTTGGTTAGGGGTATATCAATTTTGTTAATTCTTTCAAAGAACCAGCTCCTAGTTTTGTCAATCTGTTCTGTTTTTTTTTTTCCTATATCATATATTTCTGCTCTAACCTTAATTATTTCCCTTCTCCTGCTGGTTTTAGGCCTTACTTGTTCTTTTCCAGCTCCTTTAGATATAACATTAGGTTTTATATTTGAGACTTTTCTTGGTTCTTTAGGAAGGCTTGTATTGCTATATACTTCCTCTTAGGACCATGTTTGCTGTGTCCCAAAGGTTTTAGACTGTCATGTTCTCATTTTCATTTGCTTTCATGTATTTTATTATTTCTTTTTTAATTTCCTAGTTAACCCATTCATTCTTTAGTAGGATGTTCTTTAACCTCTATGTATTTGTAGTCTTTCCAAAATTTTTCTTGTGGTTGACTTCATTTCATAGTTTTGTGGTGTGAAAATATGCATGTATGACCTTAATCTTTTTGTACTGTTGAAGCCTGATTTGTGACCCCATATGTGATCTATTCTGGAGAATGTCCCATGTGCACTCAAAAAGAATGTGTATGCTGCTGCTTTAGGATGAATGTTTTGAATATATCTGTTAAGTCTATCTGGTTCAGTGTGTCATTCAAAGTCATTGTTGATCTTCTGCTTAGATGATCTGTCCATTGCTGTTAGTGGCATATGAAAGTCCCCTGCTATTATTGCATTATTATCAATGAGTTTCTTTAAGTTTATTATTAATTGATTTATATATTTGGGTGCTCCCAAATTGAGGGCATAAGTATTTACAATTGTTAGATCTTCTTTTGGATAGACCCCTTTATTATGATATAATGCCCTTCTTCATCTCTTATTACAGTCTTTCGTTTAAAATCTAGTTTATCTGATATAAGTATGGCTACTCCAGCTTTCTTTTGATGTCTAATAGCATTGTAGATGGCTTTCCACCTCCTCACTTTCAATCTGGTGGTGTCTTTGGGTCTCAAATGAGTCTCTTAAGAACAGCATATCTATGGGTCTTTTATTATTATTATTATTATTCATTCTGATACCTTATGTCTTTTGACTGGTGCATTTATTCCATTCACACTCAGAGTAATTATTGGTAGATATGAATTTAATGCCATTATATTTCCTGGAAAGTTGCTGTTCCTGTAGATTGTCTCTGTTACTTTTTAGTCTTTGTTGCTTTTGGTCTTTCTTTCATGCTCAAAAGCCCCCCCCCCCCTTTTTAAACATGGTAATTCGTCAACATCTGAAAGATTGTCTTCTTCCATTCAGTTTTACAAAGCCTTGGAAAGAACACACAGAGAGTGGGGGGCAGGGGGGAGAGGGAATAGCTACAGTGTCTATTAGAGTAACTGAACTGATTCTGGCAACAGATAGGATGGTTACAACTCGACAGCCCTCACGGCATTGTCATTATGTCTTTATGGATAAGATGCAGAAACACACCAGATGCTAGTAAAGGACTGTAGATTGAAGGACAGGTGATTGCTGATTAATGCATCATTGTCTACTAAGACAAGGTCTTGAACAATAGGTTTCAGAGCTCTGCTCCTTTAAAAATGTCCCATTCACCAGTTCTATCAATGGTTTTTCTGAACACACAGAAGTCATTTGCAGATGACACAAATCTAGATTGGTAGTTAATACATTATATGCTAAATTTAAATTCTAAAGATCTTGACAAGTGTGAAGAACAGCCTGAATCAAACAAGAAGAAACTTGATAATACAGAACTCCACACTTAACATTGAAAAGAAAAACAAAACAACAAATCTCAGTTATAATAAAATTAAAATCAATGAACAAATGGCATTTTATGTAAAACACTGATTTTGAGGACCTGGTTAACTCTAAGATTGTTATAAATTAATATGACCTGTGACAATCACAAATAAATTTAGGATGCATTGACGGAGACATAGTTACAGAAGGCGGCTAGGCTATACTATGATCACCATTAGTGAATTTGGAGTGCGTTCTTGGAAATAGGGTACATAGAATTAAAATGAATTTGCTCTCTTCTACTTTGTGTCCAGTTGTTTGAATCACATTTTAAGGGAGTGACTAACATAGTAAAGATTACTTAGGATGATGAAAAAAAAAAGGTACTATATAGACTACCCCAATGAAATAGGTATTGAAGCACATATTAATTGTTATATATGGGAGAAGTGGCAAGTATCAGACTTGAGGGATTAGTGAGTAGAACACAGTCAATGACTCACTGAGGCCCAAGTATAAGATGATGCCAGGAGGAAACACCGTGTATTTAAAATCCATGCCCATCAAATGACAACTTTGCTCAAGAAATGTCTTTTAGTCACAGATGTTATCAGTTGAGACTAGACTGCCCAGAGGGAACAACATAATTAAAGTGACAATAAGCGAGTTGCTGCAGGGAAGCCAGGAATTATCAATAACATACCTTAAATGTCAGAAATAATTTTTCTGACAATTTCCAACTGTGGTAGATTACATATAGTTCCCAATTATCAGAAAAATCATCTCTGACATTTAAGGTACATCTCTCCCAGGGAGACACTGCAGTCACATGGCAGCCAGTTGAGATATATAATCCTCCTTCAGGGAGAGCTACACAATTTGTAGTGTTTCCCTGTGAGAAGAGTGTCCTTTTCTTGGGCTTGGCCATGTGACTTGCTTTTGTCAATAGAATATGAGCAGAAGTGATATGAAAAACTGGAAAGAAGTTTTAAGGGCTATTAGGAGTTTCGGCCACTTCATTTTTCCTTTTTCCATGAAAACGAATTAGGAACTGTACACAAGCTTGGACTGCAGGAAATAGGACATAACTGAAGACTTGTTACACATGTCCAGCTAAAGTACAACATGAGGAATAAATAAGCCTTTGTTGTGTTAGGCCACTAAAATTTGGAGATTGTTACTGAAAACTTCCCTGGAAAAATCTGACTGCTGAAAAAGCACAGAACCCATGGAAAGCATCTGTGATAGGGTACTGAGATCAGGCTCTTGGAAAGGCCACATAAAACTTCCATGATGCTACTTGGCTGGTTAGGAGGCTTGCAGTACTAGAGCCTTGTAAAGAGAAGGCCTGGGGGAGACAGATAACTGCCTATACCAGCCAGAAAGGCTTTGCAAGTATTTAGTTATCTCCAGAAAGAAGAGGTAGAACAAAGATAAAAGACCTGCTCTCAACTTAACAAGAAACTAGTAATTAGAAACTTTTCAGAGTAGTAAGGGTTCCTTCTAAGGTGGAATGCTTCTCATTATGGAAGCCATGTGGAGATGGAGTGATTGCTTTTCTGGAATATTGGGGAGAAAGCACTGGGCTGAATGATTCAATACAATTTCACAGTATAATACAATAAATAACTAACACTCCCTCTTGTGCTTTTGTAAAGGCCCCCGAGAATTTTGTCTAAATAAAATGAGAAAACGGTTAAATTGATCTTTGATGTATCTCCCTTCTCAGTGTCCTTTTCCTGTTTTCAGTTACTAGGAAAACTAAACACCAGGGTTTTTCCAGTGCTTCTTTCTCTACCTTAACATATTTGAACACATCATCAAGGTAATGCGGACCTTGTAATAGACTATCAAATAATTGCCCTAAGCTTGATTCTGCTTTACATATATACTTATACTCTAGGACAGGTCATTTTAATCCCTTTAAGCTTTGCTTATTTATATTAACTAGGTGTAATAATACTTCCCCTGCTTACTTCGTAGTGATGAAACAAATGATATAGATAAAGGCTTTTGTATGTAAGGATATGAAATGTAGACAGTTATTATCTTAATCTTCATCATCGTGGTCATCATCATCCCTCAATAGATAATACTCTAAAAAGAGGTTATATCCCAATAAAACTGTTAAATAGAAAGAAATGATTACTTAATGTGAAAATAAAAATGGGGTTTTTTTTTTTTCAATAGAGAGGAAATCTTTACCGGAATCTGTCAAACTATAGTAGCAGCTTTTTATTCCCATCTGTAAGATTTCCTTAAGGGAGAAGCAAATTTGTCATTGAAACTAGCCAATGAGGACCTGTTTAAAATGTTATTTCTTATAATTCACTATCAAGTATATTGATGACATAAAAGACTCAATGCATGTTTGGTACTCATTTATGTATACTCAGAGTCACTCTTCTTGTTAATGACTTATGATTACAAATTGAAGGGTCATAGTGAATTAACCCAATAACACAAAATCTGATGACAACATAGAAAGTAGAAAAATGAAACTGAGGAAATTTAGAAGGGAAAATTGGAAGTAGATATTGTACAAATGCAATATGGTACTAACCAAAAGTTACTAGAAGTAATTCAAAGACATGTGTATGAAGAAAGTTAATGCTAGACATAATGTACTGTTTGTACTGTCCACTTCATTTTGTGCTGCTATCCAACTTCCTAGAATTGTCCTCTCATAATCTTTAGGTGCCATACACCCTTCTATCCTGGTATATGTTTGCGAGCTACACTCATCTTTTTCTTAGCTTTTATCCTTACTTCCATACTCACAGACTCACAGACAAGCTGTGAAATTGCCTTGTCTTCTTCATCACACACTTCATTCCCTCAATATTGTTTATTTCAAGGAAATACTCAGGAAACCCTAATATGTAACTAGTAACTAGGGGTTATAGCATTGTAAAATATGCCATTTGAATGTAATAAAATTTCAGACAGTATGGTAAAGTAAAATGGATTATTAAGAATAGTTGATAAATATTATCTGAGACCAGGTAAGTCTTTCAAATATCATTTAGGTCAAATTATAAAATTAGCATAATTTAGAGAATTATCTGGATATTTGATTTCAGCAATCAGATCAATCCTTAAAAAAGGGGTAACGATTAAGCACTACAGTTAGAAAAGTTTCTTTACGGGGCACGTGGGTGACTCAGTTGGTTGAGCATCTGGCTCTTGGTTTCGGCTCAGGTCATATCTCAGGATCCTGGCGTGAGTCCTGCTTTGAGCTCTGTACTCAGCGGGGAGTCTACTTGAAGACTCTCTGCCTCTGCCCCTCACCCTACTCATGCTCAATCTCTCTCTCTCAAATCTTAAAAAAAAAAAGAAGAAGAAAAGGTTCTTTCAGTTGGTTTCTTTTTTTCCTTTTAGCACTTAATACATGGGAGATAAATTTTCACTGTTACTGTTATTCCGTAATTCATGTAATTCTTTTTGATCATTTCTAAGTGCCATTTATTTTCATGTACAAAGTTAGCAGAAGTAGATGAATTTTTGGTTTGGGATGGGATATATACTTTTCCTGGGCAGTATACCTTTGAAGACAGGAGTGTTTGATAAGTACACTGCAAGAGAGATTTTTGTTAGTGCACGCGGTATTTTCTTTGTGATGTGTTTAAGATCCTGGAAATTCACTCATGTTGTGATAGGAGGAAATATAAGCTTAAAAATAGTTAGTAGTTTTATTGGTGTTCTTTCTATTTACTGTCTATTGTCAAAATGTATGTGAGGTAGTGTAATAAATGTAACCAATTTCTTGAAGCAAATAACTAATCCTGAGTGAATCTGAAATGATGCCATAGTCCATTAAGTTTCAAACTCTGGTTATAATTTTCTTGAACAGACCTAGATAAAGGGTATATTTTTTTCATTATCATAAACCCAAAGAGCAGACTGAAAGTGGAAAGTTAGAGAGGTTTGCATGGTCCCCACAAAGGCTCTTGTTAAATGGCTAGAAGTAGTGGATTCAAAAACTCTAAGCCTGCTTTATGTTTCTGATGTCCTCCTTGACTATTAAATATGTAGGACTGTCAAGCATGAGACACTTATGGAAATAAATCAGGAAGGAACCAGGACTCAACAACAGTCCAAACAACAGAAAATAAATGGTCTTTAAAGACCTAATAAATGCACATGTCGCTGTCATTAACTGGATTGTGTGAAACAGAACGGAAGGTACCCCCTACTCGAGCAAAATATTTGGCTTTAATACCAAAGCACAAAAAAGCACATCTCTCATGTTAGCAATACCTTAAGCTTTACTATTAAAAAAAATATTTGGATTGTAGCCACATTTAAAAGAGAAAACCAATATAAGTCAAGTGCCCTTTCTTTTCTGGTGCACAGCTTATAGAAATGTGTTTATTTTGCATCCCTGTATTTGCATACATACCACTCTCCTTGTTTCTTTGATAAAAGTTTTATGGGCAATAAATTATAAATCATGCTTATGTATAATTTATCCCTTTAAATACATATTTTATTTTTTGGCTTTTTAAATGAAAACCATCTTTAGCTTTGTATTTTAAGAGATTCAAATTCAATACTTTAAGAAATTCATGAATAAGGCATGTTTCAACCTTAATTTGCATTTTTATAGTGTCTGCTGTAGAACAGTATAGATTTTGCTTTCTGAGTGTACTCTTTCAAGCAGACACGATTCCCTTAAGAATAAGCCTTGAGAAAATTCACTTGCCCTTCATAAAACATACATTTCATTATCTCCCTATAAATTGGACACTTCCCTAACATGGTTGTGCATTTGTGTCTTACTCCCTGAATATTGTAATATCCTCTAGTTCACATACACACACTAATACAAACAGAAAATGACCATTTTATTGTGTTGAACTGAATGGCAAGTGACCTGACATGAATCCAAAATGCATTCTACCTTTAAGAAGATAATCTTGAAATTGTACAATCCTTTAAGTAAGAAAATCATGTGGGAGAAATTAATTTTCCTGAGCTATAATCACATTTTAGACTTGGTTTAATATGCTAATACATTGGTTAAAACAGCTAATATATTCTATGAGTTTAAAATATATTCAGAATACTAAACTAAAAAACTTTTGTTGATAAACTACAAGGGAATAGACCTCTCTTACTGTTAGAAAATGAAACTAAGGACTATAGTGGTACCAATAGCATAGATAACATTCTCTTTTCTCTCTCTTCCCTCCATACAAGCCTATTTCCTAGCAATCACTGGTGTTCGTGAAGCTTTTGTTTTATAATTAGGAGAGGATAGGCATCTTCCTTTCAGCTAGAGCTTTGAGTAAGGAGGAAAATTTAGGTATCATCTGGGGGGCACCTATTGTACAAGAACTAAGATTAGGAAACTCTAATAATCCCCTTTCTTTCACTCTTACTCTTTTCTAATGTCAGAATGCCCCACAGTCATCATCATCTTTTAATAATCTGGTCATTTCTCTCTTCCTTACTTAAAGAATTCTCTAATTGTTTCTGTTCTTGTTTTTCTAATTGTATCTCCTAACCAAAAAGAACATATGTTGAAGTGCTATGCCAGGTACCTCAGAATGTGACTTTATTTGGAAATAGGATCTTTACAGAGGTAATCAAGTAAAATTGAGACCACTAGGGTGGGCCCTAATCCAATACAACTGGTTTTCTTACAAAAAGGGGACATAGAGACTCACATAGGGAAGACCAAGTGAAGACACACCCAGGGGATGCTATGTGAAGACAGAGGGTTGGAATCATGTATCTACAAGACAAGGAACATTTGTGGCTACCAGAAGCTGGGAGAGAGGCATGGAATAGCACTTTCCCAAGCACCTTTAGGGGTAGTATGGCCCTTCCAACATCTTGATCTTGAACTTTTAGCCTCCAGAACTATGAAACAATACATTTTTTGTTTTAAGTATGAATGTCAATATTACTTTTTCCTTCAGAGTTCTTTCTTGTTCTTCTAGTCTCCCACAATATGCTAAATACCTGTGCCATAAAAATCATCTCACTTCACTAATTTAATGTCTCCCTTCATTACAACATCGAACATGACTTTAGGGAAACAACTATGTCTACCTGGTTCATGCCTTAGCTCTAGCACTAACTAACTGCCCAATAAATATGAATTTAACAAATAGACAACAGAATGGTAATATGTCATCTTCCCCCTGTCCTGCTCTTGTGCCTAGGTTTGTGCTCTGTTGGAAGGGGCATATATTAACTTCCTAGGGCAGCCACAAAAAATTGCCATAAACTTAGTGGCTTAAAACAACACAAATTTATTCTGTCACAGTTCTGGAGGCCAGAAATTTACAATCAGGTCTTGGCAGGGCAATACTCACCCTGAAGTCTCTAAGGGAGAATCTTTCCTTACTTCTTCCAGGTTCTGGTGGATCCTGGCATTCCTTGGTTTGTATGTCATAACTCCAACCTCTATTTCCCTCTTCACATGGCTTTTTTCCTTGTATCTCCGTTTCTCAGATCCTCCTCTTCCTGTTTCTTTTAAGGACATGTGTCATTGGATTTAGGGCACACTCTAAAATCTAGGATGATCTCATCTAGATCTCTTTAACTTAATCACATGTGCAAAGACCCTTTTTCCAAATAAGATCACATTCACAAGATACAAAGGTTAGGACTTGAACTTTTTTTTTTCTTTTGATGATCACTATTCAACTCACTACAAAGTGAAGCTAATTAATTTTATAAGATTTTGAGACTGTGAGTGTGAGGGCAAACTCAGCTGCTTTGGGTTCTAGATGAAAAGTATTGCATGGAATAGACAGCTATTTTCTCTACCGTTGCATGGGATTCAGTAGTCTGGCACACAGAGGCCTGGTGGCTTTGCTGACAAGAGGAGATATTGCTTTGGTATGGACATTAGCATTCTTTCAGTGGCAGAAGCTACAGTGACATTAGCTATGCTCCTTCTAGCAGCTTCGCAGGCAGAGGATGTGGGCAAAGTTTGAGCAGGAGAAGAAGTTGGTTGGTGGACCCCAGAGGAGACTGCACCTGAGAAGAGGGGTTTCTGGGGGACTTTCTAAAGTAACAGGGAAACTGAAGGGGAAAAGTGGTGAGCACAGATCCATGGGAAAGGGGAATAAATGTCATGGTGAACCCATTTTTTCCCCACAGACTTGTAAGGCCAGGTGGTGTTTAGTTTACAACTGAAATTCAAATAAAAAATGAGATATTTCTTGATTATATGAAATAAAATATAAGGAATTTCCAGATAATTACATTAATGTAAGAAGGATGAGATGTATAGTTGAGTTCACAGAATAGTCCACTTAATTTTAGACTTACGTTTACCCTTTTTTCCTCATTAGCATTACTATAAAACAGAATCAATGAGTGATTTGAGACCTTCTCTCTTTGATTGAAATCTCCTAGTGAGTCTAATTAGAAATAGCAATATTAAAAGGCATAATCAATCTTATATGTAGGTAGAATAACTCCTCTGACTTGACTAACTGCTCAGCATGGTGTCCTAAATTGCCGCAGGTTAAAATAGAAAATATCACTGGAAAGTATCAATATTTTATATTAACAGCCATTTTCATTTGCCATAAATGATTTTTTTTTCTGATACTTTGCAATCTGATAATACACTGGGGCAATTGTCTTGTGTGCAAAAGACTTAGTGTGATATGATCAGGGAAGAAAACTCCACAAGGAACAAAGAACATGGAATCAGAATTTCTATTTGGAGTCCTAAATAGTCACATAACCTTGACCTAATCTTTCTGATAAATCCAAAGGGCTCCTAACTCCATTACCTTATGATTCTAAAGGGAAAATGTATTACAAGATCTGTCTGACTTTTGCAACAGTCTCTTTAGAGGGCAGATCTGTTTGTGGCACTGTGAATGAAGTTTTACATTCCAAAGCATCAGCTGAAAGCTTTTGGCAAAGTTTCTGGAATCTACAAAGGATAATTTTAGGAGGAATCTCAAAGGGAACCAGTCAAATTAGCCCAATTTACATGGGGCTAACACCACCAGGGAATCAGGCAGAGAAGGAGAGTGAGTGGAAATTCTTAGATCTCATACAGCGAAGAAAATAAGTCTGTCAGCTATTTATTTATTTTACCTAAAAATTATTAGTTAAATATTAGAAACTAGTATTTAGCTTGTGAAGAATCTACCATCTCTTGCAAATCATATCCATGTGTAGCTCGTACAAAGGTTGGCACTTTGTTCTCCTTTTTCCCTCCCTCCCTCCTTCCCTTCCTTCCCTGTCCATCTCTTTTTTTTTTTTTTTAAGATTTTATTTAAGGGGGGGGGAGAGAGCGAGCACAAGCACAAGTGGAGGGGATGGGCAGAGAGAGAGAGAGAGAGAGAAACAGACTCCCTGCAGAGCAGGGAGACTGATAGGGGGCTTGATCCCAGGACCAAGAGATCATAACCTGAGGCGAAGGCAGAAGCTTAACTGACTGAGCCAACCAGGCACCCCCTTTTCTCTCCATCTTAAGGCTTTGCATAAGAAACAAGGATTTTATTCAATTTTGAAGTAGATTTAGTTGGGGCTCCTCTCTAACATCAGAGGTGAGCGTTTCTTATTCACTTATGACAAGTACATATTTCAAACTTAAACCAATAACTTAGAATCCATCCTAGGGTAAAAAGAAATGAAAATGAAATATTGGTAGCAATTTCTTCAGAGAAATATTTAAAAACAGGAAGGTTTCCACTTTCTTTTGTGGCTAGACAAAGCTAGCTGGTAAAATAAGAAAAGTTCTTATCAATATTTAATACCACAATCATTTCTTTTCTTTAAAGTTATATTCTCTCATTTTTTGGCTGATTCAGCAAATGAAAACTTGATTCATTTTGATAAGTCATTGTGTGATTACTATGTTATAAAACATAAAAACATTTTTGGAATAGTAATTAAAATTAAAACAAGAAGTTTAGAAGGTAATTAACAGAGAAAATTAAACATATCCACTTTGGAAATATACATGACATGCTATCAGTGGTACTTGCTTATATTTAAGGCATCAATTGAATATATGTATTTCATATTTCTGGATGAACTAAATTCTAAGTGAATAATAACATTTTTTTTTACTATACAGCCATACTAAAAGACAATATTCTGGCTTTTAATTACTAACTGTACCAAATGTGAAGATTCCTCCATTTTTCTGGACTATGGCTTTACTGCATTCTACCGTATTATATAGCATTAAGGGATTATGACCCTCATGGAATCATATAAAATGTGATTAAAGTGAAGTCTTTATTATCTTAGTTAAAATATGGGTTTGGGTTGTATTTACTTGAATAACAGGGGAATTCTTAATGACATATATAAGAAATTCATTAAAAAGGAGCATACATCCAACAAACATATGGAAACCTGTTCAGCTTTATTAGTAATGAATGAGACCTGTTCAAACAACAAGATCTACTCATTTGTTAATAAATTGGCTATTATTAAAAATAATGGTAACTAAATTGATGGAAAGTCTAAATTTTTAGAAACTTTCAAGAAAGTATTTTATCAATAAATAGCCTTATGGTATATATACAATTTTACCTCTGGAATTTTATCGTAAGATAGAGATATTCAATATATGGACAATAAATATAAAATTATTTAATAATTTCTCATATTTTCCGTTATTAGCATATTGCCCAATATTGACTAGCCCCTTTCCTGAATCATTTCCTGAAATCTTTATAACACCCTTGTCTCTTCTGGTTTCCTGTTTGGCATGTAAGGAGCTGGGAAATTGCCACTCTATCCTAACAATAAGTAAAAAGCTGAACAAATTGAAAATCAATAACTCTTCTTAGATTTGTCAGGAAATTGAGGTCACAGGGCCCCCAAAATTGGAATAACAGACAGGCAGATGCAGAGAATTACAACTTAGCAGAAGCTCAGGAGCAGAAACCTCCATGAGAACCAGGGGAGGAAAACCTGAACTGTGATTGAAATATTTCTCAAGGCTCTGTGTGGACAAGTCTGGAAGTTGAGAACTCCAGCAGGACTCATTCTTAGCGGGGGGCCCTCTCCCATTTTGCGAGTTTTATCTCCAGAAACTCAATTTCTCATGGTGAAGGCTGGAGAAAAATCCCTTCATACTTCTGGCAGGAAGAGGGGGAAAAGCAGCTATTTTGAAATACATGCAAAATATTCTGTTCTTCTCTACAAGGCCTGCCCTCAGGAGGATTACATTACTATTTTACCTTACCCTAACCTACTGGGGTTTTATTGGAGTCTAACTGATCTGGGAGAGGGGCAGTGCCCAACTCCAGCTCCCTCTAGCCATTCTATCCCTTGTAAGAGGGGAAAGACTGAGAAACACTGGTGAAGACCATAGCCCAGGGGCACATGCTAATTAAGGGATGCTACCTAAACACAGGACTGTGGGATGCTGCCTTTCCCCTCACATCTCATTACCACATCACTAAGGGCCCATTTATCATAATGCCTTTTACTCAGTAGGCCATAACCAGCTTTCAACAAAATTTACAGTGCATACTAAAAGGCAAAAAAGCAGTTTGAAGAGACAAAGCAGGCATTAGAACCAGACTCAGAGATGGCATGGATGTTGGAAATATCAGACTGGGAATTTAAAATAACTATCCGCTACATGCTAAGGGTGCTAACGGAAAAAGTTGAATATTCAGGAACAGACGGGTAATGTAAACAGTCTTAGAAAGAATAAAAAAGAAATGCTAGAAATTAGAAAAAAAACAAAACACTGTAATAGAAATGGAGAATATCTTTGTTAGGCTCCTTAGTAGACTGGACATGGCTGAAGAAAGTGGACTTGAAGATATGTCCAACCCCTGTCTGAAACTGAGATGTAGAGAAGTATAGATCACACAGCTCTCATGTAGCAGATGCCACATTCTCATCTAGATTTGTTTGATTCCAAAGTAAACCCTCACTGACTCCACTTTCTTCTCTCTTTTTGCTGTAACATAATGGAATTTGCTAATAATTAGCCATTATTAATTGCTATATAATTACCATTTTAATATAATATATTAATATTATAATATTATAATTACATATATTTTTGCTGACAAGGGAAATGTTCAGCATACATTTTCAAGGAAACTCTAAAAAATATGTCCAATTTGATCCAAGTTTGTCAAATATTATTTTTTATATGTATTGAAAACAATGAAAGGATTATACACACACATACCTAGTGATGTTTATTTCTGAACTTAGGAATTATAGTTGACATTTTTTTCTTATTTTTTTAGGCCTTTTCTGAATTTGTGGATATTTCAACAATGCATATATATATTTTGTGATACTAATACCTAAAAACTATGTTGAAAATAACAGTAATAAAAATAAAAATCAAGAGGAAGAGAATCTTAAACACTATATCATAAACAATATTATGAACAACCAAGCCCAGAAGGAAATGTTGAGAGATCTGTATTAAAACTTTTATCATTATATTAGTGATCAGTAATAACATATCTTCCCATGTAGACTAGTTACATCACTTTTTAGATTTTCAGATTTCTATATTAATAATGCATCATAGGAAAATTTGTCCTTATTCTCTACATTTTATCTCCTTCTTACCCACTACCATCCTATAATAATGATGATGGCTAAATAATACTTGAGGAGAGTTTTGTTCATGCAGGAAAAGTTATATAACATGCTCAGCCACCACCTTTTCTTGAGTTTCTATGGTTCACATGTTTCAAAAGTTTATGTCATCCAGGTAGAAAATACAATAGATATGGAGAGATGGAGGTTTTTATTTCTATTTTTTCAAACTTGTCACCTTGGAAGAGAAAATAACTCTTTATTTTGTAACTCAGACAGGAGGCAAACAGCACATGGTATTGCTGACTGAGCTGCAAAATCAAAATTGACAAATCCTGGAGGAGAAGAAACTTACCATCGCAAAGGCAGCCATCGCAGTGCACGCTTCCTGGGCTTTCCTGGTGTCCTGCTGCTGCTCAGCAGCTCCCAGGACCCAGCTGACAATAGTTTGGCTTCTCAGATGAGTCAAAAAGGAAAAACAAAACAAAACAATTTTATCATAAGGAAACGAAAGGGTTGGCACAGAGGACCAGTCACTCTTGCTGCTCTTGTTATGATGAAGAATCAGAGAGAAAGACTGATGCAAAAACTCAGCATGAGGTATGAGAAAAGGAGGAGAATTAGATTTCTGTTTATTACCAGTCTTCTTAAACTTGAATATAGTTCAAAAGTTAGTAGCAAAGACTCACTGATGACATGAGGGCCACTAAAATATTATGCTCGAATATCACCAGTGGCAGTGATATTCAGTACAACCCTTTGCAAAGTGTTTTGGCAAGAGCTACCAACAACCATATATATGTTCATGTACTTTGGTAGGTCTGCAATGCTGTCTACACAGATCCAAATACTCACAGTGGTGTTACACACTGAGAAAATTGAAGCTAAGTCAACGTACTTTGATTCAGGAATGTTTGTTCAATGATTAATGAAAACATGGTGTATCAATTTGATGGAGTGGGCAGAATGGGTAGAAACATAGAAAATGCTTAGAGAGCAATGCTACTTTGGCAAAAGCAATATATAGATACATAGTATACAATGGTTTAAATTTTATGAAAAAATGTGTGTATTTAAAGGAAAGGAATGCTTGTGACAAGCAAAATAACACTGATGAATAGATGAAGGGGATTAAGGGTACTTATCGTAATGAGTAATATAGAATCATTGAATCATTTCTTTTTTTCCTGAAACTAAAATAACACTGTGTGTTAATTATACTTGAATTAAAAAAAGGACACACAGATGAACAAGTTCAAGCACAAAACTAAAGAAATGGTATTTAGAATTAAGAGAATGTCAATTCATATTAGCAAGTTAATATTCTAATGTTTAGAAAAATAAAAATGTACTATAGAAAATAAAATAATAGTGATGAATTAATAGAGTCATGAGTAAATAGAGATTTTATTCCACCTTCTATTTTTAAAAATTTTATAATGTTATACTTTTCTTGTATTAAGAAAATCATAAAAATGATAGAATAGTTAATAGCTAATTTTTGATTGCCAATAAACTAGCATTTAGATTAATCTCCAGAAAGTATTTAAGAAATGAATCCTTCTACAATCTGATCTTTATGACTTATGCAATAACCAACATTGAGGAAATATGCACGTAGTAACTTCTAACTTGTATTAACTTAACCTGTTAGTAATGTGATGTGCACAATTTGAGGTAAAAGGAAGAAATAAACACTGAAACAGCTAAGCTGCACAATTAAGTTGATGCTCTTCAGCATTTCTCAAGATTTCTCAGATTAACACAAAACTGGAAAATGGAAATGTTTGTATGGTACACTGTGGTGCATTGAGGGAGATGTACTTGTTGGACAGAGCTTAGAGGGCAGGGCTGAGTAAGGCTTCATTTGCCAGGTCTGCCCCGGGGCCCCACCACTGTTATAAGTGTCCTAAGGGATTAATAATTCAACATACTGGAAATTTATTGAGAAACTCCACTTTGAAACACACTTCAGAAAAAAAGTAGAATAAAATGACCAAGTAAATTTGGTGAGAAAAGTGTGTGTGTGTGTGTGTGTGAGAGAGAGAGAGAGAGAGAGAGAGAGAAAGAGAAAGAGGGAGAGAGAGAGAGAGAGAGAGAGAGAGAGAGAGAGGCAGGCCCTTGCACGCTTGGGCTTATAATGAGACTGGGTGAATTCAAGCTCATAGAAATTCACTTCTATTGTGACTTACCACTGCTGTCTAAATTAAATTTGGTGTCATTAGATAATCGTGTTAAGACTGCCCTCCCTCCCCACCCCCCGCCCCCGCAAATCTATAAAGTGTACTGATCTACCCTATGAAGTTGAAAGTAAAGAAATAGGTAGCCTCTAGTTACTTAGGTAACACATTAATAGGCTTATAATCTTTCTTTTTCTATTCATTCCTTAATAAAATTGTCTGCAGGCAAGAAAAAGCTGCTGAGATTCATATCTTGTATAGTTATAGATGAGTTTATGACCCTTTGCTGTTAGTGAACAGAGATTTATTGGGAGAAAATGTATGCTAGGGATTCTCCAAATGTAGAAAATAATTTTTCTGATTATAAGAACTGACCTTGAAACACTTCAAAGTAAAGCAGTACAGCAGTGTTTTTAAATCTATAGAGGCGTCAGACCAAAAAATGTGTCTTATTAGCTATTTTTTATGTAAATTTACTTATTTTTTAATTTGTTTTTTAAGATTTCCTTTATTTGAGAGAGAGAGCATGAGGGGTGGAACAGAGGGACAGGGAGAAGCAGACTCCCCACTGAGCAGGGAGACCAGACGCAGGGCTCGGTCCCAGGACCCTGAGATCATGACCTGAGCAGAAGGCAGACGCGTAACTAACTGAGCCACCCAGGTGCCCCCTTTTTGGGTGAATTTCAAAGAGAATAATTATGGATGTTTGACAATATCAGATATAAACGTTAGATGGTTTAAGTATAAATAAAATGTCCCCTCTCTCTTTCTGCCTTTGTTTATTTGGTTGCTAAATTAAAAACAGTACTTAAAAGATAGAGCAGGCTAACAGAAACTGGGAAATTTATTGACCACTAATTTTATCAATTTCCTCAGCATGTAAATTGCTATTCAGTAGTATTCAAACCTTTTGAACACTTGTGAGTTAGAAAAGTATTGCCACGGATCTCCTACTATAATCAAGAATATTAATTTTCAAACTATTTTCTTTAGAGCAGTGTACCTCAGAGATTCTGCATACTTTTAACCCAGTTTTTTATTTTTATATATACTGTAGTTATTAAAAATTATAAAAGAACATGTATTCTCAAATATTTACAACTTAAAAACTACTGATATATTGTTTTATCTGCACAGAAAATTGTGTCTTGCTGATCTTACCTTATTGAACAATGTTCTGGAATTATTAAGAAAGTAGTACAACAGTTTTACGTTCCAACTGATCATGAGATTTCCTAGATTCTGTGCAATGGAAATAACTACTCCAACATCCAATGTGATTTTGAGTTTTATTCGGCTATCACTGTCATTCATAACCTGCAATTTTAAATGTCTGTGTTCACTAAGACAGTCTCATGGTTCTCACTGATTAAATTTACAATAAATATAAATTTGATTTTATAGAATAAATTTATACTAATAAAGTAATTCTTACTTTTTTTTTTTACAGCATGGCAGTTTATTGTAAGATTTCATTTATATAAATTGTTCCTGTGATTAACTAGACGCGACCAGTGATCTAAATGCCTTGGGGAACGCGTTTGTAGTCTAGATCTTACAGCTGTAATGCAAACCTCCTTTCTGAAAATTCACACTAGATAAGTATGATAACATCTCCAAACACATTTGCTAATACAGAAATGTTTTGCTTATTTGCTGTGACAAGAAAGCACTTGCCTTTCACCTATGAGGAGTGCCACTGGCTGACATTTTCCAGGGACATGTGTTTGGGATCCTTTTCGGCATTTGTGCCAAGGCCAAGCTCTTCTCAAGGGGCCCCCAGCTGGGTTGCACAAGGCAGCACAGAGGTCCCCGCTGGGTTGGTTGAGAGTTTTTCAGATCAGCCCAATTTTATTTCTCCCCTTTTATACTCTGCAGACATTCCCTCTCCCTCCCATCTCAAAGCTACTGTATTTATCTCTGCATCTGCTTTTCTGAGGGACCTGAAAAGCCTCGTTTAGATAAAAGTTTATGTATACCTTTTTATTACTTAAATGTGTAAAAGTTACTGGACAAATTATTATATAACCAAGATTGTTGGGGGGCACGAGTGCTTCCTGCAAGGTCCTATACTTGTGACAGCTATTCATGATTATTCAACCCTTGGTTGTAGCTTTCCACATTGTATCCTCTGAAATAAGATGAAACATATCAAGAATATAAATTTATCTTAATCAACTCTGTAGGCTAGTTTAGTCACTGTGCTTAGAAGTATAAAAACGTTAAAATGTAACTTAAAATTTTTTGACACATTTTCCTTTTAGTTTTGTGAAGTTTTTATTTAAATTCCAGCTAGTTAACATATTGTGTAATATTAGTTTAAGGTGTATAACTTAGTGATTCAACACTTACATACAACACCCGGTGCTCATCACAAGTGCCCTCCTTAATCCCCATCACCTATTTAACCCATTCCCGCACCCATGCCCCCTCTGGTAACAATCAGTTTGTTCCTGTAGTTAAGACTCTGTTTCTTGGTTTACCTCTCCCCCGCCCGCACCGTGTTCATTTGTTTTGTTTCCGAAATTCACATACGAGTGAAATCATATGGTAATTGTCTTTCTCTGACTGACTTATTTTGCTTAGCATAATATCCTCTAGTTCAATCCACATCATAGCAAATGGCAAGATTTCATTCTTTTTGATGCTGAGTAATATTCCATTGTATGTATATACCACATATTTATCCATTCATCAGTTGATTGGACATCTGGGCTCTTTCCATAATTTGGCTATTGTTGACAATGCTGCTATAAACTGGGGTGCGTGTATCCTTTCAAATTAGTATTTTTGTATCCTTTGGGTAAATACCTAGTAGTACAATTACTGCATCATAGGGTAGTTCTATTTTTAACTTTTTGAGGAACCTCCCTACTGTTTTCAGAGTGGCTGCACCAGTTTGCATTCCCACCAACAGTGTAAGGGAGTTTCCCTTTCTCCACATTTTCACCCATACCTGTTGTTTCTTGTGATACATTTTGATAAAATATATCATGATTCAAGACACGTATGTTTTTCTTTACAAAGAAAAATATGTAAAATTAGGATGACGTGAACAAAAAAATAAAACCAGTTGTATAATGGAGAATTCAGTTACCATGGGATAAAATTAATGGCAAGCTTTTAATTTTCTTATTTATTTTTAATTTTTATTTATTTGATATGTTCTGGACTTTAAATAGCTCGACATATTTCATAGATAGTTCCTATACTATACTCTTTAGTCCAAATATTTGCTTAGAAAATACCTATTCTTTTATAATCTGTATCCCACAGTTTTAGCAACTAATATTCAATTAGACTAATCTAATTAGACTAGATCCAACTGGTCTGATCTGGAATTTTTTCTACATCATAATTATGTACCTATAGTTATATGGTTTACAGAGTGAATTCAATGCCTTCGTAATGCTAATTGGGTCTGTGTAGGTGAGATGAGGGTGGGTGAGAGTTATCCTTTCCAGTTCTCCAGGCTTAAACTTGGACACATTTTACATGTTAGTTGACTGCTTAGTTCCTGTCATTTTGTGGCTACTACTTTAAGGTAATCAGGATGAAGTTAATCAGGATGCATTCCTTGTCCCTATCTCTTTATTTACTGTGAGGAAATAATAGAGATGATTACTTACATAGTGATTTACTTTCCACAGGTATCCAAATTTCTAAGTTCAAATCTGTGTCTGTGGCTATAAGTACAAGCGTCCCTTCATTATGTGGGTTTTACTAACCTTCATTTTTTTTCTTATTTTTGATGAAATTTAGGTACCGAAACAAACAAAAAACCCCAAAAACTTACTATGGATGTTCTATAAAGAAAACCTTCAATGAATCAAGTGCATTACATTTTATAATCTTGAGTCCCTGCGTCTGTTTTCATGTAAATAAACCCATTACACTTACCTTAGATACATTTGAAAACCAAATGTATTTGAGAAAAAAAAATTGATACATAGACTATGAAAAATACACATTTTTAAAAAAATTCCTTATTTACTCACCAAAGGAAAATTCCTATAAAGTTTGCAATCTTAGTTTTGGTAAACAAAGTACTAAAAACCACATATTCTTATTCTTTGTTATGGCATTAAAAAAACAAACTTTACTGTTTCCTGTCTGCGTGATGTAGTTCTCTAGGTAGCTGGCAAAACACACTGCCCATTCAGCAATTACACAATTCTCTCCTGGTGTAACAAATGTATTCTTTGTGTCTTTATTCTTAGGATTATTATACTGAGTTAAGAGGATTAATCTACTGGTGGAACTCTATTATTCTCTACATTAGGTCAGAAAAAAAAAAGATTAGTTTTGTGGAGAAAAATTGCAAGGCAGTAGTCACATTTGATACTTTTTTCCCCTGTTGTTTTAATTAAGCTATATTCTGGATTCTAAAGAATAAATATATTAGTAATGAAATTATTTTGGAAGTTGGAGTAAGCCCTGATATCTGGAACTAACCAGGCATGTGATCTTATTCAAAACATTTAATCTTCGTGTACCTTGTTTTCCTCACTCATGTCCCTTTACACACCTTAAATCTTCTTTCTTCTCTGTGTAGCATGGCAGTTAAGTACTCTGCTATGTGACCTTCCAACCCTCCAGGCTTTGTTCCTCCAATCCGTTCTTCATACAGGTACCCGGATTATCTTTCTAAAATGCATATTGTTTTCACATTTGCCCTATGAGTAGAAATATCAGCAGTGTTTCTTTGCCAAAAGTATCTTCTGTACCTCTAAACCCTAGCTGCATCTATTGCTACTTCCTGATTGTCTTTCTATACTTGTAGTCATACTCAACTACTTACTGTTTCTCAGTTGTCATTTCAGGACTCCACCATTTTCCATAGATCTGTCCATCTGTTTTAAGTAATCTTTATGTCATCAATCCTTAGTTATTTTTTATGTATTCCACAGCTCCCACGTTAATAATTCCTTTAAAAATATTCCCTGAATTACACAAATTCTTGTTTGCTTTCTTTATGTCCCTTTCATTTCAAATAATGGTCATTTTGTCACATCTCATAAACTAATGGACTGTGAGCAGTATACATGTCTTATTATATATCTTTGTAACGCAATAGAAAGGACATCCACTATGGTCATGGAAAGGCTTGTATTACTTAGTACTGCTTCTTTGACCCTGGTCAAGTTGCTTCACCATCTAGAAATGGGATAATAATTCCTGAGTAGGAAGGAACATGCATGTATGTCATTATTGAGCTCATGTACCAGTTTCAGGGAAGCAATTATAGACTTTTTGGCTGTAATAGCTTTTACAGTTATGTTAGGGCCTTGCAGTAGAATTGCATTGATAGGGATTTTTTTTCTTGATGTATGCATTTGCAGCTCATTTTATTAGTTCTAATTTTTACCTTTTATGTTCAGAACTCTTTTCATTGGACTGGTATTTACCTCTCAATAATTCATGGCAGAGAAGAAAAACTTAAAAAATTTACAGGTTCTGTTTTTATCAGCAATATTACCCCTTGTTACCAATGACGTAGGTATTTCCATTTCTGGCACTGCATAAGATTTTCCTCTGTTGTGAAAGGATACATATATGCCTTTTAAAAGTTATATGATATAATTGGATCAATTTCTATTTTCTATCCTTTCTACAAATGTAATACTTTTAAAAACTCCATTCTACTGGTTATGCTATTAAATCAAATATATTTAAAAAAAACCCATTTGAGAAATATGTATATTTCTTGGAAATGTACATGGAAAATATGGATATTGGAAAATATGTATATGCCTTGGAAAAGCAACAGGCATATTATATAAACTTAATAAATGATAGATAAAATGACAAGGATACTGCTAATTATAATTTCAGCATACTTAATACTCAGCTCAGCATTTGACAAATTCCAGGTGTTCCAATAAATAATCAAGAGATTAAGTGAATGAGTAACTGAGTTAAATGAGGGAATTAGATCAAATTAGAGGTTGTAAACTGTCGTTGTTCATCAGAGTCACCTTTAAAACAATTTTTAAGAAGGTGGGTGCCTACTTCTAAATAATGACCTACTATCAGAAGTGGATGTGGGCTAAGACATTTGCTTTTTTAAAACTTCATGATGTCTGTGCACAGCAATGTAAATGTATTTACTGCCACTGAACTGTAAACTTAAAAATGGTTAAAATGATAAAGTTTGTGTTATGTATATTTTACTACAATAAACAAAGAAAAATAATTTATGATGTCTATTCACTATGGCAATGATTCTTTTTTTTTTTTAAAGATTTTATTTATTTATTCGACAGAAATAGAGACAGCCAGTGAGAGAGGGAACACAAGCAGGGGGAGTGGGAGAGGAAGAAGCAGGCTCATAGCGGAAGAGCCTGATGTGGGGCTCGATCCCATAACGTCTGGATCACACCCTGAGCCGAAGGCAGACACTTAACCACTATGCCACCCAGGCACCCCTGTGGCAATGATTCTTAATGGTAGCATACGTTGTGCGGAAACATGAAAAGTGTCAATCTCAAGAGTTGGAAGATCACATATAGATTGAAAAAAAAATAATAGTATTCGCAAACTCTGAATGTTTTCACAGTATGTTGTTTTCCTATAGCCATGAGGTAATGACATAGAATGCACTTGCTCTTTCACTGACTTGAAAGTTGTCAAATTATTTTATCTCTCTGATGCTTATCTTTTTTTTAAAATCTGAATCTAGTTAACACTCTTAAGTTTTAAGACCTAACACCTGGTTAATGTCTAATCCCAATGTCAAAGGGAGGCATAGAGGAAACGAATGGTGTCCACACAAAGCCAATGGTCTCCAGAGAAATTCATTCTCTGAAGTGTGCTGTCACAATACAATACACACATTTGAAACATGCTTTAATTGATTTTAGACATTTTTAAATTGGTGGTATTAGTTTGGATAAAGCATGAATTCTAAATACGTTTATTTCTTTCTGTTCTGTCCACCAGTAATACACCTAATTGCTTTAGAAGTATTTCTGAACCTAGTTGTATTTAAGTCAAGTGATGAAAAGCTTTCATTAAAGGAAAGAATAACCTAGAGATAAATCATTTTTCAATTTTGCATGAGAAACACTCAAGTTTCATTGTTAAAAATGCAAATTTCTAAGCCAAACTGCAAAAGATAATTTTATAATTCTTTAGTGGAGATGCATTTTTAATCCTACGAGTGACATAAATGGTTTTAAGCAAACACTAAAACCCAAGTAACCACCCCACTGTCATACACTTACCCCAGTATACTGATATTAGATTTGGGTAGGTTCATGGAAGAAAATACATTACTCCCCCCCCACCTTATAATTAGATATTTTTCTTAAATATAAGTATATGAGCAGATGATTTAATGAGTAAATGCTACACCATTCTTTCTATTCTTTCTAATGCTTCTCTCATTTATACTAATAACAAGTATTTATATAGCAAGTATTATTTTTTCTTTCTAAATAGTATTTTTATTTTTTAACTTTAAGTAGTTTTGTTTTAAAGTTATATTCATGAAATCATATTGCAAATAACAAAAAACTTCAAAATGTGTTGTTTGTGGTGGGAGAAAAGAAAACGTCCACCTGTTACAGTAATATGCATGTGCATGTGTGTGAGTATGTATATATTTGCTTATGTATATGTATAAATTCTATATAAATTACTGATTATAATGAAAAAAATTCGTATTTTTGAGTTTCTGTGATGTTGCTAGTAATTGTTTAGATGTTGCTATAATTGTCTTTATAGCCTATATGAAATTACTTTTGAAGTGTTTTTCTGCTTTCTTACACTTACACCAAAGCTGTTAAAACCAAACCATGCCAGTTATAAATATTTATAAAGCAACATCACATCATGATTTTAAAACCACATGTCATTTTTTCACTACTTTGTAGTAGCGACTAATATGAACTGAATGGAAACTGCCATTTTACTGGTTCTTCAATTACATGATTTATAAAAATGGAACAGAGATGGAGATGTGTTCTTAAAAGCAACTCAGAGGATACTCATGTCTTTGACTTGCATTATGTTTAATTCACCTCAACTATGTCTGAGGCTTTCTTCACTGTTTTCCCGCTGATTATGAAATTATTTCTAAAGTAGTTCTTTAAACTATGAACAACCAAGAGTATTCACTGTCATCCATTCAAAATGGTAGAGCCATGTGATAACAAAAGCAAATTTGGGAAATGTATTTGTAAATCAACAGGCAAACTTCCTTACACTTAGAAAAAGGGTGGGAATTTAAGTGGAAAGAGGCAGTATCAAATTAGACTGCAAGATTGGCAGCAAGAGTTGGGTCTTAACTTTACTTGCTTTTTCTTCAATTCTTTCATAAGTGCCCTTGCCTTTGAAAAGCAGAAAACTGAATTAAACCCTCAGGCTGTTTCTTAAATTAATGGAGAAATTATCCCTCATTTTTCTCCCACCATTTCGAACTTCCCTCAGAGCCCCACTCTGAGGTACGCCCTGATTCAGGGGAACTAAGCTATGAGTTAAAAAGGCAGTCACCTAAGTTCTCCTCCTAGCGTGAAAATTAATTAGCACTGCCCTGGTGTAGGGAAAACAGAGCTTTTGTTTTAGCAATACTCCAGAAAATTATAGTCATTTTCCATGACTGACCTTTGCTTAGTGTTTCCATTAGCTGTTGCCTGCTCCTCCTTATCTATAATTCCTTATTTTTATTCTTTTTTTTCACTTTGCTTGTTGGTTTATAATGAATTCTCTGATGGAAACCTCTTTATCAAAGACTTTTTTCCAAGTGTGATCTTGTACCAATGCCTCTTAAGAAACGTGATTTGATATAAATATATATTATAACCAAATGAATTTTTGAATTGTCCTTAAAGTTAAGGCTGGATAAACTCCGTGGACTCTGGTTGAGACCTCTTATCAGAGTGTCTCCCAGCCCCTGCCCCAATGCTGTGTCACTTTAAGATCCTAGAATTATGGAACTACCCTGGGGTAGATGAAGAGACCTATTAGCATGAAAAAGATTTTTTTTCATTAGATACAAAGAATGGATGCGTAGACTCACATTAATTTTCATTATAGAAAAATAAGACAAATACTGTATCTCAACCTCTGATTTTGTGGACTGAGCTGCATACCTACAATACATGTTATAAATTCATTTGGACCTTAGAGTTTAGTGATTTTCTTCATCTATAATTTAGCAGCATTAACTACTGCACTAATCCAATGTAACTTCCAAAAAGACTGCACAGAACAAAACACAAAAGTAGTGAAGACTTGAAGGAAAGGAATTAGTAAGGGTCCATAACCAACACCTCTTTATTGTACTGCATTGGAAGAAATTTTGCGATGGAGTGACTGGTCATTAGCTTTGTTTCATTTTCATGTTCTAGAGAAGGAGGAATTAATTTTCAACCAGGCTTTGATCATAACCAGATCAAGCATTGCATTTTGGCTTTCTTTGTGAAGAGTGACAATCCCCAACTTAACAGTGGTTGACTTACGATTTTTAGGCTTCATCAGGCTTTACGATCGATCGTGTGAAAGTGATACCTGTGCGCTCACTAGAAACCACTACTTCCAATTTGAATTTTGATCTTTCCCCGGGCGAGTGCTATGCCATAGGATCCCCCCTTCTGACGCTGGGCAGTGGCAGTGAGCTGTAGCTTCCAGTCAGCCATGTGATCCTGAGGGTAAACAACAGTACACTTAACAACCATTCTGTACCCATATGACCAATCTGTTTTTCACCATCGGTGTGGTATTCAATACATTACATGAAGGATTCAACACTTTATTATGAAACAGGCTTTGTGTTAGTTGATTTTATCCAATTGTTGGCTAGTGTAGGTGTTTTGAGCATGTTTAAGTTGGGCGAGGCTAATCTATGATGTTCAGTAAGTTAGGTATATTAAATGCATTTTCAACCTATGATATTTTCAACTTAAGGTGGGTATTGGGACATAAACGCCATCAGTCAAGAAAGATCTGTATACTAATGTGCTGGCATATGAGGGCTGGGACAAGGATAAGAGTACAAACTTTAAGGGAGTCCTTAACGTTCTTGCACAGGGCTGTGAAAGTACTGACCCTGTACTTGTGTGGCCTGAGAGTGAGTGCTCCCGTACATTTGCGTTTCAGATTTCTTATTCCCTTCACCTGGGTCTCAGCCTTTTGACTGTATTTGTATTATTGTTAGACTATCACGTAATGTAAAAGCACACTTGCTTTTGAAATGAGGCTAATATGTTAATGTTCAGCATTAGAACATCTTACTCATAAAAACAAATTGCTATAGAGCTGTTCATCTTTCACTGTTTTTATTTGAGTTTCTCACAAGTTGGGATATTTGGATGCTTTATGTCTTGACTTATGATGCAATAAGTCCAGCATAGACTTTTCAGAAAATTTGTATTTGAAGATCTGCTTTTTCCTGATTTTTTTTTTTCCCGGAGACTTAAGAAAACACTTGATAAACATAAAATGTTTTTTAAAGCAAGGTGAGGGTTCACTTACTTGCCGTGTGTTTTGAAAGTCATATAGACTCCCCTAAAGCCTGAAACATCTGTGGTGCTTAATATACTGATCTGTGCCATACACGAGATTTCTATGCCAGCAAACTTGTTTCAGGATGCATAGACTGTGAAGGTTTAATTCTACCTTTAAAAAGCAAAATAAACGAACTAGGACTACATTATTCCAAGTTGAAATGTTATTAAAAACAAAAAACAAAAAACTCTGTAAAGTTAAAAAGTAGGAACTCTGTTAAAGGTCAAGGTAAGGACATTTCCTTGAGCACTCCAGTGTAATGAGGGAAGACCTCCTATCTCTAGACTTCTTGTTGGAGCTGACTTATTCACTAGGCACAGAACTGTTAGGTGCCCACAAAATATATTTTAGTGTATTTTAAAATCAGAAGAAAAAATAAAAACAATCCAGCTATATAATATTTATGCTAATTTAGTTATAAAATAGAATTATTAATTTTTTAAAATAAAAAAAAAAGACCATAAAAGCAGTAGTTCCTAGGGCCAATGAAAATCATAATGTGGCTTTGTTCATTGGCACTGGAGGAGATTTATTTCCTGGTAAGCATCTTGTCACATGCCCATCTGATTTGGACAAGTGCCACCAGAGTTTGAAATTAAGGTGCAGTTTAAAAAGTGAGGTGGAAGCCCGGTGATAAAAAAAACCAAACAAATAAGCCAAAAATTACAACAAATATCTAGTTCATATAGTGGTTAAACATTATAAATCCTGAAAATAGATCTGCGTTTGTATCAAAGTTTAGGAAATTATTCGATGAAAACTGCCAGTTCCTCTCAACATCAGGCCTGCGTTTCTGGCAAATGGGTGATAACAGAGATACATTTCCTATCTGTGCTTGAGCTGGACGTGGAAAGATACAGACAAACCAGTTTTTCATCCAATTTGTTCCTCCATATTTAATATCAGAATTTAGTTGGTAAGGCTACAGTGATTTTCTGTGATATGGTATTGCCAATTCTCCCTGAACTCTCTATAAGTCAGCTTTTATGAGGAGTATTAGTTTGCTAGGGCCACTATAACAAATTATCAGACTGGGTGGCATTAACCATAGAAATTTATTTCCTCGAAGTTTTGGAAGCTAGAAGTCTGAAATCAAGGGTTACTTTCTTCTGAAGCCTTTCTCTTTGGATCATACATGACTGCCTACTCTCTGTGTACATTGTCTTCCCTCTGTACAATCTGTGACCAAATTTCCTTTTTCTATAAGGATACCATTCATATTGGAAAAGGTCCATCTAAAAACCTCACTTTAACTTAATTATCTCTGTAAAGCTCTTATCCCTAAATGCAGTCACATTCTGGGGTTACAATTCCAACATATGAATTTTGGGGAGGGCACAATTCATCCTATGACATGAGGTTATCAAAATAGATTGAGTATACTGCTCTAAGTACATATTATTTTAATTATTATTACTACAGATTTTAATATTTAGTATGTGGTATGCCTTAATATAAACCATATAGTTGGAATAATGGAGTGTTGTTTAAGGCCAGAGGAAATTCAAGCCACTGTGACAACATGGTAAACATTAATTTTTAAAAATTATGATAGAGCCAATAATAGCATTTCCTGTAAAGCAGTGTTTCTAATATTGTGATCCATGTATCACCTCAAAATCACTGGGGATGCTGTTTTTTGGCTCTACACATATCCACTAAAGCAGAATCTCTAGAGGTAGGGGCCCAATTTTCTGAACTTTTATAAAGCATTCCAGGTGATGCTGACAATAATAATTCGAGAACTGCTCTGTAACCAAGTGTTTATTCTCTTTTACTTTTTAACTTAATGGCTGCTATAGACTGAAATTTTGTATCCCCCCTAAAATTCATAGGTTCATTAAAACCTAATTCCCAGTGTGATGGTATTAGGAGGTGGGACCTTTGGAAGGTGACTAGGTCATGAGGGCAGGGCCTTAATGCCCTTATAAAGGAGACTCCAGATAGCTCCCTTACCCCTTCCATTATGTGAGGACACAGTGAGAAGATGGCAGTCTATGAACTAGGAAGTGGGCTCTCACCAGTCTTTGGATTTGCACCTTAATCTTAGACTTCCCAGCCTCCAGAACTGTAAGAAATAAATTTCTGTTTATAAGTCACCTAGTCTATGATATTCTGTTATGTCAGCCCAAACTGACTAAGATAGTAGCTTTCAGATTCACAGAATTGGAATAATCAGTCATCATATCTATTTGTAATTGTTCTCATAGGGTTATCTATCTATCTATCCATCCATCTATCATCACTATCATCTATCTATCTCTATCATGTAAAATACATTGTATTCTCTTGAACTCACCAACCAAACCAAGAACTAACACACTGACAGCAACTGATATCTACTTATATGTTTTCTAGTTTTATGTTTTTATATATAAAATATATATACATATACATATATACACATACATAAATATATGTATGTGTATATATGAGCATGTCTGTATATGCCACCATATATATATATATATGTGTGTGTGTGTGTGTGTGTGTGTGTGTATGTATATATACACACAGCTTTAACTGTTAGAACTTTCTTTTTAGAAAAAGGATATCACACTGTTCATAGTCTTCTAGGATTTGCTCATCTCCTTTTCCCCAATGCCAACATTGTATTGAATTTCATTATTCTAAATTGTTGCAAATAACCTTTTATCTGTTCATTTTCGTTGTTATAGGTATATTTGTTCAGTTTCACGGTTATGAGATTATATTAATATACCATCATTTATTCATTCTCTTCTTCAATTGGGTTAATTTCTAGTATCCTCTCTCATAAATAGCCTTGTTAGTAATATTCATGCATATGTATCCAAGTGTACATATATAAGGGATATTCTTGGATATATACCTAGAAGTGAAAATGTTGACTAGGAGGATATGAGAATTGTAACTTTAAATAATATTGCCAAATTATTTTCCAGTCATTTTAGTTATTTAAATTCTGATCATTAATGTTGAGGATAATCGCTGTAGCACAAAATAATATCACAGTTCCTAATATTTGTCAATCAAATGGATATGAAATGGTTTCATTGTGGTGTAGATTTGTATTTCCCTAATCACAAAGAGATTGAGCATCTCTTTAGTCTTCCTGGTCATCTGTGTTTTGTCCGCTCTGAAATGCCTGTTCATGTCTTCTGCCTATTTTTCTACTATGTTGTCTTTTTTCTTATTGTTTTCTAGAAGTTTCTTTCCTTTTTAATATACCCTTTATCCCATTCCCTTGTCAGTTACATTATTGCAAATATCTTCTACCAGTTTCTACTTTGTATTTTCTATTAATTTAAGGTACCTTTTGAAAAAGTGGAATTTTTAATTTAAATAGTCAATTTTATCAGTCATGTCTTATATAACTAGCACCTTTTCTGTCTTCTTTAAGAAAATCTTCTTTATCCCAAGGTCAGAAGCATATTAACTTATATATTATACTAAAGCTTTGTTTTTGATACTTATGTTCTTGACTTATCTGGATAAAGTGTATAAATTATGAGGTAAGCATCTAATTTCCTATAATATTTTTATGTATAGATGATGGTTTTTCTTCACTTCCATTAACTGGTTTTTTTTAACTGATCTTCCATGCCACCTGAGTCATATATTAAGTTTCCATGTATGATGTGTGTCTAAATTCTTTATATTTTATCTGTTAGTTTGTAAATTCCCAATACAAGACTATACTACCATATTTATTATAGCTTCATAATAAACCATGGTATCTGGTAAGGCAAGTCTCCATTCTATTCTTTATCTGCAAAAAAATTCTTAGCTATTATTGACCTTTTCATCTTTCATATAAATTTTAAAATCAGTCTATCAAGCTTCATAAGAACCTTGTTGGTATCAAGTGCCAAAAAAAAAAATGTATTCAACCTGTGCACCTAACATGGTCACAGAGAAAAGAAAACAAAATATGATTCTGGCCTCTAAAGCTACTCTATTGCAATCACAGTATTTAAACATTTCATTTAAAAAACATGTTCTTAAATAGTATTTACTTTGGGTTTAAAAATTTACATTTGCTTAGGGCGTTAAAGGAAAAGATTTTAAATTAAACTTTATATTTTTCTCTTATATTTGTGGTTTGCAGATTGTGAGGATTTAGAACAATGCTATATTAGCTTCATTTTTACAGCTATAATGGACTATTTTCTTGAATGTTTCTTCACATCTTTTCATTTTATAGATGTTCAAGTAGCAAGGGCTATAGTTGTGGTTATTAAGATAGCTTATTTAGTATTAATTGAAAATAAATGAATACTTCTTTCATACATCTTAAAATTTTGTTATTCAGCTAAATCTCAATTGGTTTAACATTCACAATCCTCTTGATGATAACAGAATGTTACCTATCACACCACCCTTATTCTTTTAAGGGAAATAATTTGTAACATAATCTGTTACTTGGAGGCACCCACAATATGGCAATCACAATACGACTCCATTCTCTCATTGCTTCATGTATTCACTGGTTGTAAGTTAAGAAGCATGTAAATCTGCAGCAGCAATTTATGGAATAGAAATCTAGTGACCAAAGGGAGTCTGTGTAGTTTCTTAAAGTGCATTATTTATTCACGATACATAGTTTAGACAGTGGTAGAATTTGGCTTAGTGCATATGTATGTTATTTCATTGTACATCTTTTAGCAAAAAGGTGTTTTTTTTTTTTTCAGTTCAGATTTGCTCAAGGACATAGAATGTGAGGACCTTTAGTATTCTGGTACAGTGCACTCTGCTCTGCTAATCCTTTTTATGCTGAGAAGCTGGAATGTGAAAAGGTTGTAAAACAAGGAAACAAACTCAAATGGTTATTTCTTGTTTTAGTCTAATCTCATTATGATACAGCACCAATAAGCATGGTGGCTAAGATAGTAAGAGTGCAACCGCTCTACTTGTGTCTTAAATTCACGAAGACATCAATTCTAATTTACATTAAGTGAAAAACTATTTACAAAGCACAAAATAAAAGATAGAATTAAAAAAAAGTGCAATTCATTCTTCTGACCATGTTCTTTGCAGTGAGTTTGGTTTGGGTTTAAGCTTTTACTTTGGACTGAAATCAGTTAGAAAAAATTGGATTCCAGGGCTTGAGATCTTCTCATTGAAAAATCAGTAAACAGAAGGGAGGGAGAAAAGCAAACTTCGTAATTGAGAAAAATTAAAATCCTCCCTGTAAATGAGGTTTGCACAACATCAGACCACAAATGAGCAACAACTGAAATCAAAGCATGAGTCAGAAGCATACAGGACATACTGCAGGACAAATTATGTCTCCAATATAGGTGAAATCAATTTCATGCACAATTTATTAGTGCTGTCATGGATGGTCTGTTCTAAGACAGAATCTAGGTGAATTGAGTTATTTACCTACCATAGTACCAAGTAGTCTTTTAGAGCAATGTTTCCTAAACTTTCTTGTTCCCTAGGGTACTTATTAAAAATACAGATTACCTTGCCCTACCTGAGATCTACTGATTCAGAATATATGGTGTAGGAATTTTGGAATCTGTATTATTAGCTAAGTTCAGAATTCTGCTCTGGAGAAAGGTAATAGAGGAACTAGCATAGCACTAGTCATACACGTGTTTGCACGTGTGTGTGTAGTAGTAGCACTATAGAGAAAGTAACACTTTAGTTTTGAAATATCTCCCTAAAAATGCACAAAACTGCAGGAACAGTCTACTTGAGAGTCAAGTGATTTCAGTGATTTTCCTACAGGTGTAATGATGACTCTGGCTTTTATTTTTTATTTTATTTTTTGTCATAAGAGCATCTATTGTGGAGTGTGAATAGAGCCTACTCATTAGCTAATAAGAATGTGTTAAAGCCTCTATAGATTAGGCAAGTTCTAAAATTTTATCTTCCTCTGATAAGTGGAAAAGGACAATTTAAAATATGCTTTTTACTAATCTTCATTAAATTAGCCAACATTAAGGATATTTCCCATGTCTGATTTTTCTCCATTGGTAAATAAAATAGGAATTATTTAAAGCAACCACAAAAATATGGCACATTCCTTTTAATAATTTCAGAATATGTTCTTAGAGGTAAAATTTTTTAAAGAGGATTTCACTTTAATTGTTTATGTAACAATTACACAAACACATTTTGCCTTGAAAATTAGAGTGTTTGGCATATGTAGCAATTCTCTCTGGAAGATGGTTTATGGTTTACAGCAAGATATCCAGTTTTCCAGTAGGAAGATAGGTTCAAAGAGATATAGCAACTTGATTGGAGGCACACATCAGTCAAAGGAAAAGTCAGAAGTAAGGGAACGATTCCTGACTGACCGCCTGGCCTCTCATGGAAATGTGTTTGTTGCTGTTGCTCTTTCTGAGACAACTTAGCCCTAGAGAAATCCACATTTCTTGCTTTGTTGTCCACAGTAGCCCTTCCTTTCAGCATTGTAGGTGTCAAAAATGCTTTTGAGGATGATTAGTCAAAATAAATGCTTTCCCCCTACATTTTAATCTTTGTAGAGCTTTTCCACAGAGCCAACGTGAGGGGCAGATGCTCTCCAACACGAGCCTCATCTTTCCCTCCTCCCGTGACCACCTGCTTCCTGCCTCAGCACTTGGATCCGCCTCACAGCCCAGCTGCTTCCTCTGTTCCAGGCCCCATGGCTCCCTCAGTCATGGCACAAGTGCTGTGTGAGCAGTGACCCTTGTGGCTTCCCTGTCATTGTCCAGCTGCCTTCAGCCTGAGCACTGACTTTAACAGATTCCCCTCACATTTCTGCTGTCAGCCTGACGCCAGACTTCACAACTTCCCCAGTCCATTTTGCTGGCCTCCTGCCTCCGTTAGGAGCTTTGGAGATTCTCAAACACACCCCATCTGCCCACGGATGCTTCCCAACTTCATGGCTGCCCACCTCCTTGGACTGTGCCCGCTCTCATCTCTAAGGACAGAGATAATTCTCCTCCATAGAGGAGAAAATGAAGTGTACAGGGCTCCTCCACAGTACAGTTGACACTGTTGTTCAACTAAGCTTCAAATTAATTTGAATTTTGTGAAAATAAGCATTAAAAATATGCCTACATCATACTTAAGTCAGATGCAAAGGTTATCTCACAGCAGGCTTAGAAGACAAGCATAATAAGAGATAGGTAGCATAATTGCAGTAGAAAAAGCACTACAATAAGAACTGAAATATGCCAGGGTGCTGGTTCTCTAATTTCTCCCTAACTTTAGCAACATTTCTGGCCTCGGGAAGTCGCTTTGCTGATGCAGGTCTCAAATGCCTCATTAATAAAATGTAAATTGTAAAATTTTGTCTGCCTAAGGATCATGGCCTTCGCCAGGTAAAGGTTTAAATTAAATTCATTATAAAAGCAAGATAAAAATATTTAACATTTAACAAAATTTGACATTTAATTCTGTTAAAAGGATAACATTTTATGTTATAGTAAGAATGTGAAAGCAATATTTTGGAAATATATAAAACAAGAAGCAAATCTCTTTTAATAAGATTGTTGGAATTTTTTTGTGTGGGTACATAGAGAAATATATTCTCTTTCTCTTTCCTTCTTCCTCTCATATGCACAAAATTGTGTTCTAATTACTCCTTGCTTTTTCACTTCTATTTTATATCATACTTTTAATTTTACTGTAAGTATAGTCTCATTTTATTTCAGTTTCTATCGTAGTTGTAAATGCTTGCATTATGTTCTATTAACAAATCTCTTTTGATTTAAATTTTGGTTTTCATAAAGTTAAATCATAGAAATTCATTAAGTACTAATTACATTGTAGGTTCTGTTAAAATTATTTTCCATATAGTATCTCATTTGATGAGCATTTAATATTTTAATAACCTGTTTTATTTCTAAAATGCTTAAATAAAGTAGCTTACAAGAAATGTAAAATAACATGATGAAAATAGCACCTGAGAAACTCACTGTGTTAGAAAACTAAGCATAAAAAAATAAACTGAAGCAAAAGTATGAAATGCATGCATAAAGTTTTATACGTTCATTAGAGATGTACTCAAATTAGGTTTGAGGGTTTTAACAGCCAAAAAGGAGGGAGGGAGTATTGGTTAGCATGAAGGTATAATAATTTATTCAATTCCTTGTATTATAAAGTGAAATCAGACCAAATCCCTGAAAACGCACAACCTCTTGGTAAGGAGATAAAGCTTAGACAATAAAGATATTTATTTATATACTTTTACTATGATTTTTAAAGTTAAAAATATGAACATATTTACTCTTAATGCATGTTATCAAATTTCTTTCCCAAACCAGCATTGGGCATTGATTGTCACACAAATTATCCAATGCAATTGGTGGAAACATCTCCTCTTTGTTTCATTAATCTCTTTTTCTTTGGTTTTAGTAAGATTGAATATTTTTTTTTCTCATTGTGTTTGCCTCTTATGAGTAAATATCTCCTGGTTTGTTAAGATCCAGCTCATTAGATTAAATTTTCCACAACTGAGGCATTTATTTCTAAATCGAGTATGATTGATTATGATAGGATCTAGTCCTTCTTTATATGTAATTATTTTAGCAGAGATATCACCTCAATTTTGATATGCTCTTGGTTTTACTATATTATTTGAAGTTGAAGAAAAAGAGAGCAGATAACAGGGTGACAAGGCATTTTGTCATTTTGTTTATTTAGGCCAAGCAGACCTCCAGTAAGCTTGAAAACTAGAAATACTTTCCATTTTGGACTAGATTCAAACTTTTTATTCATTGTATTTTCAATCAAAGATACATGTTTTCTCTCATCCTATGACAATCAATCTTTGCTGTAACCCACGAGTAAAAAAGCCATTATCTAATTTTCCTGATACTTTTTCCTGTTGCCAAATCTTTCGGGAACAATATTAGATCTGTGATTTAAGGACTCATTATGTGAACACACTATTCTTATCACTTGCTTTTCTGTGTTGTCTTGATTCCCAAAGAATTTAAATCATCTGCAAAAAAGGTTGGGTATTTTTTTTTAAGTTTTTATGTTTTATGAGTTATGCTAACATTTATTTTACAAACAAAGCAGCATGTTTTCAAGCACTGCTTTTAATCAGATAGCTCTCTTAGCGTGTGGCCTATTTAACCTAGAGCGTTCTGTAAAGATGCATTTTTTGAATATTTCCAAGAAATGCTGGACACAGTTCTCTCAGAAAGGCAACCTGCTCATATTCCATCACGTTGACTACATCTGCCCCAGACACATGCTGTGTGTACTTGGACTGCTGGCATCAGGAGAAAATCGTCCCTGCCACGTGTTGTGATGCTTTCACTGGAAACGTATTTGTGAATATCCTATTCTATATTTTCTATAGAAAGATAACAGTATAGGAAAATAGCACATGCTTCTAAATCCAGTCTAGGCCTTTAGATTACTACCTGATTTTTGCTACAGAGCTTGATGGAGATGGAGAATGTCGATAAGCCTGGGGGATAGAACAAAACAACAAAGAAAAGAATTTGAATTCTTTAGTCTGGAGAGAAGGTTGGAAGGTTAAAGACTGTCTTATTAATGGAATTCAAGTTATATAGAAGTTTTGTAATTGAGTCAAAATGAATTAACCTTTTTCAAAGGCAATTTTGATTTCTGTCCCAGTGTCTTTAAATAAGAGAAAGTGGGGGAGGTGTGGATAAGGACGGGATGATAGAATGTCTGTGAGCTCGGGCAACTTTCCCAGGGTTTCCTTTATCTCACCTCCTGATAGTGCTCTCAGGACTCCTCAATCTAATTTTCCCCCCTTCCTTTCTATCTATCCTTTCACCACTTCCTTCCAAAATGAAACATTGTCCTGACAAAACTGTTCCATGTGCACTACTGCAAAGAGATATTCAGAGATTGGTACCACTGCCTTCTGATGTTAGAATGAGAGAAATCAGCTTGTCAGAAGTTACCAAGCAGGATTTTAATTTGGTATATAGCAGACATTTCTGACAGTGATTGTTGTTAAACACAGGAGAGCTACTGGAGAAGGTAGCTATGCATTCCTCTCCCTGTATGAGGGTAGCCAGCTTTACCATTATAGAGAAAGTTGACTTGAAAAGCAAGAAAGGCCCCAAATGGCTTGTCAAACTTTCCACTCCAGTTTCCAGTATCCAAACAATATAAATATCTCTTAATCTAGACTATTTCTAGTACTTTATAAATTCTGGATAATACTGTGGTGGATGATTTTCACCAATTTTGGTTTCTGGCTTGACATTTTAGTTTAAAATTAAATGGGGGGATGGATTTATTATTGTTATTGATGAAGAATATATTCTAAATGATCAAAATATACTTAAAAAGTAGTAGAGCTTTTGTTTTTGGAAAACAAGTACAAACCTATCCTTGTAAATTTTCTTCGTTGTCAAATTAGATCAAACTTAACTTTACCTTAAGATTTTTATTGGTAATCAGTACTAGGTGATTACTAAGGGAAGTACTCTAGATTTAAAGCTGGTTAAAGTTATGTCAAATACACATGCTATTAGATGTTTTTGATGTTTCTGATGCCTACTCATAAAAGTATACAATATTTACTGTTGTTTCTCCAAAGAACGTAATGAAAATCTGTCAATCAAGTAAAGTTAAGTTAAGTAGATCTGTGGTAGTGAATGTGAACATCATCTTGACAGAGTCTTAGTGTCTCAGGTATAAGAAGAAGATAGTCTCACCAATGGTGCAAGAAAGTTCCCCTTTCTCCACATCCTCGCCAACACATGTTGTTTCTTGTATTGTTGATTTTAGCTGTCTGACAGGTATGAGGTGGTATCTCATTGTAGTTTTGATTTGCATTTCCCTGATACGTGATGCTGAGCATTTTTTCATGTGTCTGTTGACCATCTGTATGTCTTCTTCGGGAAAATGTCTGTTCATCTTCTCATTTTTTAATCAGATTATTTGTTTTTGGGGGGTTGAGTCTGATAAGTTCTTTATAGATTTTGGATACTAACCCTTTATCAGATATGTTATTTGCAAATATCTTCTCCCATTTCCTAGGTTGCCTTTTAGTTTTGGTGATTGTTTCCTTCTCTGTGCAGAAGCTTTTTATTTTGATGTAATCCTTGTAGTTTATTTTTGTTTTTATTTCCCTTGTCTTCAGAGACACATCTAGAAAAAAGTTGCTATGCCTGATATCAAAGAAGTTACTGCCTGTGTTCTCTTCTAGGAGTACACATGAAACGATATGGCACTGTATGTTAACTAACTGGAATTTAAATAAACTTAAAAGGTATTTATAAAGTTTCAAGTCTGGGCTGGGTGATTTTTTCTTTAAGATTTTATTTATTTGTCAGAGAGAGAGAGAGAGAGAGAGAGAGAGAAAAAGCATGCACAAGCAGGGGGAGTGGCAGGCAGAGGCAGAGGGAGAAGCAGTCTTCCCACTGAGCAAGGAGCCCAATGTAGGACTTGATGCCAAGACCTTGGGATCATGACCTGAGCCGAATGCAAACGCTTAACTGACTGAGCCACCCAGGCATCCCTGGGCTGAATGATTTTTAAGGCAGGTCTTGCAAGGTTGGGAACTTGAAGGGATTGTCCAAAGTTTAGGATATAATATGTTTGTATTGCTAGATAGTGGGAGATGAGAGTCTTCCTAAGAGATTGATGAGCAAGCTGTTAGTTTTGATAAGCAAATTCTTTAGTTAGTACAGTCTTACCTTGAGGTAGCAAATAACTTTATGGAGCAAGGAGCTAAGTTATTAGCATTATTTACCGCAGAGATGGGAGAGTATACCTGGCCCAGCATTAGCACAGGGGGGAGAATTTTGCCTCTTTTAATTTTTTGATTTCACATCAAGTCTCTCAAATCAGTAGCAACAAAATAAAGTGCTAAAATTCTTAATTATCATTTATTTGGGACCCCTAAGTAGCTCAGTTGGTTGAGTGGTCTGCCTTCAGCTCAGGTCATGATCCCAAGGTCCTGGAATCCAGCCCTGTGTCGGACTCCCTACTCAGCGGGGAGCCTGCTTCTCCCTCTCTTCCCAACTTGTGCTGTCTCTTGCTATCTCTGTCTTTCTCTCTCAAATAAGTAAATAAGATCTTTAAAAAAAATTAAAAATTCTTAATTATCATTTATTAAAAAGAGATAAAAGCTTAATTTTAAGATTCTTCATTTTTCCTTCATAATGAAAGAACCAATTAGCTTTTATTTTCATGTTTCCTTTATCTAATATTAGTGATTCTATTGAGGATTCTAGCTAATACAAGATATTAAATCATAGTGTAATTTTTAATACATGAATTCTATGTTTAATGGTGCTGAAGCAAACCTCTAAACCTTTTTGAAGTTTGCACATCCCAAGCTGATTTTAAGAATATTCATTAAGACCACAATTTGAAATAATGTAGGAGCAAAGGATAAAGCTAGGCAATGAACGGCTTATAGAATATTTACTAGAAAAATTTCTTATTAAAGTAATGTATTTTTCATGTTACTGGAAGGGGGACAGAATATAAAATAATACTTATAAATCTAAAATACTGACTTATTAATTGGCATAATACTTTGTATAGAAAATTATGAATCACAAATATTTTGAATTAGTATTAAAGTATTTTAATATTAATAGGAAAAAGTTTAATGTCTATTCAACAATAATGGAATGAATAAATGAGTAACTAAACAGACATATTACCATTACAGTAATATTTATGAAAACCTTTTGATTATGAAAAACTGTGTATATGATAATTTAAATATAATAAATCAGCAAAAAATTACATTTGTAGCATGTATAGTCTTGTGGCAGACATTGTGAGTTGCTTGCCTAATATCCAACTTATTCCCCCCCCCCTTTTTTTTTTACACCGATTTGTTTAAGGGTAGAATGCTCAGCTAAATACTATCTTGCCACAAGTCCCCTTAAGGCAAGGTTGACCAAATGATAATTCTGCTGTGATTTCTGGGGAACTTCCACTTTGCTAATATAAGCATTGTCTCATGCTCTTTGATGCTTCTTTTTTTCTGGGTGGAATGTTGGGTGTAGTTATCTTGCCAGTATTAAGTTGCTATGAGGACAAAGCTGCACACTAAGCGTGGAGGAGTTGAGAGAAGAGGCATTGCCCCTGGAGGTGCTGTAACAGCCCTGGACAGCCAATCTCTACACTGCTTGTTATATCAAGACAAGCAACACAATAACCAAAAATTTGAGAAATATTAGGAAAACCTTCTTTTGTTAAGTGCCATAATTGGTTTTCACTGCATGCTACTGAACACAATCTCTAACTCATGTAGATCTCAATTCTGCACAGAAATGGAAGAAAATACATCAAATATTAATTGTAATTTCTGTGTGTTGTGATTATAGACAATTTGAAAACTATAATCTATAATCCTCTTTGTGCTACACATTTTTAAGCATGCACAATGAGATATTTATTTTACTATTAAAAATAAATAATAGTATTTTTGTATATTAAAAGTAAATATATTTTTATTTAAGGTATAGATTTATAGAGTGACAAAGTTAATATTCCTACATATTATGACACAGATGAGATATACATTAAAAGACATAGAGACTATGATGTCTTATTTACCAAAGAAAAGTCTATTAGGAAACAAATATGTTTTTTTGGGCATAGTGAGAGTCCCCCAAACAAGTCTAACACATGTATAAATAAAGAAAATTCAATGAATTTAAGCAGAGAAACTATGGAATTTCTCTCTTTCTTTCATAGGTTGTTTACGAATTTAATTCAGCATAGAGGCTTGTAGCACATTGTTTCTCTACGTCCAAGGACAATTAATAAACGCTCCTGAATATAAGTGAGGGTAGTGGCAAGGTGAATGGAAAGGGGGTTATTATGTTGATCAGCCCTCCACAGAAATGATTCACAAAATAGTCCAAAGCATTGTTAGTGGTTCTTTGAAAAGTGTTCTTTATTTGGTTCATGATTGGTCTCTTGTAGTGTTAGCATTTTTGAAATGAAACCTGCTTTTCTTTTGTTATGAAGTAATCATTTTAATGAGAAGCTCTGCTGGTTATTGCACTCCTTCTGGTAAGGATTTCTTTATTTGTATTCCCTTGTCTCTAGCTCCCTCAGCCCCTCCCTGTGATAATTTAGGAGTAAGACAAATGAATGGATTTGTTCTGCTCAAGTGGTTTTTATGTCAAAAATATTTGAGGACCATACATAGTTTTTAAAGTGTGAGATATTCAAGATTGAGGTAAGAGAAGGTCATATAAACTTCACCTATGGAAATTTATTTTCTTTTGTTCCATAAGTCATTTCAGCACCACTGGATGGGGCCTCTGTGGACATCACATTGTTCCATTAGCATTACAGGAGGTTAAAACAATCAACATTTCTTTCTGTAAGTGTTTAAAGTAGTTCTGGAGGCCAGACCGACAGGGCACCCATGCTTTAGGTAAGTGTTAGAGCTAGAAGAGTGATCTCTTAGTCTACTCTACTTTGTTTTATGAAAGAGGAAACCTAGCACCTCTTCAGTCCCAAGCTGAAGTGCTCTCAGTTTCCCCAACATTTCAATCTCTTTCTCACCTCAGGATGAGAACACATGCTGTTGCCTTTTTCTGGCATACATCCCAATTTGCTGGTAACTCACTCTCTCCGGGAAGCTGTTCCTGAACTCTGCTCTCTTACAAGTGTGGATTAGATTTCTCTTCTTTGTTCTCTGAGAGAAACCTTTATGCCATTTCTTTTGTTAGTCAACACATTGGTTCAAAATTGCTATTTTGCTTTTCTTTTTGCCTCTCTACATTGTAAACTTTACTGGGGAAGGTTAGGGACTCAGTTTTCTTCTGTTCATCATGACTCTAGTGCATAGCAAAATAGCTTGCACATAGTAGGTGCTCAAACATATTTATATATTGAATGAATTACTTCCAAAAGTATGTGTATATAATATTATGTTTTGTGTAAAATATTCAAATACCTACATATAAAAGCAAAAAAAAAAAAAAATTGGTGGCTCCTGGGTGGGTTCAGTCAGTTGAACATCTGAATCTTGTTCTCAGCTCAGGTTTTGATCTCATGGTCATGGTTCAAGCCCTGCATTGGGCTCCACACTGGGTGTGGATCCTAGATAAAAAATAATAATAAAAAAGCAAAAAAAAATTATTTTGAGAATATTAAATTACAGTTAAAAAAAAGCCATTATTGTTTCAATTTAAAAGAAATAGTGGCTTCTTTTGATTGCATGTAGCTAGAAAAACAATTTTATTCTAAACTGTGAAATTTAAATTTCTCAAGAAACATTGCATTTCTGTGTGGTAACAGTTTACATTTGTCCAGAAAAATTGATAAATTATTATACTTACACATGGAATTCTAAGCTGCAATGAAGATAAATGAACTACTTTCCTACATGCAACAATATGAATGAATCTCATGAAAATAATAGTGGAAGAAGTACAAAACTAAAAAGCATGTATTTATTATCCCACTTATATTGTGTTGAAACATAGGTAAAACTAACTTATAATGTTGAAAGTCAGAATAGCTATTATCCTTTGTAGGAGCAATGGCAGGAGGGAGGAATGAGGGCGTTTTCGTGGTGCTGATCCTGTTCAGCTTCTTGTTGTGGGTGTTGGTGTCATAGGTATTCATCTGTATAAATTCACTGAGATGCACAATTGCAGTTTGTTCACCTCTTGTGCCTACCTTTATTGCAATAAAAATACATACATGTGCCTCTGTCTCCACCAAATCCTTCAAGTTTAAGGGCCGATGAACTAGAACTGACCAATAACATAATGACTTATATTTCATAATTATACATATGCACACCAGTTTATACTCATTGCCATTATCGTATCATCCAGCTAAATATTTTTCCCCATATAGTTTTACCAAGCCATGTAAATTAAAGCTTTGTAAACATTAACCTAAGATGCCTAAACCTGTGACTATCAAAATTACATGTGAAAGCTTCCACGGATTTCATGTTGCTATAGCTTAACCCAAAGTTAAATGCCTTACTTTACCAACATTTTCATTTCCATATAAAATACAGATATTCAACTTAAATAGACCATATTCACTTAAATAATGATTACAACTTAAGCAGTTTTCATGTTTTCACTAATTTATAAATTTGGAGTATACCCAAAATTTATCAGGTGCCCTTGATGCCCAGCCCTCAAATTCCTTGATCCATCTGAGTGTGCCTATAGTTTTGGATAGTATACTGTAGACTCATGCTTCCCACTCCAAGGGCTTGTCTATTAATCTTCTCCACTAAAGGATTTCTGCAGTATTATGGGAATTTTGAAGGAGTAACATAACTCAGAGCAAAGGGATGGGAATCTGTAGATAAATGCTCCAATCTCCCTAGCTATTCCTATGACCATTGCACTATGTTTTGGAGTTCCACTTGATTCACACTTTATTGGATTTTCTACCTACCTACCCCCCCCATTTCTCCACTTTCTCCTTGTGTTTTCCTGCATCATTTCCTAAACAAACTACCTGAACCAAAGTTCTTGCCTCAGAACCTCCTTTGGGGGAGCCAAAAGCATACTTGTCTTCTATGATAGTAAGCACTTATCACTTAAAAATTTTTTTAATTATAATTTATCTTTTGTCTTCCATTATTTCTGAATTTCATGGACATAGAGTTTCAGTAGACATGGAAATCAGAAGACAGAGTTCCACTCCACCTCCTTTCAGCATTTTTATGAAGTACACCAGATGCCTTAAACAGAATAGAAAAATTTGAGGAGCATTTCTTCCTAATTTTTTCTCACCCCTTCTTTAGGACAAGTGCCTGAAAATAAATTAGTAGTAACTTTCCTCAGTGTTCAAGATATATTGCCAGAAGTCTGTAGTTAAAATGCCAAGGATGATGCATTAATATATTATTAGCCATTACCACCCAGCCACACACAAATGTCTTCAACCTCACTCAAAGCTCTTGAGAGGACAGTCCAACAATAAATTCACAAGGAAGCCTCTCACGTCTCCCTTCTGTTTTTCAGCCCAGGTAAGTCTTGTGTTTGAAAATCACTGTATTAGTCCTCCGGGGCTACCATGCCAGAATACCACAGACTGGATGGCTTAAACAACAGAAATTTATTTTCTCACAATTCTAGGAGCTAGAAGTCCAAGATCAAGATGTCAGCAGGTTAGTTTCTCTTGAGGCCTTTCTTAGCTTGCAGATGGCTTCTTTATTGCTGTGTCCTCACATGGACTTTCCCTCTGTGTACACATCCCTGGTGTCTCTGTATGTCCTAATCTCTTATTATAAGGACATTAGTCATGTTGGATTAGGTCTCAATTTAGTTACCTCTTTAAAAACTTTTGCAAATATAGTCATGTCCTGAGGTACTGGAGGGTTGAGCTTCAATGTAAGAATTTTAGGGTGTCATAATTCAGCCCATTAGAGCCACCCTTGTTGTAGAAAACATAATGGTAGAACTCAATGAAAGAAAGCAAGGTAGGAGACTGGCCATTGATGTGGCTGAGCAGAGAAATGAAATAGAAGGATCTGTCCAGGCTAGATACACATGGAGTTGAGGAGAAGGAGGCAAAATAGAAGCCCAGATCAGTAATAAGGAAGGTGACTTTTCTGGAGTTAGATGTCACCTCTGTTTTTTTTTTTTTTTTTTTTTAATTTTTATTTTTTGGCTGTCACAACTTGTACCAATATAATCAGGAAGAACACAGTCCTCTACATTACAAAAGTATTTTATCAGTTTTTCAGCCTGGCATTATAGAAAGAGTGTATGGTTTAGATACATACTCTGCAGAGATTTTGAGTTCCATATCTATCAGCAACCAGCTCTGACAGCGCGCTGCTACTTAATCCCATGACTCTCTTGATTCTTTATGTATGAACTAAGGATAATTCTCTTAAAGAATTCATGTGTGATATAAGTGAGACAATGCATATAAGTTACCAAGCCTATAATAGACTTTAATAGATGCTCAATTTTTATCTGCATATTCACATTATTTTACAAATCCTGACAAAATAGTTTATAAGCCATGTAAGTTTTGAAAGGGTAAAGAAGGCTGAAGCAATGGAAATTTTTGGTGGTCAGGAGCGTGAGATTACCTAGGAACTTAGCAGTAGAAAGTATTCAGAAACAAAAGGGTACATAGGTGAAGATTGAGTAGAAATTTTAATTTCTTTCCCGCTATTCTTCATTAATGTGTTGGATTATGTGGAAGGGCAGTGGTAAAAATGACATTGTTTATGGAAGCCAGTAATAGAAGCTGATCAGGCACCAAAAGATTAATCAAAGGAATTCATGATCATCCTCATAGAACATGAGCTTGTCAATCATTCTATATTGCCACCCTGACATTATATAAGAAACTGGAAGGCCAAAAATGAGCATCTTTTTACAGAGCATTGTACTTGTTTGTTGATGCTTCTGGTTGCTTCCTTTCTATACTTTTCTAGGCATTTGCCTAATGGATTTGGGGGTATTGAGCTGTAGAGCCATGGATTTGAGCCATGCAGAGTAAATACTTAAATGTTTGTTTGTTCAGTGCACATACTAAGAAAATAAATGCGGGTGTCTTTTAAAATTATGAACAACTACAATAGAATAAGTCAGGTTAAGATAGAGTTTAAATCATCCTCTAAGATAGCAGAACAAATAGGCACAGAGCTTACTGGTGGTTAGCCATTTTGTACTGACTACTGCCATATAATTCCCAATATATTGCTCCTTCAGTTTTGTGTGCATTCTAAGCATGTCGCCCTTTCCTATGCTAAAAATACTTCAGACAATCTAATTTAACTCAGTAAATAAACCTCTGAAAATTTGTATTTTTCACAAGTTTAATTGTTAACTGCCCAATACCTGCCAATTCAGGGCATTCTAAATAATGCTCACAAGCTGAATGGTTTTCTCTCCATTTCTTTTTGCTTGTGCCTCATTAAATTATAGTGTAGGAGAAACTATGACATAATGAAGGCACACAAAGATGTATTGGAAAATCACAAGAAAGAGAGATGAGATAACAACTATAAAAGTCTGGTGAGGAGGATAGCAATGATAATATAGAGAGGACAACAAGTGAAAAGAGAGATTATCACACTATCAGGGCTTCTTTGTGATCACTTCCAATTTCTCTCAAAGTAACTGGCTTCAGAGTAGTATATTTACCTTTGAGGATATGTTTATGCTTGACTTCTGCCCTGAATTTTTGTGCTTTTATTTAACCAGGCACAGTTTGTTTAGATCATATTCAGCCTTTGCTCATTCAAGTTAATAAAAATACTTCACATTTAGAAAAGGTTCCTTGGACTTTGCATTTTACATTAATAGTTTTTGGCCCAAGGAATTAATTATTTAATAAACAAGTAATATTTATTGGTGTCATTAACAGCAACAGCATGCCCTTCTCCATAAAAATGCAAACATTGTATTCTGGAATTTCACATTTCTGTGTTGAGAGTACATAAATTTGACCATGTAAGGTCTAAAAATATTCTTGTGATCCACCCTTTGGGAATGAATAAGGACTATAAATTCAGCATGCAGGATACTAATTTAAAAGCACACGTTAACAACAGCAACAACAACAACAACAACAAAAACTGGATTAAAAAATAGGTAGATTTGCAACAACATGGATGGATCTAGAGAATATAATCCTAAGTAAAAAAAATCAGAGAAAGACAACTACAATATGATTTCACTTATGTGGAATTTAAGAAGCAATATTCTGATGGCTACCAGAGGGGAGTTAGGTGAGGGGAATGGGTAAAATAGGTGAAGGGGATTAAGAGTACACTTACCATGATGAACACTGAGTAATGTATGGAATTGTTAAATTACTATATTATATACCTAATACTAACATAACACTATGTTAACTATACTGGAGTTAAATTTTTTAAAAAATGGTAAGGAATCTGAATAGACATTTTTCCAAACAAGTCATACAGATGGCCAGCAGGCACATAAAAAGATATTCAACATCACTAATTATCAGGGAAATGCAAATCACAACTGCAATGAAATATCATCTTAGACCTGTTAGAATTTCTATTATCAAAAGACAAGAAATAATAAGTATTAGCAAGATGTGGAGAAAAGGAAACCTTTGCACACTATTGGTGGGAATGTAGGTTGGTGCAACCACTATGGAAAACAAGAAGTTCCTTGAAAAATTAAAAATGGAACTACCATATGATCCAGCTATTCCACTTCTGGGTATTTATCTGAAGAATATGGGAACACTAATTCAAAAGGATATATGCCCCCTATTCATTGCAACATTATTTACAATAGTCCAGATATGGAAGCAACCTAAGTGTCCACTGATGGATAAATGAATAAAAAATTGTGGTATATGTATACAATAGACTATGACTCAGCCATAAAAAGGAATGATATTTTGCCATTTATGACAACATGGATGGACCTTGAAGTTATGCTAAGTGAAACAAATCAGATGGAGAAAGACAAATACCATATGATTTCATTTATTTGCAGAATCTAAAAAGCAAAGCAAAACAAATAAAACAAAAACAAACTCATAGATACAGAGAAGAGATTGGGGGTTACCAGAGGCGAAGGACATTGAGGTGGGGAGAATGGGTGAAAGGGCTCAATTATATGGGGATGAATAGTATCTACACTTATGTTGGTAATCACCTTGTAGTATATACAAGTATGAAATTATAATCTTGTACACCTGAAACTTATACACCAATTTTTGCTTGTTTTTCTTAAAGCATATTTTATTCCACAAAATAATTTTATAGGTTAGGCTTAGGTATTACATCCCATTCTCTATACACTGTCTACTTAATCTATCTTTTATATATTAATGAAATGCATACTTCTATTTTCATCAAAATCTGATTTGAATATTGACACACCTGTCTGATTTTTTCTGATGGCTGCACACTCAAAAAGATGCATGAGGGATGTTTATCTGTATTGTTTGTTTTTTAAATTGTCCTTACCCATTAATGGCAATGCTTTTAACTATATGGGATGCAGCAGAAATTGGTGATAAAATGCTTGACAGCTGTTAGAGTCAAGTGGACCATATTTTTTCTTTCAGAAAGAAACCTGAACATCAGGGATTCTTCTCCTACTGCCACTGTCTTTTGGTGATTTAAGTGGCCTGCCATCCCAAGAGGAAGCTGATATTGTGGAGTGGTGGCCCTTTCATGCTTTTTCTTTCTTTCTTTTTTTTTTTTTTGACAACTTATGTTTAGAGTTCCTTTTTTGTTGTTGTTTAGGTGAGGTTCTATAAACAGCAGAGAAAAAACAAGATATAAAGAGAGTTTTGGTTATTTTTTCTATCTATCTACTTCTAAACAAAGGATATTTATTAGAGGAAGATTAGAATTTAAAGTAAAAAACCATTTGGAAATTTTCTTTAGGTGAAATTATTTACAGTTCATTTGAAATATATTTGCTTTATACCTTAGTCACTTAAGAACTCAGACATGAATATGTTTTATCAGTTTATTGCCTTACAAACTTTTTTTAGAAAACGATAAGATTGGCAAATCATCATGGTCATTATAAGCAAGTCAGGAATAAAGACAGTAAAAATTTACTTTCTCATTTATTTTTGTTTTTCGTCCTGACATAAATATGAAGATGAGAGATAATCACACAAAACTTACACTTTATATTTTGTTTTTTTAACATAGGCATTTTAGAACCAAATAGTTCTATTACGAGCTAAGTATCACGTTAGGCCATGAGATCGTCTAATTAAATATATGCAATTTATACATGTAGTTTCTCTTTTTCCATCTCCCTAAATGTATGATTTGCCTAAGTGTCTGCCCTTAAGCCCTTGTCTCTCTTTATACTCTCTCTTTGCAATCCAATCTACTCCCACATATTCCTCAATACTGTGAGCTGTCATAATTCCTAGGACCTTCTGAATCCCCTCTCTGTTTCCAGGGAGGCAAACAGCCAGTTTCTCTCAAACAGCTGAACAGGAGATTGCTACATGTGGTTTGTCCCCTGATTCCAAACAGAGTTCTTTTGCCTAGAACACAATGGAAATTTGCCATTGCCGATGCTACAAACACCCCGTTATCTATCTACCTGTCTTTTGCATGATGTATATGAAAATCCCAAAACATCTCAATGATGTTTATGCCCAAAAGAAGGTGCCATATAGCATAAACATCATGAAGGTGAGAACTTCTACAAATAGAAAAGGCAATAAAAATGGTTTCATAATTTTGGAAAAAAATTTTTAAAAAATTCCTCAGCCCAAGACTACCTGCATCCTGTGTTCTCTCTCACAAAGGTGTTTATCCTGACAAATTGGTGTTTTAAAGCATTTCGCTATAAGACCTATAAACTTTCAAAAACTGAATTTCTTTATAAAGTACACTGTTTGACCATAGTCCCGCCACTGTCACAAAGTACTTCTGACTCACATATTCATAAATATGGCACTTTATAAAGTTTTAAACTAGAAATTACCCTTCTTTAGGGGGTTAGAATTATAGTTCTTTAGCAGAAGAGAATCAACCACATCATGTGATAATTAAAGAATATATGTATGAATCATTTTGTGTTTGAAGAAGTGTAGTAAACAGAAGGAAAGTTGTGAGACTGAGTTTGGAAGACTCACTAAAAGAAGGCTAAGTTCCAGTTTTAGACTTTATATTGTGTTTTTCCTGTTGTGGAATATTATATATTTTTAAAATGAAAAGCCCAGATGTCCATCGGCAGATGAATGGATAAAGATGTGGTGTAGATATACAATGAAATGTTATTCGACATCAAAAAGAATGACATTTTACCATTTGCTATGATGTGGATTGAACTAGAGGGTATTATGCTAAGTGAAATAAGTCAGTCAGAGAAAGAAAATACCATATGACTTCACTCACATATGGAATTTAAGAAACAAAACAGATGAACATGGGGGAAGGGAAGGAAAAATATGATGAAAACAGAGAGGGAAACAAACCCTAAAAGACTCTCAACTCTAGGAAACAAACTGAGGTTTGCTGGAGGGGAGGTGGGTGGGGGGATGGGGTAATTGGGTGATGGCATTAAGGAGGGCACTTGATATAATGAGCACTGGGTGTTATATGCAACTGATGAATCAATAAATTCTACCCCTGAAACTAATAATACAGTATATGTTAACTAAAAATAAATAAATAAATAAATAAATAAATAAATAATAACTGTATCATCATCTCCCACCCCATCTGCTCTTACAAAGTGATTTGTCATTCCTCCCACTAAAAATTGAGGTCTATATTTTTTCACCTTGCATCTGGATGAAAGGTTATGATTTTTGTGACCAACAGAGTACTGCAGGAGTGATGCTATGTGACTTGTGATGAATAGGGATCCACATGATTCTCTCTTGGGGAACTTGCCTTAGAAACCAAGGGTCAATGCTATGAGGGGAAGCCCAACCTTGCCTACCAGGAAAAATCATAGAGCGGAACTGAGACCCCCAGCCAAAAGCCACAATCATCCATCAAACATGAGTGAACAAACCTCAAGATTATATCTTTCTTCAGCTTTTCAGTCTTCTAGTTAGTGCCCAGGCAGTATGGAACAAAGAAAAAGACATCCCTCCTACGTCCTGTCTGAATTCCTGGCGTTAAGAATTCATGAGCACAGAAGGTTGTTCTGTGCCATTGCATTTTTAGGTAATTTATTATATATATGTGATTGGAACACCTGCCTCTTAAGTGACTAAAGCTTTAGAAGCAATAATGAGAGGGGCACCCGGCTGGCTCAGTTGGTAGAGCATGTGACTCTTCATCTTGGGTTTGTAAGTTCAAGCCCCACATTGGATGTAGAGATTACTTAGAAGCGAAAATGACAGTCAAGTTATTGGTTAATTTTACCTTTAGATTCACTAAATGTACATTTAGAACCATGTGCCAGATCTTTTTATTTGATGGTATGAATGTGTATTATTAGTAATCTTTTAATATAATATAAAACAAAACAAAAATTAATGAAAACTCCTATGTATAGTGTGTGTGTGTGTGTGTGTGTATGTGTGTACAGTCACATTTCCTTCTGTTCCCTAGTTCCTTGACCCACACTGTATTTAATCTTGGGTCTTTTTGTCCAGACCACAAGGTCTTTCCATGTAGTCTGATTTTTATTGTCATAGTAAGCTACTCTCAGTCATATGGAAAAGCACTGGCTGCTCCCCATAGTTGTGCACAAAATGTGGGTACTCTCTGAGAAGCTATTCACAGGGAATATATGCTTTAAAACTCCCTGAAGCCCTCTAAATTCTACTCTGTATTAATCTCCTCTGTGGTAGTGGTATAGAATATATAGGGTTGAACATGTTAATTTTTAGTATACTATCTGATTTAATTTCTGTCTATAAGAGATTATGGGGAAGAAGATATTTTAAATGAATGATTTGCTTAAATTGAATATTGGGAAAGAAACATATAACTGCAGTTATGATAATTAAAGAGGGAATGTACAGAAATCAGGCTTGTAGTAGAATGTAGTTTTAGAGTAGAGTTTAGAGAAAAATACTCTAATTGTTAATGTGTATTTTAAACAGATTGAAGATGATTTTAAATTTGAACTTCTTTAATTGCTTATAGCATGATCCAGAATAGTTCCCTAAAGAGATTGTTTTTCCCCCCCACAGATGGATTTTCATGCAGAACAATATTCATTGAAATCTCTCTTTGGGGGCACCTGGGTGGCTTAGTCAGTTAAGCAGCCAATTCTTGATTTTGGCTGTCATAATCTCAGGGTCCTGGGATCCCTGCTCAGGGGGAAGTCAGCTTGAGGATTCTTTCTCTCCCTCTGCTCCTCCCTCCGCTGGCACAGTCTCTCTCTCTCTCTCTCTCAAATTAATCAATCAATCTCAAAAAAAAAAAAAAAAGAAATCTCTCTTTTAATGAGTTAAGTGGTAATAAAAACAACAAATACTTTTGTTGTTTTCTTAAATGAGTCTCTGGGCTAACATTTTCTCCTAAACATCTTAATATTTTCCTGTCATTGTTGCTGAAATATTATATCATCAAAGGGGCAGTAATGCAAGTAAGCACATAAAGACCTATTTTACACATTAGAACCCAGATCGAAGGTAAATGCTCTAAAATCACTTCTGGAAGAATGGTGCTGTTATTACGAATGGGAAGAAATTATCCTAATGACCAATTTTCTAAAAACAATTCTTTTGATATAATATGTTTTAAAATTAAAAGTCAGAGAAATAAGAACGTTTTAGTTTTCAAAACTTTGACTAAGATAAAATTAAACCATATTGAAAATTTTAAAAGCATCTATTATACATTTATATATGTATGTGTACATATGTATGTATATGTGTGTATATATATACACATGTATAATATTTTGAAGGATATCTTCAATGTTTTTCACCAATTTTAAACAATGTATCAGAGAAAATAACTCATAATAGCTCCGTAAGAGTTTGAATATTTCTGGGGTTTGCAATAAACACAGATGTATTTATTGCAATGATTAGATATTTAAATAAATGCAGTTAAGTTATTTGAATTTCTGATTACTTATTCAAAATGTATGAAAACACAAACTGTATGAAAAGCAGATCCCATCTTATATTTTATTATATTATACATTTCTTCATTCAACGGTCTCTGAACAAAGATTCTTGTCTTGAGACTGAATTGTCATGTAGACAGAATAATTTAATTTTTCTCCATGTAAGACTATTCCTCATAGAAATATGAAAATAATTTTTTCTTTTTCTAACCCATTTGATCTTGTACCTTACTTTAAAAAGCCTTCCTAGGAAATGCTTGTTTGTTTGTTTGTTTTCTTTCTATTTTTAAATTGTTTTATTGTAACTATTGGGTCATCTTGAACATCATCAGTGATTTAAGGAAACCGTTAAATACTGGGATAAATGAGTGTCTCATCCAACTGCTGGGTCCCAAGAGTCTAAGGAAGAAAAACAAATCAGGAAAGAATTTACATTATTATTCAATGAGAAGTAATGCAAATTGAGATCCATTTAATTTAAAATACTTTTATGTAAAAGATAAACTGAGAGATGAAAGTAATTTTACAAACACTGATGACAAATGGTGTTGTAATTAGAAAGAACATGTGTATCAAAGAATGTTCCTTCTCTGGATCATTTTGAATATGTTAATGGCATTGGAACCATGCATTAAATACTGAATGAAATAGTAAAAGTAGCATGAAGAATAAAACGAGGCTGTGTATATACAGGAATCTTTTCTTTCTTTTTTTTCCTACTCATTTTGGTGACTTATTTTATTTTAAAGATTTTATTTATTTATTTGTCAGAGAGAGAGAGTGAGCAAGCACACAAGCAGGGGGAGCAGCAGGCAGAAGGAGAAGGAGGCAGAGGGAGAAGCAGGATCTCCACTGAGCAAGGAGCCCATGGAGGGGCTACATCCCAGGACCCTGGGATCATGACCTGAGCCAAAGGAGGATACTTAATGGACTAAGCCACCCAGTCATCCCATTTTGGTGACTTAATTTTACAAGAATTTGAAACAGGTAATGAAAAAAAGAACTGATAATATATATTCATATTTGTATTAATATGTTTAAGTTGATAAATTATAAAATGTCCCTCTCCTATTTCAAGTAGGGTTCCATCAGACAAAAAGAACAACTACAAGTAATATTTAGAAATAAATTTATTATAGGTATTTGTCCATACTCAATTGTGGGGGGATGGCAAAGCAGTCCAATTCAGGCTCTTGCTTTTGCTTCTTGTGTTGAGGAAGTCAAGGGCCAGCAGTAGGAAAGTAAAGACGGATGTGAAGTGGAGTTAATCAATAAATAACGAACTTGAATTTGGGAGATAGACTGAAACCCAAAAAGATACTCTGGAACCTGTGTGCCCCTCTCTCATCTCCTGCAACCTTGATGGTGTAGGTGATGTGCAGAGTATGCTAGTACTCTTCATTATCACTCCTGGCCCAGGACTTACAGAAGTTGAAGGAGGAAATATAGCAAGCGCTGGCAGAGCTGCTGTTCCCAGGACAACAGGATGAGCTTGTACGAATGGCAATGTTCATAAGTAGCACCATTACTTGACCTTGTATTAATGGATATGCTATCCTCTCCAAGGGAATAAAGATTGGTTCAGGGGTGGAGTGGGAAGCATCTTATTACAGTAGTCTTTGGTCCTCCAAAGCTTAACCCAACTGAACAAAGTCTTGTTCCTTAGTATTTAATTTCAAGAGGATGGGAGGGGTAATTAGGAAAACAAGCTAAAAGAAGACTCTTGTGGAAAACAATAATGAAAAAAAAGTTTTGAGAAACAGCATTGACACTAACTCTTAAACATGGGGACCGCTTCACTTCTGCCTTCTAAATCTCATGCAAATTTTTATAATGGCTAATCCTAAATTGACACAGCATTAAGACACTGTACTTATGTATCATGGTGTTCCATATTTTCTAATGCTTCTGTACCACAGAGGAAATATCTTATCCTTTAGGAACTTAACTTCAAATGCACATCTATACTCTGAGCTAGTTGTCCGACATTGAGCAGGTTGTGTAGTGCTCCCAATCACAAAATACAAATTACATTGTTGCCTCCCACTACTGTTGTGAAGTTTAAACAAGGCGCCACAAGTAAAAGGACCTGGTGTAGAAGGGCATCAAAGTGAACAGATGGTTACAGCTAAAAAAACGTGTACCGTGTGCTGCCGTACTACACACAGAGGTTTAATAACATGTAAATGTTTGAAGGGATTCTGAACATTTCTAAGTTTCTATCATTCCTTTCACTTTACAATGGCAGAAACTTGTTTTTAGATAGGTTTGGTAATTCAGCCTTGTTTAAAGGCTGAGTTCTAGCAAACCCTCAGACATCTAAAATCTCAATCCAGTTTTTTACAATTACATAATCTGTTTCTCATAAGAATATGGATCACTATTTGTAGGTATGTATGTATTTAAAAATTTTGGGCTCATTATTTTTAATTAAAGAATTTATTTTTTTCTAGGATTTTGAGAGAATATTTCCTTTGGATGTCAGACAAATGGGCAAAAAACAATGGCAGGTGGTCTTGGTGTTAAGAGTCCAAGCTTTGAAGTCAGAACTGGATTCCTGTGATCCAGGTTTCACAGTTCACTGATCTATAGTATCTTCCAAATTATTTCCCCTTGCTAAGCATCAATTTACTTATGTGTAATAAGTTCAAAATAGTGAGATGAGGAAGGCCAGCATTTAAGACAATGGCATACTGTAGGCTTTAAGTAATGTAGCTATTACTCTTGTTTTACTCCTGTATAGTTTTAACATCAACGTGCTAATGGCAGCAAAACAGTCTTGCTTGATGAGAACCTAGGGAGCAAAGTTGTGTGTGAATTGGTTTAAAGAAGTAATATTATGCAGAAAGTCATGTCCTCTGTGAATTACCTTAACTAGAGATACAACAGCTAAATTCAGAGAGCCAGTAGTGCAAGACATTTGAAAGCCAGTGGAGCATGAGGCTGGACAAAAGATGCATTGTTTTGTGAAAGCCTGGCTGCAGAGGATATCAGTTGAGAAATTATTATTCAAACTGAATGATCCATATGATACTGCATTGTATTATCCTGAGAAAGTCTTGCTAAAGTAGATTTGTTATAGGACTCAGAAAAATTATTACTACCCACTAGAAGATGGGGAAACTTTACAAGGATAGAATTCCTTCACAGTGACCAGATGATCTCAAACTTACACTGAACAGGATTTACTGAATGAAAGACATTTGTCTATTAGTTTTGCTTTAGATTTCTCAAGGACAGTTATACGATATTTGATTATATCATACTCCTTAATGATGCTAATACTTTCTGTCTATATTAGCTTTTTTATCAGAGAAAAGGAAATCATGATATCTAAATCTAAAATAGTCTAAAATTCCCTAAATGCCAACTTCTCTGATTGTATTCAACAACTTCTGATACTACTGATCTATAAAGTTGTAATTATGCACGCTAATATTTTCTAGAGCTACAAATTAGTGTCAGGAGAATTATCTACTTATAGACAGCAACAGCTGTTGTCATTATCATATCTCATTTTACATAAAAAGACTGAAGTTTGGGGAGATAAATTCACTTTCCCCCGTATACTAGGAAGAGGAGGAAGAATTAAAACCCAGGAGTGCTTGGCCCAAACCCCACATACCTACCATACCTTAACATAACCATTTATTGTTGAATGTCTCTCAAACTTGCTAGGATTTTCTTATCGACTTTCCTTTTTCTTTCCAGAGTAAAAGTTTCAGGTCAGGACTTGCCAGCATTGTTTATCTTGCTTACTTCCCCCTTTCCTATAGGCAATGTTTAAAATCATCCATAATTACTACAGTATATCAACTTCCTGTCCAGAAAGCATTACTGGCATCTAGAGAGACTGTCAGAGTTTGTCAGAGATCATCTTTGTTTATGTCTGTTGTCTCATTGTATTGTCTTTATTAGGATTTTTCCTGAATTGTTCATGTTTTAAACAAGGTATTACTATTATTAACTGTTGCACTAAAATAAGCTGAGATAGGTTTGCAAGACCTTCCCCATGTACTTGTAGCCTTTGCCACAATATCACTTACTAATTAGTAATATTTATATGCAATGAACAGAATTCTCACATCAAACATATGGTTTAATCTGAAAGAATAATTTTCTCTCTTTTCCTGACCATATTTGTTCTATTTAACTAAGCTCTTCCTTTCAAGACCGCATATAGTAAGCGCTCTAATTGCAGGAAAGGGGCTTACTTACATAGAAGTAGGGGCAGCTAACTGTGTCTGGCTTATGGCAGTGTTGAGAGAATGGATGCTACTGCAGTCCTTCGGGCTTAGTATGAACCATACATGGGCCTGCAAATGCAAAAAGTCCCAAGGCCAGCAGTCAGTGGGATCACTGGAAAATTTGTAAATGACAGGTTAGGTGCACATTAAATATGTATGAAAAATAAAAGCTGAGTTGTCATGCTGTGGTTGTATAGAAAGAAATCTGGTTATACTCACTACAGAGCAATAAATCTACAACTATTAATTTTAATATTTACTAATGCTTTTTATTTTGCAATAAACGTATTTGCCATCAGTAAGTAATAAGAAAAATGAAAGTGAATTTTTATAATGCAAGAGTAAGGAAGCTTTGATGATGAAAAAGTAACTTGCACAAAGTGCATCTTAAAATTTATGATCTAACATAAGGAGCACAGTGGCCACATGAGAATCAGAAGACACAAAACTGTTAAAGAAATATAAACTTCAGCTACAAAAATCAGTTATTTTAGAAGAATGCTCCTGGAGATGACAATTTAACACATGTAGCTGAAGAAGTTGTGTTTACTCATCACTCTGTGAAAGATATTTCATTTAGTCCCAAGAATGTTGTTCTAAATTATTTTTGTTAATTGATGATGCCGTTTTCTTGGTTCATATACAAGTGAAACTATAACTGTCACTTAGTTGACTCCATTAGCAGAAGAAAACCTTTGAAAAGAAATAGGTAATGAAGAACTTATCTCAATGTAACCTCATGTTTCCAAAAAATGTGAATGAATTCCAATCAGAGACCATGGCAGCTCTGGGGTGCATTGCTCAGCAATTCCTTCAAGAGAACCTGGCGTAAGAAGCATAGTTGAATCTAAGCTTCCTCAGAACCACTGTGACATTTCTGACGAAGCCATGCTTCTTCCCATCTGCTTCCATCCGATGTCTGAGCGTGGCTGTGGTACCAGAGCCACACAGTACCTTCCCAACATAGGACAACTGTTGGACAGTCATCGCTCAGGGACTCCCCACTGGCCTGGATGAGACTCTCAGAACCGCAATAAAGTGCAGATTGAAGTTCTTTCTACCCAGTTCTCCTGCTTTTACACTTTCTATTCACAAGTGTCAGATATGAATTACAGCCTGAAGGCTCTCCTTGCCTTCTCTTGCCCTCTGCCCTGTAGTCTTTGCCAGAGATTCCCCAATAATTCTCTTCCTCATCTATCCTATCTTGACTTCTACTTTTCAAAGGAACTAAACTGACATGAAGGTAGTTTCTACCAATTAAAATAGAAGCAGTGACTATCAAAGAAGTATTTTTATACATACAGAGAATAACTGAGCAACAATAAGTGGAAAGCTGGTATTTTAAAATGAGAACCACTTTCAGTGTGACAGTATATACTTTCTTTGCTTGGTGCTTATTATAATTTTAGAATTATTTGAGCCCTTGAAATTCTATGACTTTGCTTTATGATATATTTGCTTGTAGGAAAAATACTTTGATAGTTTCTATTTTGTTAGGATGAACATATGTCCTATATAAAAATGAGATTAAGTTGAGAAGTCCTATGCTTTTTAGCCTCTGAAATTGGTAAAATATACAAAAATTATTGATAAATAATTTATTTCACAAATTGTCTTGCAAAAATATTTGTCAAAGAACCGTACTTTTAATGGCAGCAAAAAGACAGTACCTCTGAAAATACTTGGGTTGAAATATTTATACTTTTCAATCTGGAAATTAGAATCTAGCACATCCTATGTTTAACAAAGCTTGCTCTGAGCTTTCTGGGTATTTTGATGATCTCTGGCAATTTAATAAAAAAAACTGAACATGATTAATTAATATTGAAAAAATATACCTCCAGAAATTATAGTGGCAGAGTATAAGAATATGATTAAAATGGGTGTTATGCAGTATCTTCGTGCTTATAATTGACTAGACTAGAAATTTTGGAATCAATCTGACTCTCCTTTTTCTATCATCCAAACTGAGGAAATCTTGCCAGGTCAATTTTCAATATGTATTTCAAATCTAACAACTCAGCACGTATACCACAAACCACGTATACCACAAACCACGTATACCACACTAACCCAAACACAGTCATGCCTTATCTGGACTACTGCAGTCAACTCCTGATTTTCTAGCTTCTGGTCCTCTTACCTACACTAGTTCCAACACATTTTTCTTTTTTTTACAAACTTATGTCATTTTTAATTTTTTGCTCAAAACCTTCCAATGGCTTCCCATATCAGAATAAAAATCCATAGTCCTTCAAAGACATACAAGGCCTTGCATGATCTCCCCAGCACCAACTTTCTGATATCACCTTTTATTACTTCCTGACTCCCATATTCACTGTGTAGCAGCTCACTGGTCTCTGTAATATTCCTCAAATATGCCGAGCACACTGTCCTTCTGGGCCTCGAATCTCAGTGCTTCTAAGTAAAATGCTCAACTACCAGATTAATTAGAGAGTTCCCCACTAACCATCTTTTTTTTTTTTTTTTTTTTTGCCCTGTTTTTAGAAAGAGAGAGTGAATGCAAGTGGGGGTGGGGGTGGGGACAGACGGAGAGGAAGAGAGAACCTTAAGCAGGTTTTACACCCAGGGTGGAGCCAAGCACAGGGCAATCTCATGACCCTGAGATCATGACCGGAGCCGAAATCAAGAGCTGGATGCTTAACTCACTGAGCCACCCACATGCTCCTAACCATCCAATTTAAATAAGCATCTATTTGTTCCTTTGTATTCCTTTACCCTATTTTTATTCTCTATGTTTATATGTTTATTTCCTAGTACCCTCTTTGTAGAATTTAAATTTCCAGAAGGCTAACAGGAGAGGAATTCTGAGTCTAGGGAACCCCAATCTTTTATTATGAACAGAGAGTGTGCCCAAATTTTGTTCTGAAGAGATGATCTTTATTACTCTGTCAGGAAATAAGTCTGTTCTCTCCCTCAGAGGGAGACACAGCTTCTGTCTTTCAAGGCTATTTACAAACATCCTTGGAAAGTTAATCCGAAGCAAAGATAGTGACTCTGCTCACAAGATATACAGAAAAGCAAGAAATCAACTGAGAATTGTTTCCTAACACCTATTTATATCCATAACATTTTGATGGCATGCATAAAGGGCAATTACAGATGCAGGAAACTGAGGAAAGTCCTAAGAGTACAAGATTACAACTATCATTCAGTCACTCATTAGTTCAGCTAATACCTATTGAGTGTCTATTAAGACCAGACACTAATTGAAGTTGTGATGATACAGCAGTGAACAAAACGGTGTGTGAGACTTCTGGAAATTTACATGTACACATCTATGCACACACATATGTTACAATTTGGCCTTAAACAAAAGAAAGATTAGGACTGAGCAATGAACAAGAAGAATTCTTGAGTACATGGAACTGAACTAGGCCTGCAAACATGAATTCACTGTGACCAGAAGGAGAAAGGGGAAGAAAGGTTTTTCGTTATACTGACAAGAGAATCAGAGAATAGTAAGTAGTTTTGTTTTACTAAAGCTGAGCGTGCCTGTCAAAGATCCCTGGAAATCTATAGAGAAGTAGAATCAAAGAATCATATAATTTTGAGTTAGAAATCAGACTTACATTGTAAAAGATCCTAAATGCCTTTTTACAGAATTAGGAATGAATACTAGAAATATGTGTATGCCTGTTTATTTCCAGCCATTTTTTTTTGTTTTGTTCTCTCTTTTCTTCTTTTTTAAGTGGAGGTGACAAAACCAGCTCTGTTTTATTGAGAGAGCACAGATGGTCCTCTGGGAGAAGGGAGAAAAACTAGAGGCAGTGTATTTTACAATGATTATGTGAAAAGTGATAATTCAGATTCAAAGGAGATTTTAGTTGTTGAATAAGGCATATGTGGTTAATAATTTGGTCTCATGACATAAAGAAGAGGATGAGCTGAAGATGATTTGGAGGCTTTCAACATGAGAACCTGAATGGGTGCTTAGGACATTAACATGACAGTGAAAATAATAAGAGCAGCATGTTTTTGAAGAGAAGGTAATGAGTATATTTGTGGACCTATAGAGTTACAGAAGTTGCCAAGTATCCAGGGAGCAATATTGAGTAGACCTTTAGAAATGGGTTCTGGAACTCAGATGAAAGTTGAATGTTAGAAATATAAACTATAAAATTGGTTTATTATTGACTGATGCTTTCGTTTTTAGTATCTGTAATGATTTTGAATCTTATTATTTTCATTATTACTTCTTAAGATGAATATTTTGTTTTATAGTCTTTTTATTTTCTAATAATTAAATTGTTGATATATATTTTTCTGAGATTATCATTTTGGCTGAATGTCATGGATTTTTATATGCCATATTCTCATTGTTATTTTATTTATTGTTTGTTTTTACTACTGTTCCTCAGATTAGTGCTTTTATTTTTTTAATTTTTTTTAAAGATTTTATTTATTTATTCGACAGAGATAGAGACAGTCAGCAAGAGAGGGAACACAAGCAGGGGGAGTGGGAGAGGAAGAAGCAGGCTCATAGCGGAGGAGCCTGATGTGGGGCTCGATCCCATAACGCCGGGATCACGCCCTGAGCCAAAGGCAGATGCTTAACCTCTGTGCCACCCAGGAGCCCCTCAGATTAGTGCTTTTAAATATCTAGGGTTAGATATTTTGGACTCTTATTTAAATATATTTAATTTTTTAATATTGTAGTCAGCATATATTTGGTGTTTTTGTTTTTTGTTCAGTTTTGGTTTTGGTATTTCTTGAAATGCAGCTTGTGGAATATCAGAAATCGTATTTTATTCCACTTAATAAATTTGGATGATTTATCAATTTTCTTTGTCACCTATAAATGAACAGCTGAGTATTCCTGGTATTTGCAAATAGCATTTATGTCTCTTCATTTCAGTGTTTATATATTTATATTACATATTCAAATATTTATTTTGTATATTCACATTTGGTAAGTGAGAATTCTGAATAAACCTCAGAGATTGAACACACATTTATTTACCTTTGCTCCATTCTAACTCCCCTCTTCCCCCCACATTGAGAACAAAGAAACTTCTTTTATATTATTAACTTAGAAGGAAGGACATATAGGCTACAGGAAAAGACGACCGCAGATGAATTTCAACTGGATAGCAACATATAGGAGCGGAAGTTTGGAAAAGCCAGCATACTTAGGCTATGGGACTGAGAAAAAGGCTTTAAAATCTAAAGCATCACCTGCCTCTTTATGTTGGTAGATATGGGGTGAGGAAGGGGAGCATTACTGATTGAAAGACTGGTTAAAAATTTGTTATAAGAAGTTGGTAGAACCCCGATTCCAAACGTCAGTCTTCACTGCCAGGAAATTATTCTCTATACCTCACACCAAGAGGATCCAGGAGTTTTACCCTCTGAAGAGACTGAGACAGGAGGGGACAAGAGACTCAGACTGTGGGGAGCCTCTCTGAGGCTGATGGAATAAGTGGAAATCTACATGGTGAAAAGTGCTATCTCCATTCTTTTTCTCTCTTGGCTCCAAGATCACTGCAACCAGGCCTTGCTTTCCTAAGCAATCAGTCCCATTCATATACATGGGACAGCAATCAGCATCATAGAGTCACCTTCTCAAAGGTGAAAGGCTACTTAGGGATCACCAGAAACAGAAAAATCTCTCAACATGGAAGAATAAGATAGAAACTAATCTTTTACATATTGTCTTTCTCCTGTTTAGTTTGTCAGGTTCTGAAATGAAGTCTCAAAATTTTTAGAAGGAAATTCATAGACCCTTAAAGTATTTTTTATATGGTTGTAAATTTAATTATTTTGATATTACTTCTGGTTATCTGTTCTGGATATTATCAGATTGAGTTTAGTAATATCTTCAAAAAACAAATGAAACTTCTGGTGTAAAGTGACTGAATTTAACTCTTTCAGAAGAAACAGATGACCACTTTGTTTACTCTGAAATTATAAATATAATAAATAACATTAAATAAATATAATATACAAGAAACATGAAGAAAAATGAAGATTACTTCCATTTATCAACTGATTCATTTACTTGGCTTTCCATGAAGTGGAAGACTAATTTAGAATCAAACCACAGAGGCAAGAATAAAGGGTAATTTTCATATATAGGTATTACTGGATACAGAACTATTATTTTAAAATTGGGTTAATTTTAGACACTTTTTGTTTAACTGCATTTATTTTACATCTTTTAAAAATAATTAGCTCAAATTTGTTTTAAAAATTTGATCTCTTTATGAAGTTGAATACAATTCATTTAAATTATGAGAGTGGCCTAATTTACACTGTCTGAATATAATAATATTTTCTGAGTTAAGCAAAAGTAGGTTGTACATAGTATATATTAATGACATTGTAAGACAATGATATTAAAAATCAAGGAAAAATTTTTAAAAGTCTCTTAGAAATCATGACTACTATAGTTTAATAGTAGGTACCCACTAAATGACTTTTTTTGGTATTACTTTTTTTGTTTTTTAATGAATGACAATATTTTTCTTCAATTTGGGGAGAAAACAAAAAGATTAGAGATGCTTGGTAAATTAGATGTTTTCACTGGGGACCAAAAGCTAATTAAACAAATTAAGTAAGCATATGTCAAATTGGATGATGAAATAGCATTTATTGTTCTACTTATATGAAACATAACAGATATGTATACGTATTTCTACATATACATACCAGGTATGTATATATTTAAGGATTGAAACCATTTCAGAGAACTACTTATGTGCTTATTTACTTACATTTTTGCTTCTTATATGCTTTGATATATGCTTTCATTAAATTTGACATTGAAAGAAAATGTCCAATAGAAATAATGGTTTAAAAAAGACAATAAAAACTTTTTAAAGGAAGCCAAAGTAAACTGTGAAATCATTTTCCACTTTGATTAACTGTTAAAAAGGTAGTAAGGACAAAAGTTTAAATCATTTGAATGAATCAATCTGGTTTTAAGAAAATAATTAAAATCAACTCTTTCATAGATATTAAACTTCTATCCCAGACATTAGAGAAAATGAGGTTGTTTGCAATAGGGTCACTTTGACCAATTTCTTTCCTTTAAAGTAACTTATGAATAAAAAATGAATAGCTATTTTTAGGTTCATGGTACATTTCTTTCATAAGACCTTAAAATGTGACTATAAACTTAAGAAAATTGCTTTCAGTACAAATAACCTACGCTCCATATTTTAAACTAAGAGTCCTCTCCCTACTATCAAACGTCATTTGATTTTAGCGATACACACTTTTTAAAAATAAACATCAGTTATTATATCAAGCTATTTTGTATGAATTATTGCTTTGATTAATAAGGTTATTTTTTTGTCAGGTGAGTAAGAAAAAAGGCAGGCAAAGAAACAGACTAGTTTTAGTTATGAATAGTTCATGGTGCTTAATAATAGAAACCCATCATAAAACTCAACTGATAAAATAAAATATTTATCCTATTCTCCTTTATAATAGAAAAATATGTGGTACATTTATTGCAATTGATGAACCAATATTGATACATTATTATTAACTTAAGTCTATAGTTGATCAGTCTTTGTGCTATAATTCTATGGACTTTTGGAAAAATATATGATGATATATATCCCCCGCTGTTGCATCATATAAAATAGTTTCACTGCCTTAAAATTCACCTGAGCTCCACTTATTTATCCCACCTCCCTTCTTCGAAATTCCTGTTAACCATCTCCGTAGTTTTGCCTTTTCCAGATGTCAAATACTTCAAATCACATATTATGTAGCATTTTCAGATTGGCTTCTTTCACTAGCAATATGTATTTAAGGTCCTTCCATATCTTTTAGTGGCTTGATAGCTCATTTCTATTTATTGCTTAATTATAATCCATCGTATGTGTGTACAACGTGGATGTACTCCATTTACCTATTGACAGATTGCCATGTTGCTTCCAAGTTTTGGCTATTATAAATAAAGCTTCTGCAAACATCTCTGTGCAGGTTTTTCTGTGGACATAAGTTTTTAGCTTATTTGAGTGAATACCCAGGACCATGGCTGCTTCAGAGATTCTCTTTGTTAACTTTCATTATGTAATGGAAGTTCTCAAGTAAAAGTATTTGGATCAACTGTCAATAATTTGAATCATAGTCTTTTTTAATACATCAGCTTTTTAAATGGATAAAATAGGAAATAAGGAAGTTTTTCTAACATTGAACATATCTCTAAATTTGTATTTAATATGTTAATCTTATTTTTCTACATGATTTGAAAATATAGTATAAAATCATATGTTCATACCAATACATGCAGAAAGAGCATTTGACAAAATCCAACACCCATTCATGATTTAAAAAAAAAAAAAAAGACAAAATCTCTCAAGAAGCTAGAAATAGGGGGAACTTCCTCAATTTAATATAAAACATCTACAAAAACCTACAGCAAATATCAAAATTTAATGAGAGAATCTAGATGGTTTTTCACTAAAATTAAGAACAAAGTTCAGGGTGGCTGGGTGACTCAGTTGATTAGGCATTCGGCTCAGGTCATGATCTCAGGGTCCTGGGATCAAGCCCTGCATTGGGCTCACTGCGCAGCGGGGAGTCTCCTTCTCCCTTCCTCTGACCCTCTGCCTGCTTGTGCTCTCTCCCTCAAATAAATACAATCTTAAAAACAAAACAAGATTCAACACCATACTGAAGCCCTAGCTAATATAATACAAGAAAAGCTCTAGCAGAAATAATACAGGGAAAGGAAATAAAAGTATATAGATTTGGAAAGAAGAAATAAAACTTGTTTGCAGACAGGATGATAGTTTATGTGGGAAATCCAAAAGAAATGACAAGTAAACTTCTGGAACTAATAAATCATAGCACAGTTATAAGACACCTAGTAATACACAAAAGTAAATTGTTTTCTTATATACCAGCAATGAATAATTGGAGATTGAAATTAAAAAAAAATACAAAAACATTAGCACCATACAAAAATGAGATACGTAAGTAAAAATCTACCAAAATATGTATATAGTCTCTGTGAGGAAAACTATAAAAACTAATGAAAGACATAAGAGAAGATCTAAATAAGATTTAAAAAATGTTTGAATATATTTCATGTTCATGTATAGGAAGACTCAATATTGCTAACACCAAAGTATATTCCATAAATTGTTGTGAGATTTTATTGAAATTAAAACTGCCCACTCTGTGAACTGTAGTTAAAAGAAGGAAAAGACAAACTATGGATTGGAAGGAAATCTTTGCAAAACACATATGTGATAATGTGCTGGTATGTAAAATATACAAAGAACTCTTAAAACTCAATAATTAGAAAACAAATCAATTAAAAATGGACAAAGTATCTGGATAGACACCTTACAGAAGTTATACAGATGGTACATGAGGATATTAAATGATGCCCAACAACATGTCATTAGGAAATAGCAAATTAAAATGACAATGAGAGGCCACTACACACTTCCTAAAATGTTTACAGTTTGAAACACTGATGAGATCAAATGCTGGCAAGGATGTAGAGGCACTCTCATTCACTGCTGGTGGGAACACAAACTATAACAGCCATTTTGGAAGACCATTTGAGAACTTCTGTTATATAATGAAAGTTAAAGAGAATCTCTGAAGGTATATGTTTTAAAGTTTTAGGCAGAAACAAGAATACTAATTCAATTAGTCTCAATACTAATTTAATTGATTTCAATTCAATGTGATCTGTAACATTTTAAGATATTAATTCCTTCTTTGGCTGGTTCATTCATTCAACAAACAAAGCAGAGATTGGTAGTCTTCTACCACAATATCCATTTTCCATGGCATGGCAACCATGACATTTGGTATTTTTTAGATCTTTTCAAAGGCAGGTGACACACACACCTCATGTTCCACTGGGGACAACAGAAAAAAAAAACGAGTAAGCCAGTAAATATATAGTAAGTGGTACAATATACGAAGAAAAATAATATGGTGTAGGGAGATAGTGTGCTGCATAAGGGGAGATGGGTGCCAATTTATCAATGAATTCTTCCTTGATGAAGTGAGATTGGGGCAGAGACATGAATGAAATGAAGGCACATATCACAAAAGTACCTGAAGAAAGGGAGTTCAATGAAGAGGACTTAGCAGATGCAAAGATCTGGAGTGAGAACTGTGTGGTCTGTTTGAGGATTAGTTGGAAGTGACAGGACATGAAAGGGGTGATATTGTAGGTGTAGCACAGGGCCTTGAAATTATGAAGGAATTTGGGATTTTATTCTAAATGTACTAGAAATCTATCGAACTATTTCATGAGCATATTTCTATTTTTTTTAAAAAAACCACTTTAGTTACTAAATGGATACAAGATAAAATCATATAAAAGTCAAAGCAAAGAGATCAGTTAGTAGACTTTTGCAATAATTTAGGGGAAATTAATGGTGGCTTAGACAATTATACCACTATTGTGGCAGTGGAAGTAGAGGGAGGTGTTTGGATTTGAGGTATATTTTGAAGGATTTGCTGTTGGGTTAGATATGAATTATGTTGGTTGTTGTAATACCACACTATTATAACAAACACACCCTATTTTAGCAGTGGCTTGTTACAACTAAAGTTTCATGTTGTGCTCCAAACAGTCTAATGTGGATGTTTCTGGTCAGTGTGTGTGAGTGATGGTGTGGTAGTAGTAGTGCTTTCTACACAGTTATTCAGGGAGCTAGGCTGAGGGAGGCCCTGCTAACCTCAACATGTGGCTTCTGTGGTGGACCAGGCATTGATATCCAGCTGGTTGGTGGAGAAAGAAACAATGGAGAAAGCAAGTTCACTTCTTAACCATGTTGCCCAAGAAAGAAAACATATCACTTTCCACTAATGAAAATGAGGCCACTGTGCCCCAAGTGACATGCATCGGGGCTGAGAGATACAGTTGCTTCTTGGGTAGACACTTTCCCATGATAACTCTGCTATGCAAAGTGACTATTAGCAGAAAGTCATGACTGCTATATGTGGTATGGGGAAAAAAGAGGAGTCAAGTATGGTAGTAACATTAGGAGTCTATCTCCTGGGTGGTTGTCAATGTACGAGGCACGCGGGAAATCTGAAGTGCAGGCAAGAGTTCGTTTTGCATAAGTTAATTTGACACATCTGAAGTTGATCGTCAAAGATGGATTTCAGAGAAGAGGTTTTATCTGATATATATTTTGGAGTAATCAGAATAAAGAGGATATATAAAATAAAACTTTATGAACTAATTTAGGAAATCATGTGAATAAGGAAAAAAAATAAGTCCAAGGGTATTGCCACTATGAAAGTTTACTTCCAAACCCCGTTGTGCACACAATAAAATTATGGCAGGAACTTAAAGAATCAGAACTAGAAAGAAAAGCCATATTAAATGTTATCCAGTATCTTTTCCGCATTCCTTCTAGAAATGGTTAGTAAGTCAAACAAATGGCTACAAAACTAGTTTGCTCAAGGAGCCTATTTGTGGTAGAAGTTTTGAACTTTTTTTGGATCTGGGTTCCCATATCCTAATTTTGATTCTTTGGGCCGTTTCATTCTTTGCTGATGTGTTAGCTCAATAATGGACACTTCTTAGCTCTAGGGAACTGCTCTGTTTTATTTTTAATTGAATCTGGGACTTTGAAAGTTTGAAAGCCACTTTCTTTTCACTGCAGTGCTTAAAAAGAGATTGTAAAAATAGTGTTTGTCAGAATTTTTTGCCTTGCTTGGGAGGGATGGCATATAATCCCCGCATGAAGTCACAGAGGCTGCCCCTGAAACACACTTTCTTTGCCTCTCATACCTCATACTTCAGAACAGGATTCCGTGCTTTCCATGGTGCACTGGAGCTCCCTAAGCATGCCCTATACATATGTATCTCTTCTGTCAAGTTCGATAACCGAGTAACACTAAAATTTAATACAGATATTTTTCTGTATTTTATACTTCTATATTTTATGAAAGAATTCTTAATATGAAGCTGGAGACTGAAAGTAGTGGTCTTTTAATTATGTGATGCTTTATTCAAACTACAAGATACCGTATAATTATGCATTAGTGTGTAGCAAGATTCTTCAAATATAGTATATTCACACAGCAAGTTTTTCCACACTCACTGCTCAGATAATTGTTTTACTAGCTTGTTATTGCATTCACTAAATTATTCTGAGTAGCGTAAACTGAAGGGGCAAAATTCTGATTGTTGGAATAAATAAGGGGACATTTTGCAGGTGTGTGAGTTTAGTTAGATACTAAAGTTATCCATAGGACAGATGTCAAAAAGTGAAAAATCTTTGAGAATTACTTACTAAAACTATTAACAGCTAATGATGCTTGTAGTTATTAACCACACAAATTTGTTTTCTGAATGTAAATATTTATGAATAAATTTCAACATCTTAAAGTTCTGTGAAATAATAAATAGGGTGTATTGTCTCAAAACTGAGGTCAAATAAATAACATGCGTAGGAAAAATCAAATTTTAAAATAGAGGTATATGAAATCCATCTTGTAATTTTAGAAAAAAAAATGCTTTACCAAAATTTGTGAAATGACAACTCAAATTTTATTCCAGAGTAGGATAGTACATATTTGGACAAAGTTTCTAGAAGCTAAAATGAGATAGAAAGACTCAGCGCTATATTTCATTTTATGTAAATGAAAAGTTAAGTGCACAAATGTACATTATAATTATTGTAATTCAGAGAATATTGTTACATACGATCTAACATAAAGGAGTCCTAATGAAAGGTATTTTGAAGACCTAGAAAACAGTAATGTGTTTCTTGTGTTACTGTTGAAGAGAAAGAAATGCATTGGATCAGTGATAATAGAAAAATTAAAACATTATTTGCCGAGTGATGAATGGTACTATTGACAAAAACAGGGAATTAGTGGTTTCATAATGTTTTTAAAATCCTTACATCATTGTCTTTTGACATTTCAAACATTAGTTCAGGTAACATAGGATGCTGTATGATCTAAATGGGCATGCTTGTATTTTACTTGGATGCCATCCACAAATATTTTATGTAGGTCAACCTAATCAGGAAGCCTTTGAATTGTCTATGTTAGGAAGAAGAAAAATTACTAATAATCTACTCATAACAGTTAAATGGAGGGATAAATGGCAGATGAGAGAAGAGAATAAATGAGAAAGATAAATGGTAGTTCATGTGGACAGAGAGTTAAGACAGGAAAACAAAACAGTATTTTCCTTGCAGGAATTACAAATCTGTGGTTTATTCAACTTACAAATTCAATTTGGTTTAACAATAATTGTAGTACTTTTCTGTTCACCATAAACTTGACTCCTCTGTACAGTTGTATATCTATCTGATTTAAATATATTTGTGTGGCTCATGTAGGAAATCAAGTTTGCTTCTCTTTACTTTGTTCTTTATATACCTAACATGAACTTGAACTTACAAAGCATGAGTAATATTCAAAGTCAAAGTCAGTATGATTATCTTTGTCTCTTCTCTCTGCCTTTCTCTCTTTCTTTTTCTCTCTCACGTGTGGGTATATGTGTGTAGTAATATATATGTATATGTAAGTTTAATGATATATATAAGTTTAACTATAAATATATTACATATCATCATATATATAATAATGTATAAGTTTAATTATATATACATATATAAAAGTTTAATGATTCAGTGCAGAATTACATAATAATTAAAAAGGGTAGTTCTTTGGGGAAATCCTCATGATACAGTAAATGGTAAGAGAACAAAAGACACAAAAATATATAAGCCACATATAAAATAGAGTAATTATATTTGGATATAAAAATACATTTGTTTATACATTTTAAAATGTTCTTAATATTTAATGAGCATTCTATACTTGATATCATCAGAGAAACCAGATTTATGTAGCTATTGCCCCTGAGGGCAGATTTACCTTGGAAGGCATGTATTCAAAGATAAGATATGAAAGTTTTGTCATAGAATGATATATATCACGTGGGTTGATAAGGGAAATTAGAAGATGCATGCCTAGGGGCGCCTGGGTAGTGCAGTCGTTAGGCGTCTGCCTTCGGCTCAGGGCGTGATCCCGGTGTGCTGGGATCAAGTCCCACATCGGGCTCCTCTGCTATGAGCCTGCTTCTTCCTCTCCCACTCCCCCTGCTTGTGTTCCCTCTCTCGCTGGCTGTCTATCTCTGTCAAATATATAAATTAAAAAAAAAATCTAAAAAAAAAAAAAAGATGCATGCCTAATTCAGGTCATAACATGATCTAGGAAAGGGATTAGTAAAGTTTCCCTGTAAGAGGTCAGAGCTGTGTATCATAATGTCTCTAGTAACAACTCAACTCTGCTGTTGTAACACAAAAGCAACCATCGATAAACATTTCTTAGAACTTAATTTTAAAAAAACAAGCAGCAGGCTAGATTTGGTCCTTGGGCTGTAGTTTGACAATCTCCCGTCTAAAATATTCCTGTGCATTGATACCTACTGGCATATAATCCATGCAGAGAAATTTACTACATGATAACTTTCTTAAAGGTAAGGTATTTGTCGTGTATCTTCATATTCATGACACCTAACACTTATGGCACATAGGAGGCACTTGAATATTTAATGAAAGAATGAATGGATCGGTCGATTAAAAGTCCAGTGATGCCTACTACACCTCCAAAGTATCACTTTCTCTTGTGAGTAGGGCTGATACTCAAACAAAGCAGCTTGATGTAATGGGAAACACATGGGGCTTTGGTGTTTGATAGTGTCTGGGTTTAAGTTATTGATCTGCTACTTTTAACTATTATACCTTGGACAAGTTATTTAATTGCTTTCAGTTGTAAATTATCCATTTGTCAAAAGGAAGTGATAATAGTGGCATATTGGTAAGATGAATTCATTAAACAAAAAAAAGCATTGTTTTTTAAATAAATGGCGTGATAAAGAGTAGGTGCTTAGGAAAAATAAGCTTTCATCTTCTTTAGTTGGGAGTCACAATTTGATTAACTTTGCAGGATCACAATTAACTGTGGTGTATATATATGAGGGTTATTTACCTATTTCAGACTGTTGCCTTGACTGGTGGGACTAAGTAGTCTTTAATCCTCTAGCCAGTATGAATATTCTATATTTATATTGTCAAATTGGCTAACCCATTTCTCTCCAGTCCTGCTTTCTTCCTAGCCACAACACACACAACTATGCCCACCCAGGTATACAAAGGCAAACAATTCTAAACATATTTAAAATGATCTGTAGGGAGAAAGAACTTAAATTAAAAACAAAATTACTTAAAATACCAGTAAAGAATTTCCTGAGACTTACAGCATGTTAAAGAAGTAAAATAAAACACAGAAACAAAACAGAACAGGTTTCAGATAGGAACCGCTTTTTTGATTGTTACGATAGAAACCCAGCCCATGATGATAGGTTAAAGGTCTGTTGTGTTAGGTGTTAGCACATTGCTTACATCACTTTAACATTCCTTGATGAGGCATTTCCTTTTGGAACCACTGAGGAGACCCCACGTAGTAGAAAATAAAGCCCAGTGTCAAAAGCTGTCTGTTTGCTGGCCTTTTCAGAGGTGGTTCCTCCCTCTGTCCTTCTCTTCCCCTAGGCACAGCTGTGAGTTTAAGAAGGCAGGCAAACTATAATCAGCCACTTACTTTGGCTGCTGAATCACAGTTATGCTCAATTTGCCTGTTAAACATTTTTCTTGCTTGATTGACCTTGGTTCTTTCCTCCCACAAATGTTCATGATGGCAACATGACATGCCATATCTTTGCCATGTTGTAAGTGCTTCAGAAACTACCCACATACATACAAAGCAGAGGGAAGTGGCCAAAACATTATAATGTTCGTACATTTAACTTTGCCCTTTTTTCATTTGTATTAAAATTAATTACAGATATCTCACAGTGCTTCATTTTAGATGTTTCAATTTTAAATACAGTTGGTTTACTGATAATTTCTTGAGTATATACATAGTGTATATATATATATATATACACACACACATATATGTATATAGAGGTACATATTTACACACTATATGTATATATTCATGTCTAATATATGTATATATACATATGCAGCTAGATCAGTATATAGATATCTATCTATTATATATATAAATATACATACTGATTTTTATACTATATATTTAGTATGTATAATAATAGGTATGTTTAGTGTATATATATACATATAGAGTATATATGTGTGTTTTTATATAGAGAGAGTTTATAACCATAAAATATTCTGATATTATTTTTTTTCATTATAAAAAGAGAAAAGAACCCTAAAGCAAAAAGCAACCATTTTTATGACTCGGCATTTGGCTTTCCAGGAATATGGCAGACAAAAAAAATGTTCATTTATTCTCAGTATAAATAGTGACTCTAACCCATTTTCACCTCCTTCTTCATACCTGCAAAGCTGAAAAATGTTCAGTATATTAACTTATAATATGTCAGTTCTGAAAGGGGAAAAGAAAAAGTACTATGATAAATATAGCTACAGAGGCAATATAACATTTTTAACTTTAAAACATTTTTTTTAAAGACATCAAGCTTTAATGTCATAAAGGGATAAATGTTAAATGGTATAAAGGGGAGGATGAGACCATCAGATAAGTTTACTATATTTATTAGAAATTTCCCTTTGTTGTATGAGTATGAGAGAGAGAAAGAGAAAGACGAAGTTGCTGCTTTCCTTCATTTTACTGACGAAACTTTGTTTTATATCTTACAGTAATAGCATGTGGATTATACATTTAAATTCGATTGCAGAGTTGTTTTTAGTATTAGATGCTTACAATGAATATAACCTGATGGGTATCTCCTTTTTGTTTTAGCATCAATTTTTAAATTATTTTTTCTTAAAACTGTTCCTATCATTTTCTATATTTAAATGTTAAGATATTTGTAATGAAGATTACAGGACTATTTATTAAAAACCAAGATTAAATCCTTTCATTGAGTGCTTTTCAGACACAAAAGTGCAGACTAAGCCCTGAACATGTGAAAAATGGAAACTTTCATTCAGATAATTTGAGGTGGTGCCTGAGATTCTGTGTTTCTAGTTCACAGGTAATGTTGATGTTTATGGTCCATGCAAAAAACTGAGTAAAAGGGCTTTATTTCAAATCAAATAATAATCTACCACTAATAATAATAGTGATAATTCTATATAAGTCTTATCTCAAGAGAATAATGGTTAATATGAAAATTAATAATTTGGCACATAAGAAAACCAAATTTATTGAATCTTGTCAATATAGAACATCCTGTTCTAATTCCATACCGATATTGAATTTCTGCAGTTGTTCTGTGGGCCATCTGCCCAGCATTGATGTGTCGTTGGTTGGCTCTGTATCTGTTGATCTATGACGAATTTTTAGGCTTGCATAGAGTCAAATATTTCTGAAAGCTTTTTGAGAAAAAAAATCTATTAAGAAACAGGTGTTTTTGAACTGTTCTAAAGTCTTTTGGAATACCAATGATTTAAACTAAAAAGTTTATTTGCATCTTAAAGCCACAACTCATAAGCTGTGAGTGAAAAAACAACCATGAAAGGAAAGGAGAGGTATATCCCATTGTAAATTAGTATGAAAATCTGTATTTTGTCTAGTGATAAACAACGCTCACTGCAGATACTGCAGGTTAGACCAGATCTGTTCTGACAGCTAAATGACTGCTCTCCAATGAGGGATTCTGGGAAGGGGATTAGCTATAAGGACATGCATGGATAATAGCTTTCACTAACTCCGTGCAAAGAAAATAAAAGAGAATTCATATGGCACTGGAATATCTCTGACAAGAAGTCCTAAAATATTAGGAGTTAGTGGAGTTAATGTGTGTCAGGATGTTAAATATCCCAAATGTCAATCCAAAACCAAGTTGTTAATAAGTGGTCTGGCACATACATATGTCTTTGCTCTGTGCTTGACTCTCTGCTTTTGACATTTCCAGTAACAAACTTGAAGTCTTTCTTAACTATCTTCATAGACATTTGTTTAGTCTTGAGCTACACTTGTCATAGACATGAGGCAGTATTTGTGGTTGAGTAAGTGTTGCGTAAGACTTTTGTTTTAAGGAACTCATTTCACAGGTAAGAAGAAATAGTGGTGGGGTAGGATAAGATCAATCAATTAAAAAATACAACTACTGAAGACTATGCAAGACACTCTCATTGGGGAGAATTCAAACGAATAATATTATGACTTAAACAGCAGTACGCATAGTGCTGAAGGAATTGCTCGGACAGTTAGTCCTTTTCAGCAGAGTGGTTATGAGGTTATTTTTGGTAGGATAGCTTTGTGAACACTGTTCTGTGATTCTGCTTCATACTAATTTGCTAGGGCTGCCATAAAGATATCACAGACTGGGTGGCTTCAACAGCAGATACTGATTCTCACAGTTCGGTAGGCTTGAAGTTCGAGATCAAAGCGTTCGCAGGATTAGTTTCTTTTGAGGACCCTTTCCTTGGCTTCCAGGTGGCCATCTTCTTGCAGTATCCTCTGCAGTCTTTTCTCTGTACGTGTGCAGCCTTGGATGTTCTTTGTGTGTCCAAATGGCCTCTTCTTAAATGGACGCCAGTGAGATTGGATTAGGGCCCACCCTAATGACCTTATCTTAATTTAACTTAGTCACCTCTTCAAAAGTCTTGGCTCCCAATACAGTCACATTCTGAGGTACTCTGGGGGTTAGGGCTTCAGAGTATGAATTGGGGGGGGGGGAAGCACAGTTCAGCCTAAAACACATTCAAAATTCTCTTATGTGTAAGAGACCTGGTTCAGACCCCTATTTTGTAGCTGAAGAGTTAGAGTTCTCTCCAAAGAACTGATATGTACAAGGTCAGCAGATTATTCATTTGTAGAGTCTAGAATAAATCATAGATATCCTGAATTCCTGATGGGTTTGTTTTTCCTTTTTACTTTCCACACAACTAATGCAAGCTTGACATGCTTCCTACAAATATTAAGTCTAGAGCTGTACTTGAGAAATGAGTAGGCACAATAACTGGGGAGGCAGAATTTATGGCTAATACCACTCTTTCTAAACCAGCTCTTCTAGTTGAGTGAATTTTGTCAGAGACAGGAAGTAGTCTCAGGTGGAACACTGGGATGGATTAGTACAATGAAGGTCTGAGCCTGGATTGAGAATAATGGACATTATTTCTAACTTGCTGGTGTAAGAATAAATCCATGTTCCTACAATTCCTGAGGTTTGATTCTTGCCATGTTGAATAAATAAATCATCCTTAAAAGACCTGACTTTCAAGATTTTAAATATGTACTTGTGATGTTTGTTCTGTTATTTTTGGCAGCAGTGGAGTAAATGGCATCACATATGAAGTGTTTGAGAAAATTTTACTTAAAAAGGCAAAAACTTTGCCATCTTGAAAGATAAAATAAGTAATATCAAGTATTTTTTAAAAAGAGAAAAATAATAGAAATTTCTAAATGTATAAACCAATTTCAAATGCCAAGATTCTCTTAATAAATACTTCCTTTTGCCCAAAAACTTATAGGCTTCTCTTAAGTTATTAATGTCTGCTTAAACTTTATTGTCCTTTAAAAGTTCAAATGTACAAATGCAACAATCAATTGAATTTCATAAGAATTTTAAAAACTAACAAGCAAGTTGCAAAGTAAAATAAAATGCAAAATGTTATCAACTGAACCAAAAGTAGGCATATTTGGGCTAATTACAGCAAAATGATGCCAAAATGAGTCTGAATTGTAAAACTCTTTCGATTTGACAAAAATTTTTTTAAAAGATTGAATAAAAAGTAAAAGATTGAATTGATTCTTGGTAGTCTTCTTTAAATTATGACAAAGGGTTTGTGACCAACGCCCTGACACTATTCCTTATTTGAATTGGTGAACTTTTATTAAAATAATGTCTTCAAATATTGGAGAAAGTTTAAAATGACTCCTTTTTCTTGTCATACCCATAAACTCTAGGATATATGTTTTCCTGTGTTTGGTCTGAGAACCTTAGAGTCTGACCCATCTGTCTGTGACTAAAGAACCAAGCATATATCGGCAAGTTGCCTCTCCTAATGAAATTCACTTTCCGTCACTTCCCTTAGCAAATGGGTCTGGAAGGCTAAAGTGTTGTATTGGAAAGTATTTGTGCAATATAAGGGTAAACCCATTCTCTGGTCAGGATTAGTTTGTGGATTGGCTATGCCTACCTTCCTAAAAATGATTATCAGTGATTGTGGCTATAGTCTTCTTTTTCTCACTTCCATCTTTTCAAAGTGACTCTATTAGTTATGAAATTCCTGTGACCTTCCTTACGAAGAACCTGCTCTATTTCCTTTATAGCATTTATCCTGAACTGAAATCATATTGTCTTCCTGTCTTATATCAGTAGATGATAAGGTCTGTATAAGAGGGGCCTGGTCACTCCTATATGAAGATGTTCCTGATATAAAAACGGTGCTTAATATGTATTTATCAAATAAATTAATCAATTATTTAATTTACTCTTACAAACTATGTTTAGTGTTTGGTGATGTTATGGTTATTGTTGCTCTGATTCTGAAGTCACCAGTTTTTGGTCTAGGCATTATGTGACATCTGTATCTGTAATTTCAATAAGAGTCTTTCTCAGAGCTTCCTAATCTTCACTAAGTATTATTTTTATAATAGTTGATGACAGAAGTCTTCTACAAAGGGAACTGTGTGGGGGCTAGGACATACATTGTAAGGATTTTGTTTTTAAAGCACTCAATAAACATTCCTGTAGGGTGTTGTCAGTTCCATGGAAAGATGTGATAAGGAGATGTAGCATAGAGAAAAGGAGAAGAAGTAAAGGCAGGGATAGGACCACAGAAATAAAATGAAATTAGAAGATAATTTAAAGGTATTACAAGTAGATAAGAACAAAGGAAAGAAAGAGAACCCTTTTTTAATAATCCCAAAAGTAATTATTAAGAGCTTATCCATAATATACCGCAATATGTAGCTGACTGGTATGAAAGGATGTTAATGGGTAGCTTTTCATTATTTTCCTTGTGTCTGTGCATGCTTTTCATATTGTGTGATTGAAATATAGATTAAAAACTAGACAAAATCCTATTATATAAAAGAACATCTGGAAAACTTAGATCATGGTAAAAAATTAAAAGTATAGATGATCTAAAAAAATCAACGATACAAATTCACAAAATGAAAGTAACACAGCTGCAAAAATACTATTTTAATAAGTATTTATTTCATACTCTTGATGTACAGGAGTTTCAGCTTGGTATGCCAGACTTTTAATTGTGGAATTTTTTGAGCTTCCTCTTTTATGCAGAGTTTGTAAAAATTCCTGATTCAATTTACTAAGAGCAAAAGAACAAGAATTTCTAACTTATCTTCTGCATGTAATTTTCTAGGTTCAATGCATCCAAATCAAAGCATCAATGTAGTGTTGATATAGAAGGGCTACCCTGTCTGAGTAATTAGGTAAATTGAATAGTGAGACATGTCCACGGAACGGTCGAAATACAAAAAGTCTTTTTTTTTTTGATACAAAAAGACTTATAAGTGAAATTGACCATTGGTGTTGAGACACTTTCTAGGTGTAGGTCCATTTCTTCAAAACAGATTTACTGGGGAATGTAATATAATCTGTAAACTTAGACTACCTGAGGTGAAGAAGTTAGTGGCAATCTGGGATCCCCACTCATTCTACTGACCCCTACATCACAGCCCCCTCAAAAATTCTGACTGATGTTTATTCAACCAGAATCATTAAGACTACCAGCATCTGTTTGTTTTTAGAGCTGTGGTCTCTAATTTTATAAATAAGAATACATGAGAAAGAAATACATTTTTCTAAAAAATCAGATTTTTTTTTAAAGGCCCCTTGCCTTTCTATGCCACTGGGCTTAAACAGTCTTGGGTCCAGTATAAAATAGAGGCTTTCAAAAAAATTTCCTAAAACTCAAAAATTCTAACATCCAATATTCCTTTTTAAACAAAGCACCTTAACCTTCTGTATTATTACCTGGTAAGAAAATGGGAAGAGAATTTCATCAGGAGAAGCAAATAGATGCTTCATGCTTTCTCTTTAGTCAGGATCACTTGGGCCAGAATCTTGGTACCCTGGCTGAACATTGGGAAGTATAAGTCCTAGATTTAATGTATCTGAAAAGAGAAAGCAGTTATTTTAATTTTCTCTCCAGTATTTGAAGACATTCTTTTAACATAAGTTCACTAACTCAATTAACAGGAAATAAAAAGTCATTGTTCAGAGGTATGGACAATGAAAAGTATTCTAAACTTAAAGAGGGATTAGTAGAAGGGCTAGAAGAATTAATATTTTCTGCCTGAGTTAATTTCCAATTCTATTTCAAAATTAGACACCTGTCTTATTTTCAACAAAACTCTGCTTAAATATTTCCAGTTATCAGAGAACATACTATTCTGAAATGAGACTCTTTCATTTGTGGAGTTCTAATTATCTGGCAATATTTACATGGAACTGAAATCTGTCTGCCTGTAATTATGAGCCATTATTTCTAGTTGTCCAGTATGAAAAGACAAAGGACAATCTTTTTACCCTTAATCATTCATCCATCCATTCATTCAGCAAATGCTTCTGGGGTATATTATCTATACTAGTCATTATGCTAGGCAATAGGAATGCAAGAATGGATAAAGGGAAGTTCCTGTTTGGGGGAAACTTAGAGTACACTGTGTTAGACAGGCACAAATAGCATAACAGTATGAAATACAAGATTCTAGGTGTGCCTCTTTTTCTATTTCCATTTATTAATATTCAACTATTATGTATCCAGTTACTCAGACCTGAAAACTAAAAGTCACTCTTGATTCTATCTTTTTCCTCACTTCCTTATTCAGTCTATCATTTAGCCCTATTAACTATACCTCTAAAGTGTATCTTGAATACATCCATTTCTCTCAATATCAGTACAAACTCCATATTCCAACACATCACCATCCCTCAATTAGACCACTGCAATAATTCCCTACTCTGTGTTCTTGCTTCCATTCTCGGTGGTCCATCAGCAGATGAATCTGCTGAAAAAAATCTTCAAAGATTTTTTGGTGCCCTGAGAATTAAATCTAAATTTCTTACTTGACCTATCTAGTGCTTTTGTTCACAATTTACCTCATTGTTACTCACTGAGTCTTCCACTGTACAAGCATCTTTCTTCAAGACTATTATACTCTTTCTAAGGACTGATTTCTACATGTAACATATCACCTGCACAGACCTTAAATGATACTTAATACAAAGACTTTTGGTAATTATTTTAGATGAGGAAGCTAACGAAAATCCCTTATTTAGTGCTGCTGCTGATTCTTCTTTTTTTTTTTTTTTTACACTTTACATATTTTGGCTTTAACTTATTAAGTATCTCCTCCAACAAACTGTAAATTTATAATCACTTATAGTTAAATCCTGCCTGTCTAACTCACTGCCTCACATGTAATAGTCACTCGGAAAATGTTGAATGAAAAAGCAAGTGTATTAATCAACACACAGAAAGGGACCTATCTTATGCTTCACATGTTTATTGTATGGACTTATGTTTGACAAAGTTAGCAGATGAAACTCTGTGTATGTGTGTGTATGTGCATGTTTATTCTTTTATCTTTTTACATGGAGCTTGGGTCTCAGTCCTGTCATCATCCTAGTTACCCTTTTCAGGATAAGTAATTTTGCCAATATTTATCTTAAAACATGGAGTTCAAATATTGTTGCAATATAAATTACAGTGACCTTTATGTAATAAATTTGGTAATACGTTTTAAAATATAATATTCAACACTTTGACCCAGTAATCTCAAGTATAGGATTTTATCCTAAGAAAAGTATTAAATCTGTAGACAAATATTTAAATATAAGCATTTTTCATTATACCGCTATTTCATAAAAGTGCTAGATAAAATAAAAATATCTGACCTGTAATACAATTTAAGTACACATATAATAGGCCTTCCCTGAATAATTTTCAAAGAAACATAAGTTTATTGTAAAAATTACTAAATCTAAAAGTTAATAAGCTAACATAAGCAAGGGTCATCAGAAATATCAATAGAATGAGAGTCACAAAGACTTCAAATATTGGAATTATTAGAAAAAGAATTTAGGATAAATATTTTAGTTTGAAAAAGAATTCCAAACAGTGAAGGTCAAGGTAATAAAAATATTAAGTTTAGTAAATTTAATAAATAATTAGAGCATCTGGAAGTAATAAATAATTTAAAAATTCAAGGAAGCTTTCAGTAATAACTAATTAGGTAAATTGTACTAACTTTGTCACCCTGATAAACACACACACACACACACACACACACATGCACACACATATATATAAAATATATATATTATATTTAAAAAACCGTATTTAAAGCCAATTTTTGAAATAAGATGGAAATTCAGAGAGATAAGTGTAAAAATTGGAACCACTTTTCACCTAGGAGTGACTGCTGATGTTGCAATTGGTGGTTGAGAGTCTAAGAGGCTGCATAGTACTTTTGTCAGTCTCCTAGGATAGGAGAGTGTGTGCTGAATACTGGTACCTACCATGGACTCCAAAGAGATACACGATAGATATAGCAGTGCACCTTAAGTAATCCAGTCTCCACAGGGATTACAGACCAAATGTGAATAATTTCAATGTTTGAACTTGAATTCAGATTATAGGATATTGCTATTTTTCCAGGAGCCTATGAAAAGTAAATGAAAAATTCTCTCTGAAATGAGATATCATCCTAGGTCTTGCAATAGTTTTGTAATTTTTTCAAATACAATGTCCTGCAAACAATAATAATAAAAATATAAAATAACCAGGTTTTCTGTGAGAGAACACGAATGAGTGAGACCCAGGTGAAACAATAGCCAATAGGGGGCGCCTGGGTGGCACAGTCATTAAGCAGCTGCCTTTGGCTCAGGGCGTGATCCCAGCATTCTTCTCTGCTAGGAGCCTGCTTCTTCCTCTCCCACTCCCCCTGCTTGTGTTCCCTCTCTCTCTGGCTGTCTCTCTCTGTCAAATAAATAAATAAAATCTTAAAGAAAGAAAGAAAAAAAAAAGAAACAATAGCCAATAGGAAAAGACTCATAGCAGCTGCTATTTGGAATTATGAAATACAGATTTTGAAAAAATGAAAATTAACATATTTTAAAAAGGACAAGATTGAGGATTTTCCAAGGAAATTGAAAATATATAAAAGGACACAGAGTAGTACTGATGTTCTAGGACCAAAAAGAAAGATAATTTAATTAGAAATTCAACAGCAAATTAAAACTGAAATATAAATCAGAAGAAAATATCCAGAAGAAAACTAAGAGAAAATAAAGAAAAATAGAGAATATGTGACATAGAAGATACTGTAAAACTATAACAGTTGATTCCCATTATTCACAGTAGTTTTCTTTTATAAAATTTTTGCAAAACTGAATTAGTGAATACAGAAGCATTTTTTTTCCAGTGGGAAATACAGGATTAGGTTCTTTTGAGCCTCTGGTCACAATATTTTCAACAATCGATCAACATATAACCTTGTTTTATGTGTGTTTCTGTTTAAAGATACTTTAATACATATTGTTGATTCATTAACATTGAACTGATAGCCAACAGCATTGTAACTCATGCTTGCATGAAGCTTATTTAACACGCATATTTTCTCCATAAGGCACATCACAGCCCTCATAGGCTTAGGAACACTAAGCAACACTTTGGCACTATGCTAGGGGGCCCTTTATTTATTTATTTATTTATTTATTTATTTATTTATTTAATTTTTATTTTTTTAAATATTTTATTTATTTATTTGACAGAGAGAGAGACAGCCAGTGAGAGAGGGAACACAAGCAGGGGGAGTGGGAGAGGAAGAAGCAGGCTCCCAGCAGAGCAGGGAGCCCAATGCAGGCCTCGATCCCAGGACCTGGGATCACACCCTGAGCTGAAGGCAGACAGACGCTTAACAACTGAGCCACCCAGGCACCCCTAGGGGGCCCTTTTAAACAATGAAATCACCAATGAAAAGCACAAGCATATGTAAAATATGTCACTTAAATAGACCACGAAAAGGGCACTTATTTACAGTATGAGATCAGAAACAAGAAGGCAGAGATCACCTTGTTCAACTCATATGGGAACATGAATATGAGAGACTCAAGTATTTTACTCCTTTGTGCATGTAGGCAAATAGCCATGAAAGCACCATGAGTATTGATTTTGGGTTTATGTCTTAGTCTATCCTGGCTGCTATCACAGAACACCATAGACTCAGTGGCTTTAACCAGAAATTTATTTCTTATAGTTCTGGAAGGTCGAAAGTGTAAGATCGAGGTACCAGTAGATTCAGTGTCAGGTAAGAAACATGCCTTGTTCATAGATAGCTGTCTTCTTGCTGATTCCTCACCTGATGGTCAGAATGAGGTGGTTCTCTGGAGTTTCTTTTATTTTTATTTTTATTTTATTTTACTTATTTAATTTATTTTTTTTAAGATTCTATTTATATATTTGAGACAGACAGAGAGAGAGCACAAATGGGGAGGAGGGTCAGAGGGAGAGGAAGAAGCAGACTTCCCATGGAGCAGGGAGTCTGACACAGGGCTCAATCCTAGGACCTTGAGATCATGACCTGTGCTGAAGGCAGACACTTAACCAACTGAGCCACCCCGGTTTCTTTTATAACAGCACTAATTACATTCACCTCCCAAAGACCCCACCTCCAAGCTATCTCAGTGGGCATTAGGTTTCAAACTATGAATTTGGAAGAAACACAAATATTCAGTCCATAGCCTATTACAAATAAACTTAGTGAGCAGGCAAACTGACAAATGCAGAATCCACAAATAATGGGAATTGACTATAATTGGAGCAGCAAAACAAAATTAGAAAATGGGGCAAAAACAACATTTGAAGAGATGATAGTTGAGAATTTCCAGCACTGGTGAAATATATGAATCCTTAAGTTTACAGATTTCTAGTGCCCCAAGAAAAATAAATATAAAGGACATCAAATAAAACTGTGAAGTAAAACCCAAAGACAAATAAGTAAACTTAAATGCACCCAGAGAAAATAAAGATAAATTAGATTCAAAAGATTAGAAATTTTTAACTGAGAACTAATTTCTCAGCAGAAACATTGAAATCAAGAAGGCAACAGACACCTATATATTTATGAAATTAGGTAAGAAATAACCTAGAAGACTAGGTAACATGAAAATATCTTTCAAGAATACAAGAAATTAAAAATATTTTTAGCAGGGCAAAGGAGTTAAGACTGGCCAAGAGAAAAAAGACAGTCTCTTCAACAGATTATGTTGGGAAAACTGGACAGCAATATGCAAAAGAATAAGACTAGACCACTTTCTTACACCATATACAAAAATAAATTCAAAATGGATGAAAAACCTAAATGTAAGACAGGAAACCATCAAAATCCTAGAGGAAAACACAGGTTGTTAAAATAAAACAAACTTTTTGACATTAGCTGTAGAAATGTCTTACCAAATACATCTCCTGAGGCAACAGAAACAAAAGCAAAAATGAACTATTTGGACTTAATCAAGATAAAAAGCTTCTGCGCAGTGAAGGAAACAACAAAACCAAAAAGCAACCTTCAGAATGGGAGGCAATATTTGCAAATGACATACCTGATAAAGGGTTAGTATCTAAAACATACAGGGAACTTATAAAACTCAACACCCCAAAAGTGAATAATCCAGTTAAAAAAATGAGCAGAAGACATGAATAGACATTTTTTCCAAAGAAGACATCCAGATGGCTAACAGACACATGAAAAGATACTCAACATCACTCATTATCAGGGAAATATAAATTAAAACTACAATGAGATACCACCTCATGCCTGTCAGAATGGCTAAAATTAACAACACAAGAAACAACAGATGTTGGAGAGGATGCGGAGAAAGGGGAACCCTTTCACACTATTGGTGGGAATGCAAACTGGTGCATCCACTCTGGAAAATAGTGTGGAGGTTCCTCAAAATGTTAAAAATAAAACTAACCTATGACCCAGCAATGGCACTACAATGTATTTACCCAAAGGATACAAAAATACTGATTTGAAGGGATACATGCGCCCCAATGTTTATAGCAACATTATCGAAAATAGCCAAACTATAGAGAGAACCCAGATGTCCATTGACTGATGAATGGATAAAGAAGGAATGGAATATTGCTCAGCCATAAAAAAAGAATGAAATCCTGCCATTTGCAACAATGTGGATGGAACCAGAGTATATTATGCTAAGTGAAATAAGTCAAAGAAAGACAAATACCATGTGATTTTGCTCATATGTGGAATTTAAAAAACAAAACAGATGAACATAAGGAAAAAATAGAGAGAGAGGCAAAACACAAATTAGACTCAAGTATAGAGAAAAAAATGAGGGTAGCTAGAGGGGAGGTAGTCAGGGGGATGGGTTGAATAGGTGGTGGGTATTAAGGAGGGCACTTGTGATGAGCATTGGCTATTGTATGTAAGTAATGAATCACTAAACTCTACTCCTGAATCTAATTTCATGCTGCATGTTAACTAACTGGAACTTAAATAAAAACTTGAAACTCCAAAAAGGAAAAAAGAAAAAAAAAGAAGAGAAAATGAAAAAAAAAAAAACATTTTAAGGACATTTTAAAAACCACTTATCACTGACAAGTATGCACTACAGGAAAAACTAGAAGAAAAGAGCTTTTTTCTAGCAGGAAGAAAATAAGTCAAGATGGAAGTTTGAAAGTGTTGAAATCAATGAAGATTAATTGTAGTAACAATGTGTATAAATATAATGAAGTGATAACTTATTTTTTTTTTTTTTTAAATTTTTTTTTTTTTTTAAGATTTTATTTATTTATTAGACAGAGACAGAGACTGCCAGTGAGAGAGGGAACACAAGCAGGAGGAGTGGGAGAGGAATAAGCAGGCTCATAGCGGAGGAGCCTGATGTGGGGCTCGATCCCAGAACACCGGGATCACGCCCTGAGCCGAAGGCAGGCGCTTAACCGCTGTGCCACCCAGGCGCCCCATGAAGTGATAACTTATTAAATAAAAATAATGTCAAATGCACTTGAGATATATTCTTATTAAATCACACCAAAAGCATAGCATATATATCATAGGGAATAAAATAGCTAAAATGTTAGTTTATTATGTAATTTGTTAAGAGGAAAAAGGTGCCAATTAATGCTAGCTTTTATTACTTGAGGATACACATAGTAATATTAGTATGAACTAAAAAATAGTAAGAGTAACTTCTGAGTTAATGGTAGAAATATGGAATAGTCAGTCATTTTAGTAGAAGAAGAGGCAGGTGAGAGGAGAAATAGAACAGGCAGGGCAAGCAGAAAACATGTACAAGTTTTAAGTTCAACAAATCAGCAATAATAATAAATACAAATTGATTAAATACTCTACCTAAAAGATAAAGATTGCAAGACCGTTTTTTGTTTTTAAAAGCAGATTCCAGATATATACTATTTTGTTATTTTTAAGAAACATATCTAAAAATAGATACCAAATAGTATGAAATTTAAAAAAATGGAAAAAGTTATACAAAAGAAACTAAAGAGAATGTAGCTGTAGTTCAGAAAAAAATGACTTTAGGCAATAATCTTTACTCAAGATAAGAAGATGCTTCAGAATAATAAAATTTGCAATTCATCAGGAAGACACAGCAATTTTAAATGAGTTTGCACCTGCTGGTTTTGTTTCATTTTTATCCAACAAAAATGCACAAAACTATAAGAACAAATAAACCAGTAGTATAAGATTAAAAAAAAATACTTCTCTCAGTAACTATTTAAAAAAAATTAACACAAAATATATTAAATATTTTTAAAAACTCAGGGAGTAAATTTATTCTAGTAAACATATACAAAATATGGTACCCACTGTGGTAGAATGTACCAAAACTTTAAAAAAAGTGACCATAAGTATGTTCTCTGGCCAAAATTCAATTATTCTAGAAAAAGTAACAAAAACATACTGTAAAATATCCATATATTCAAAATAACTTATAGGACAAAGAAACTAACATTGACACTAATTTTGAACTAATGATACCAAAAATATTACATGTCACAATTTTGACATTCAGATGAAGTACAGAAAAAAATACTTCCTTCAGCGTGCATATCAGAAAGCAAGAGAGGTAGAAAATCAATATTTATATCATGAAAGTAAAAAAAGGACAATAAAATCAGTGCAAAGTAAATAGATAAAATAATCATAAGAGCAGAAGTTAATGAAATAGAAGACAGAATAAAGAGTATTAGTAGAATGAAATATTTTGTCTTTGAAAGACCAAAAAAAGTAAACATTTTGTGAGACTGATATTTAAAAAAAAAAAAGACTATAAAGAATGTAAAAGGTCATCATTAAAGATTATACTAATATTAAAGTGATAATAAGATGTTACAATCTTATGTGATTAAAATTTAAACTAGAGATAAAGTGCATATATTCCTTTAAAAGTACTGTATTCTGTTTCAAGAGAATATAAGAAAATGACATAGTTTTTGACATTTAATTATATAAAAATGTATAGAAAATCTTCTAAGGAAACCTCAACTATGTTCATAGAAAGGGAATTCAGTAATAAAAGGCTGTTAGTTCTTTCAAACTGTTGTGCAGACTTTAAATCACTTAAAAATTCTACCCGGGATTAACATGTATTTAAAATGTGGAACTTCAAAAATATGTTGTTTGGGGGTATAATATTTTTGTGGTAAAAGTATAAAGAAAAGCATGGAAATAATCCGGGACAGTGGTTATCTTTGGGTGACAAAGGAGGATATGATTAGTGAAAAGCAGAGAGGGGCACAAAGAGACTGGCAGTGTTCTATTCCCAGCTGTTTGTATTAACCACATACTCAATTTTTAAATTATTGCTTTAAAATTGACATACATGTTCTATACATTATGTACGTGAAATTTTTATAATTAAAACCTTAAATGAATAAACAATAGAACTGTAATTATAAAAGTGTAAGACATGTAATATTTTTATGCAAATATACACACACATACCAACATAAATGTAGATATCCTGGATGAAACTGAACTCTAACATTTTTCTTTCAAATCTTGACTACCAAAAGTGAAATATATTGACTTAAAAACTGTAGCAACTTTACATCTACCAAGAGTTGTAGGGCTGGAATTTTCTCTGAGGTACACTGTCTATTTTGGGGTAGATGCCCTTGTGTACATAATTTTTTATTATGGGATAAGCAGATATCCACCTGATAGTCTTAGAAAAGACTCAAATGCAATGAAGAAAAGGATTGTAGAATCATCTGAATGATTTAATGTTTAATGTAGTCTAATAATTAGATGTTCAATTCAGATTAAAATTAGATTTTCTATGCTTCCGCAGTATTGTGTTCATTAAGGAAAAGACTAGAAAGATATCCTACATTATTTTTTATGTTTTGTAAAATTTTTAATAATTATAGTAAAAAAATGACATGTCTATCTCTGACACTGAAATTTAAATTTAAATTAAAGATCTGTGAAGTCTGTTAAAAAATATTAAAGGCATATTTTCAATCTAATCTCTGCCTTTTTTTTTTCCAAAGAGAAGATGATTTCCAAGTATAAAGGTAATTTGAAATAACAAATTCTACCACACACCTATGTTTATTGAAAAAAATCTGTTGATCTGTTTACCCTTTATTTGACAGATTACAGGTGAACTGAAGTTTTCACCACTTGAAGGATTTGTCCCAATCATTAGAGAAAATCTGTACAGACTCTTAGTTTGGCAAATTTTGCAAAATAATATGCGGCCTCACCCACTCTGCATTGTTTTTAGTCATCATCTCAGGTTGATGAAATCATGCAATATTTTTGTTATCTTCTTTGTATTTTTCAAAACTTTCATGAGGAGTGTAATACTATGGCTGTAGGGAAAAAATATATCTTTTTGACTCAGATTGACCTTTCAGTCAACCAGAATATTGATTTTTTTTCTCAGAAAGATTTTTGTTAAGGCAGATTGGTACAGAGATTTTGTTAACTAAAATGCAGAACATTTTCCCCATTAATGCAATTACATGTTTAAGTTTATATTCTCAGCTTTTTAAGCATATTTCAGTAGAACAACATATAGCTGAGAGACCTTGACTCCTACTTAACTAATAAAATTGAAGACACTCAAAATTAGTCATTGCAGCTTCCTATTATTCCATCTCAAGATTTCTCTGCAATGTCATCTATTTCTTTTTATCTTTAGACTGAGGAAGAATTTTATTCCATCAATTGTCTAAACTCTTAAATATTTTCAAAATTTTTCTTTCCCAAATTCCTATCATTTTATTTGTATGGATGCCTAGGTCTTCTGTATTCTTGAAAAGAAAATTCCCTAGTTTGTTTCTCAGAGTCCATAGTCTCTCATGCTTCATTCCCCCTTCTGAAACTGAGGGCTTCAGAGGGGAGAGGGGTGGGGGAATGGGACAGACTGGTGATGGGTAGTAAGGAGGGCACGTATTGCATGGTGCACTGGGTGTTATACGCAAGTAATGAATCATAGAACTTTACATCAGAAACCAGGGATGTACTGTACTTTGACTAACATAATATAATAAAAAAACATTAAAAATAAATTCCCTAAATCCCTTCCACAGTCTTTATAACACCTCTCAAATTCTCCCAATTAACTCTTTCTTTACACTTATTGAAAAATCAGTCTCCATTAATATTTTAGTCCTTTGCAACTTAGAATCTAACATAAAATTCTCTGTTTAGCTACTTGCACAAAGTTAGTCAAAGAAATCCTAATTACAAAAGTGAAAGCTTGGCACATTTTCCTGAACCAAAATCTGTCATCCTTTAGGACTAAGATTCCAGTCAATGGAGATGTAATGGCAGGAACTCAGCCACCCAGGCAAGAGGTTTCCATAGGTGAAGTTTTCAAAGTACATAACTTTAGTAAGAGATGAGTACCTGGAACCTGGACACACAAAGACAGAGAGACACATTACTTTTAAGGAAATAACTGAAACTTGTTATCAGTTTGGTTTCCAGATCCTAAGTGATAAGTGCAGCATTAAAGTAATGCAAACTTCTTAGCTTAGCATGCAAAACCCTTGTTGATAAGCTCCCTGTCCACCTAAAGAACTTCATTTACTCTCATGTTCCCACACTCCAGTTTTCTCTACCTAAGTGCCCTTAATGCACCAACCTTTTTTCCATTTCTGGCTCCCTCTTCCCATTGATCTCCCTGCCATAATAGTCTTATTAACCACGGTTCTGTAATGTTTCATTTAATTAACTCTGCCCTTCCAAATTTGGTTCAAGCAACATGAACGCAAACTCCTGATATGATCTTGAAGTCCCTCTGTGGGCTCCCATGACTCCTTGCAAATCTGTAGCATTTAACAAAATTGCTTATTTCCTACACTAAGCTATAAATTTCCTGAGGACAGGAATCACATTTGGCTTGATTCAGTATCTTTAGTGCCTAGCAAAATGATTAACTCTCAATGGGCACTCAATAAATATTTTTTGAGATAATATTTGTCATCTTTACTTCCTAGAGAACACTGACAAAAGGAAATCCCACAGTTAATCACCTCTGAAACTACAAATATCTTTATACATGCACTCATGACACATTTTTTTTCCTTATAAAAAGCTTTTATTTTTCCCTGTGGTATTTTTTTTTTTTTTTTTTTTTTTTGGCATTTACATCTGATTTCACTCTTCAAAAAACCCTATCCAGAAACACATTTCAGTCTCTGGATGAAGCTGTAATTTAGCTGAACACTTAAGTTTTAATTGTGTGAACCAATACACGTGTTTGATTTTTTACTTATTTACCAAAGATAATTTAAATTGGATTTTCTGTCACTTGCAACCAAAAGTTTCTCAACTACAGTTAATCTCTCCATTTGTGTCAAAATACACCGCCATGATGCTCTCCCATAAACACCCCGTATGACTTAACATCCAGAGGCTTTTCTGGTATAAAAAAAAGGCACTCATGATTAGTTTCATATTTATCTATTCAGGTTTATATTTTTCTGTCTTCTCCTTTTCCCCTCTATGTCAGCTATGCTGAGCTATTTATCTTCCTATTAGCCATTTATTTATATTTTTTTATTTTTATGTATTTTCTATCTATAAAAATTTCAACCTTTTTGGGTACAAATTGTTTATTAAATGAAATATTTAAACTGGTCCTGGTAAGGTTACTACAAGAAAAATTAAGAGACAAATAAATACTTTTAACAAGTATTTTGAATTGGCCATTTATTTGTAGAAACTAGTTGCATGGATTCATATTGTTCAGACTACTCCTGTAATATATTGCATTGCACACAATTTAGTATATGGAACCTTTTACATTTCTATTTTATTTGCTAGATTGCAAGCTATTTGGGAAAAACAGTTCTTTCTCAGTAAAGGTTAAATCAGGAAAATAGGCTAGCAAAGTAAGTTTTTTTTCAGTCAAAAGTGATTTTCTTCCCTCTCTTCCTCTCCCTCTATCCTTCCCCCGCCTCCCTTTCAAAAAAAAATATTCTTTTTTCATTTTATTGAGCTATAAAGTACAATTTCATGAGTTTTGGCTTATATATACACCCATTAAACCATCCACAAATTCAAAATAATTACTAACACAAAAGATTTCTTATGCCCTTTTGTCATACATCCCTTCAACTCCCAACCACCCCGTCCATAAGTAACTATCTGAATTCTGTCACTAAAGAATTATTTGCATTTTCCAGAATTTTATATAAATTATATACTAGTATTCTTTTTGGTCTTCCTTCATTCAGCATAATTATTTTGATATCATCATGCTGTTGCATGTATCAGCAGGTTATTTCGTTTTATTGCTGAGTAGTATTTCATCATATGGATATAGCACAATTTGTTTATTCATTTACTATTGAGGAATGTTTATTAAGAATAAAATTGATATGAACATTTGAGTACATGTTTTCATAAGAACATATGCTTTCATTTCAGTTAGATAAATATCTAGGATTAGAATAGCTGGATGGTATGGTGGGTGTAAGTTTATGTTTTTGAGAAATTGCCGAAGTGTTTTTTTCCCAAGATTTTATTTATTTATTTGTCAGAGGGAGAGAGAGAGAGCGTGCACAAGCAGGGGGGAGCAGCAGGCAGAGGGAAAAGCAGGCAGAGGGAGAGGCAGATTCCCTGCTAAGCAAGGAGCCCGATTCAGGACTTGATCCCAGGACTTTGGGATCATGACCTGAGCTGAAGGCAGACACTTAACCAGCTGAGCCACCCAGGCAGCCCTCCAAAGTGTTTTTTAAGGTGATTTAAATATGTTAAACCAAATAGCAGTGTAAGAAAATTCAATTGCTCCATATCATTGCTAACATTTCACATATATATATGACGTGTGTGTGTGTGTGTGTGTGTGTGTGTGTGTGTGTATATATATATATATATATATATATATATATATATATATATAATCACCAATATTTCATAGGTGCCATTGCCATTCTGCAGGCTGGGTGAATTTCCTTCTCTTCCTATTTACTAAAAGTTTGCATCGTGAATCAATGTTAATTTTTGTCAAATGATTCATCTGTTTTTATTGAGGTGATCATGTTTAATTGTTTTTAACCTTCTGTTTATATGGTGAATATCATTGATTATTTTTTAAAGCTAAGCCAACCTTGAATTCTTGGGATGAATTTCAATTGGTCATGGTACATTATTCTATTCAAGTATTTTTGTAATTCTATTTGCTAAAATTTTGTTAAGTTTTGCATTTATGTTCGTGACGGCTATTACTCCATAGTTTATGTGGTGTGTTTTGGTGCTCACCTTATAGATAAGTGTTTTTCCCCTTCAATTTTCTGGAAAAGTTTGTGAAATATTGATATTACATTTTCCCCCTAACTTTGTAATGTAATTTAGTGAAGTTATCTGAAGTTTTTTCTTAAAGGTATTTGACTGAAAATGTAATTTTACTAATAAATATAGGGTTATTCACGTTATGTATTTCTTTTTGAGTGAGCTTTGGTAGTTTATGCCTTTTTGTATTTTGTCCATGTCATCTAAGCTAATTTATTGTCATATTGTTTATATTTTTATTTCCTTATTAGTTTATTTCATTTTGTCCTGTAAAATGTTTAGTTACATCTCCTCTCTTTATCCTGATACTGGCCACTTGTGTCTATTTCTTTCGATTGGTCTGGACAGTGATTTATCAATTTCATTGATCTTCTCAAAGTATCAGTTTTGGTTTCAGTGACTTTTTTCTAATGTTTTCCTATTTTTTGAATCTCATTTACTGTTGTTTTATTTCCTTATTACTTTTCTGTTTAATTTGGTTTTGTTCTTTTTCTAGTTTCTTAAGATGGAATTTGATGTCATTGATTTGAGACCTTTCTTCTTTTCTAATATAGACATTTATTGCTATAAATTTTTATCTAAGCACTGTCTTATTTGTATTCCTCAGACTTCTATGTATTTTGTTATTTTTGGCATTTTGTTCAAAACTACTTCCTAATTTTACTTTTGATTTTTTTGATCCATATTATTTAGATGCCTGTTCATTATTTTCTAAAAAGGGTGCATTTTTTATCATTCTGTTTTGACCTTTAATTTATTCTCTTGATAGTCAGAAAGTATAGTTTATGTGATTTGATTAGTATTGCATTTATAAAATTTGTTTTATGGTCAATCTTATTAAGAATTCTATGTGAATTTGAATATTATATATATATGTATATATATACATATATATATATATTCTACCATTATTGGTTGACATGTTTTATAAATATGAATTAAGTCAAATCAGTAGTGTTCTTCAAGTCTTTTGTGTTCTTTCTAAATTCTGCTAGCTTGCTCTATCAAATATTGAAAATTTTAAAATCTTGTACTATAATTGTGGATTTTTTCTATTTTCCTTTCAGTTTTATAGGATTTACCATGTTTTTAAAATTTCTCTTACTGGGTGCCTAAATGTTTAGCATTACTATATCTTCTTGATTGTTCCGTTCAAACTTATCAAATACTTCTTTATATCCATAAGGATATTCTTTACTCTGAAATATGGTCTGTTTAATATTTATATAGGCAATACAGCATTCTTTTGATTAATATTAGTATGGTTAACTTTTCCATCCTTTTACTTTAAACTTATATTCTCTTTACACTTAAAATTATTTTCTTATAGGCAGATTACAGTCTCTTATTTAATTGTAGTGTTTAGGCCATGTACATTTAATGTGATTATTGATATGGTTGGAATTCTACCATTTTGCTATTTGTTATTTGTCCTACTTATTCCTCATTTCTTATTTTTTTTCTATACCTTCCTTTAACAAATCTTGTGTGGAATTAGTATTATTTCTTCTTTAAATATTTGATAGAATTTTCCAGTGAAGTCATCTGAACCTATGTTATTTTGGGGTCAGTATCAGTTATATGATTTCTTCTCTCATTATGAGTCATACCCCCCTTTTTAATGCCTGATAATTTTTTTATTCAACCTCAGACAACATAAATTTTACCTTTTAGGTGCTGACTATTTTTTTTATTCCTGTGAGTATTTGAATGCTCTCTGTTCTGGTACACTATTAAATTATTTGAAAACAGTATGACCCTTTTGAAGCTTGCTTTTAAACATTGTAAGGTGGGACCATAGCAGTCTGTAGGCCTTTCTTTCTAAGTTCTTAATATCATGAAAATATCATTCTGAATACTCTACACAAAGTCTTATGAATTACAACACTTTTCCACTCAGGCTGGTGGTAGCAAATCTATTCCTAGCCCTATGTAAGGGCTAGAGATAGCTCCATCTCTTTCTTTCAGGTAGTATTTGAGTAGTTTCTTCATGCACATTCATTCATCAGTACTAAACTGAAGACTCAACAGGGATTCTCCATAGATCTCTGAAGCAGCCTTTCTGTATATGTCTCTCTTATCTGGTATGCTTGTTTGCAAACACTAGCCACCAATGCCTTTGAGAACACTTCTATATTCTCAGTTCAGGGACATCACCAGGCTCCATCTGTGTTCTCCTTTTCTGGATTGTGTCTTGGAAATTCTCTTCAAGCAGTAAGGTGGGGTAATCTTAGGAGTCAGCTTGTTTTCTATATCTCAAGGATTACTGTTTTGGACTGCCTGTTACCCAGTCCTTAAAAAACATGTTCTGTACTGTATTTGGTTTTTTTATTTGTTTCAGATGAGAGGGTAAATTCAGTACATGTTGGTCAATCTTAGCCAAAAGTGGAAGAAGAAAAAATGACTTAACCAGGAATTAGAAAGTTATTCAAATTCTGGGAGGTTTGGGCATGAGATTAAAAAAGCCATTTCCAAGATATCCTAAGTGAAAGAAATGGTGGTAGGTTTCTTCTAGAATTGTCATCCACCTCCACCATCAGGGTGAGTGATTTTCCAGAGGACTTACTAACTTGGAATCCAAGGGAAGTCTACATTAGAGATATTAACTGGCTGGTCATAATACATGATTTCTAGAAGGTCTCCCTGAAAGCCATGAGAAACCTTTATAGATAATCTTAACTGCATGAACACAGGGGCAACTGTAGAAAAATGGCTTATTTTCCTCCTAAAGATTTCATTAGAGAGGCCCTCATTGGTAGATCCAACCCAGAATAGTAGATTAAGAGAATTCAATGTAGTTCTGGGCTTCTATACAGGACAAAATATAGAATGGGCAGGATAATGCCAAGTTGACAATGGAAAATATGGCACAATTCATATTTGTGTCAATAAAACATATTATAATATTTGATATGTAATTGGTATTTGATAAATATTGAAGAAATAAATGGAAGGAAAGGTTCTGGTGAGGTATTGGATATGCAAATTGGTCTCAAGTTTTAAGAACTTTGGAATAAGAAAACTAATATGCCATAAGGATACTGAGCAAGAATTTTTTTTGACATATGAGTGAAATTATTCCATTATTTCTCTTATATTCTCTACAGAATATACATATATATAAAACACTTGATGTGTCACACTGTTTAGAGAAATTGCTGACTGTTTGACTAAATTTTACTGGAGATGAATAGAAAAAAAGTGCAAACTCTATGGGTCAACTGGGTGGCTCAGTCAGTTGAGCCTCAGACTCTTGATTTTGTCGCAGGTCATGATCTTGGGGTCATGAGGTCCAGCCCTGAGTTGGGATCTGCACTCGATGCAGAGCCTGCTTAAAATTCACTCTTCCCTTTGCCCCTCCCCCACCAAAAAACCCTCTAAGATGCATTGTTTTTAAATGTAGATGATAACTCTTAAAAAATTGTCAGCTGCTCTATAAGCCTATAGTATTTTTTTCTGAAGAGCCTTAAGACTGATAATGGTGTACGGTTTACAAAGTGTTTCAAACATGTAATATAATGTTAATGAGAGTTTGTGGTATTTCAGTTCTGATAATTAATAGAACTAAAATAAAAATATTAATAGTCTATTATGAAAAGAATCTAGTTTTAGTTTTCTGGGCAAGGATATAATCGGTATATATTATTGGACATGCTTTTGTACACGCAGTTAAGTTATACTGATATCACTGCATTATGGACACTTGTTTTCCTTCATATAAACCACAAATCAGAATTTATAATAGAAGCTCTCAAAGTGACTCTTACTAACTCTGAAACAGAAAAATCAGAACAGCCCAGACAAATAGTTAATTGAGTAAATGTCCCTGTTATCAGGCCATACTTATTAGCCATCATTATTATTTTGGATTACATCAAGTGGCCAAGATAAAATATATTCACTGAAAGTGTCTAATTTAACTAGATTGTCTTTATTAACAAGGCCCTATTAAGTGGTTTCAGCTGTAATAGCATTTGAGTTCCATTAGGTTTTGAAGTGATTTAGAAATTCAAATTATTTTTAAAAATTAGATGTCAGGGTAGTGGATAATTAGTAAATACTAGGTTGAAGTTGCAAATTTATACTGAGTAGTGGAATTGAACAGAAACACTGGGTGTTGTTGAACTACAAACATGGAGCTGAGAAAACACTTTTAAAGCCACTTGTTTTTTGGCATGTGCAACAGAAAATATTTAATCATTTAAAAATATTATGTTCCTTTTAGTAAGAGATAAATACAACAATTAAGCTAATTTTGTTCTTTTTAAAGGCTGGAAAGATGATAGGTATTTTACTTGTATGCCTATATGTGGAAGCTGTTAATTACTTTCAATAAACAATTTACCACTAAATTTTTAAATGATGCCTGATCTAAAAAGGAGAAAATAAATGCATAAATAAAATATCAGGTGTACTCTTTGAAAAAAACAATTATGTGAGGTGATGGGTGCGTTCACTAACTAGTTAGGAGGAATCCTTGATGATTTATACATATATCAAAACACTGCAATGTACATTTTAATTATCTTATAATTTCATATGTCAATTACACCTCAGTAAAGATGACATTTTGAAAAAGAAAAGGAAAGAAAAAAAAGAAACAAAATAACCTAAGATATTTGCTCTCAAGTCTTCTGTTCAACATTATAATGCAACAAGGAAAGAGAAATAAATAAAAGCCATTCAGATTGGGTAAAATGAGTACAATTATCTTTATTCTCAGAAAGTCATCTATATAGAAATCCTAGGGAATGGGCAAAAAAACAAAACAAAACAACAACAACAAAAAACCCTGCTAAAATAACAAATATTGTAGTATTACTAGTCATATAAACTAATAATTTTATAGGATAAAATATCAATATATAAAAAATAAATTATTTTATATACTAGCAGTGTATACTTGAAAACTTAAAAAATTCAATAAAATTACATCTGCATCAAAAATACGAAATACTTTAGAATAAATATGATAAAATTGTAAACTTATACATTGAAAACTGCAAAATATTTCTTGGAGAAACGAAGGAATAAACAAATAGAAATGCACACCACATTTATTAGGATCAGAAGATTCAATATTGTTCAACTGTCAATTTTCTTTAAATTAATGTTTAGACCCATAGCAGTCTATATTAAGATCCCATTAGGCATTTTGTAGAAATTGACAACCTGACTTTAATATTTATGTAGGAATGCAAGGACCTAGAATAGCTAAAACAGCTTTGAATAAAAGAAAAAAGGAAGAAGTCTTACTTTACCTGATTTCAAGATTCATCATAAAAGCAATCAAACTTCAGAAATAGTTATCTAGTATTCTATCCAATCCAGAAGTGGCTATACGAACTGCTTTTGCAATCTATACCTACATCCCAAGCAAGAGGCACAATTTTGCTAATTAGTATAACAAGTGTCAGAAATGAACTTTCAATTATTTGTGAAATGAATGGGATCCCACATATGTGCATGAATGAAATAGCTAGAGACACTCACCACACTGCATGAAGGGAACAAATAATTCCGCTAGGCAAATAGCATGTATCTTTAAGGATGATATTCCAAACTAAATTCCCAATTTTCTTTGGCTGCGAATGTGAAAGATGCTGCATACCTGATGTCAACTATAAATGTAATAAAATCTTCCTTTTAGAAAAAACACTGGATGGTTTACCATAAATAAATATTTTATGCAAGGTAGTGGTCCGAACAACTAAAATGATCAAAAGCTAACTGCATCTGGTATTTAGAACAAGATATATTATTATTTCTTTATATATTATTATTTCTTTAAACTCACCTGCTAATATTGCTTGAATGTTTGTATGGTAAAAATAAATGTGGCAAACTTTGGTCTGAAATGTATTTTAATTATAATTTAGTAGTAAGATTTTGGTAGGGTTGAGCAATCTTTACCTTCCTTAAACTTTTCATTGACAACAGTAGCTTACCCAAAAAGCCCAAGAATTGTGTTTAACCCAATTGGTCCTCGAGTAAATAAATCGCACTTTTTAAAATATTCTAATATATTGGAATCTTCAGCAGTGTTTATTCAAATTATGCAGGTTTCATCACCTCTACTTAATGTTTCCAGACAGCTATTCATTTTGAAATTTCAAATTTCTTACGTATTTATCTGCACAGAAGAGCCCTGATATAGCAAGGTATCTTCATTATTATTGTTGTCATTATTATATTATATTTTAAACATTATCAGGAATAGCAGCAAAAAATAGAAAACTTTCAAGATAAAGTTGCAAGCATCTTCTGCTTTCTTTGAGTAGATCTTTAACTTTGGAGCTCATCAAGAGTCTGTTCTTTGAGAAAGCTTTTGAGTTATCATTTAAGTGTGTCTGGAATTTAAACATTAATGACAAAGTTTCATAAGAAATGTAGTTTTGTTTAGTAATATAAATTTGTTGTGTATTTTTAAGCAATTCTCCCTCTGTAGACTATGTTCCTGTTATATATATGTGTTCTTAAATATGGAATCATACCTCCCCTCCCCACACCTGCCATGGTTGTGTATGATCACATGTTATTCTGTGTTCTGTGTGCTGTTCCTTGAGCCATCATATGGAGGGGCTAGCAGAAGATGTAGAGTCATACCTTCTCCTCACCTCATGCCTAGAGAAAACTAATAGAAGCACAACAAAGCTAGATGCAGTGCGCTATGGACTGTACTGTTAAGTCTCATAGTGAGTTATTTCATATCCAATAATAACCCACCCTTTGCAAATTTTTGAGATTGGACTCTGAATTTTTAATTTCCTTTTAAAACCATACTCTTGAGGCTGCAAAGTGATATTTACTGTCTTCTGACAATTATCCTGGGATCCAAAACAAATCCTCTAGTACTAGGATATTAGTACTTCAATAATAGGACTATATTCCTGGGAAGGGTGAAGAGTTGACTCTCTCTAAACCTTAGAGTGACAGGTTCTTGAACCATCACAGGAGGAGGGGATGCCCAGGAGTTTCCTCACTATGAATGGGAACGCTGACCTGATGGATTGTTTTCCCTCTACCACAGTGAAGCAAGCCAGGAGCTGGGTTATAAATTGCATACGTTTGGGAAATGCTGTAGAAGGCATTGGGCCTTTGAACTCTTAAGGAAGTCCTACTGAATGTGACATTTAAAAATATCTGTGTTGTAATTCACTTGTGTTTTTTCTAAGCTTCCAGTGAAATGATAGTATTGAAAGAAGCTGAGGGTCAGGTCTGTACCCATGGTTGGAAATTAAGTACCACAGGGAAGATCAGTATCAGATTGAGGGAAGTCATGCCCTGAGACTGCAGGAGGTGACTGCAGAAGAAAGAAGCATAGCTTACAGGCATGCTGATGGCAAGCAACATTTGAGCATGTGGGACAGTATGGGAGAGTTCATGTGCTTTCACTCTAATGTCAGGAAGCTTTACTTACACGCAGGTTTTCTCATCTCACTGTCAAGTTTTAAAAAGCTCTTATTTAATAGTATCTTATTAGGCCTTTATCCTAAAGAAATAATGGAAAAGTGGAAAAGGCTGTATTCTTAAAAATATTTGCTTAAGTATTGATTACAATTGTGAATATTGGAAGAAATCAAACTGCCCCATAATGGGAAATTAGGGAAATGATAATGAATTTACTTGATAGTTACCTGATTTACTGAGGTAGAAAGCCAGAGCACTACAGTCCACAATAAAAATATTTTGTAAGTTAACAATTTTTATTTTTGAAAGGAGAGTTTGTTAAAACAAATTCAACTTTCTATGGCCAGAGGTTGTGTTTTCATCCTCCTTGAATTGACAACGTCTCGAAGAATTGCACATCCTTCAAGAGGGCAGCGGTCTTTTCTGGGTCCTTGGCTTGATGAAAGTCTCTTCAGGGTCCTTGAGTTCTCTTTTAATTCTGCCTTTTTCCTCCAGTGTCCTCACTCTGTGGTGTAGAGAAGGAAGAGCGATGAACACTTTTCTATATATTTTTTCCATTTTATTACATTATTTCATCTGCTGTTTTCCAGTCAACAGATAAACATCTTCTGAATTGGTTAAATGTTATTTTACTGTATAATGATAATATCAGTTTTGATATCACCTTTAAGGAAGACCATAATTATGCAGAAATATTTATATTTGACACTGGCCCAATTCAGTATTATAAAGTAGAGGGCATGTATCTTCAGGAGTTTTAAACCTGTCAGTTCTTTTTTCTTCTCCCTATTTCCAGCCCTTCCCTGTGGTGCCTTTCATTTCTCTTTCCTTACTCTCTTCGTCAGTGTCTACTCTCAGGAGAAGATCTGAGGGGAAAAAAAGTTTCATTCATCTTTTAAACTATGTAAGGAATTAACTCTTTCTGGAAGATGAACATTTAAAAAGGACATAAGCCTTAACTTTTAGTAAAAATTTGACCACTGTCAATATGCCAGGGAGATTTGGCCTGGAAGGTAATAAGTAACATTATGAGAATCTGGAGCAGAGCTTAAAACCAAGGGGAATCCCTTCTGAAGGGAAGAGAAAGATTTATTTTATCATTCAGTTCACTTTTGGTCTCTTCCTACCACAGGGATGGTGCTGGTTGGTAATAAGAGCAAATGAGGCAAACACACAAAGCTAACTGAGAAAACGTGGTTGTTTATTAAAAAAAAATTAAATTGGGGGGTGCCTGGGTGGCACAGCAGTTAAGAGTCTGCCTTCGGCTCAGGTGTGATCCTGGGCGTTCTGGGATCAAGCCCCACATCAGGCTCCTCTGCTGGGAGCCTGCTTCTTCCTCTCCCACTCCCCCTGCTTGTGTTCCCTCTCTCTCTGGCTGTCTCTATCTCTGTCGAATAAATAAATAAAATCTTAAAAAAAAAAATTAAATTGGAGGGGGCAAGAAAGTGATAGAACATTGACATCATTTGGAATACTGAAATTGCACCATGCTTGTCCATCTCATTTCTTTTTCCCAATCATCATAATCATCATTATAGATAAAATGTATACACTATTTGCTATATGTAAATCACCAGATTAAGTAACTTTTGTTAATATTCTTAATGAAATTGCATAATAATCCAGGCAGAAAGGTTTCACTATTCTCTCTTTGTGGATCAGAAAATAGAACTTTAGAGAGAATAGTTGTTACAGATTGGATTTCCCAGGAAGTGCCCTTGGGTGGAGTTTAGTATCTCAGGTATTTAAGTTGTGTTCTTGGACCAATACCTACAGAAGGGAAGGGAAACAAGCAGAAGTAGGGAGAGAGAGAAGGTGAGCTTCAATAAAGGCTTTAAGATAGTCTTGGGAGTCTCCTGGGGCTCTGGTGCTATAATGTCATTTCAAAGATGTCCTGTTGCACCAAAGGGTTCTTTACAGCGCACTTAATCAGTGTTTAGACGTAGGCCACCTAGCAGAGAGGGTGTGCTTTAGACAGGGTAGATCTCTTCACTTGAGGCAATCCTTAACAGTACTAACAATTAAAAAATAATAATAATAAAATAAAGGCTACTGCCAGTGGCACTGTCCACTGGGGACTCAAGTCCTTCAGCGAAGGGGTGGTGCATCATGGTGTCTACCACACGGTGACTAGTTAGTTCAGGATATCACAAGAGGAGCCAGAGCACTAATCTTAGTAGTCTGATTCCACACCTGGATGTCAATCATTAACATTCTGTTGCTTTTCAGCCTATTCAGAGTTTTGTTCTCATACTTGCAGCTGTAAGAGTCCTATGTGATATGACATTAGTCTATTATTTTTTAACCTTTGTTACTGGTCCTTGTGTTATAAATTCCTTAAATACACATATACAGATACATATACATATACATATGTGTGTGTGTGTGTGTGTGTGTGTGTGTGTAAGGAAATGTAATTGTGATAATTCTGCTAAGGTAATAAGTTTACTCCCCAAATCCAAAACCAGTATCATTTTAGAGATGGCTTTCCACTTCTCCCTCCCAAAAGGAATCAAAATTGAAACAATTTCTCATAGAACCATCATCATATCCCTTATGACACTTTTCTCATCAAGTGATTGTACATTTATTTGTTAGACTGTTTGGAAACACTTAATAACAATTAAATGGGTGAATACATTAATGAATTTTTAAGAACTATGGTTTTTTCATATATTATTTCCCCTCATCTAGGAGAGTAAAAGTTTGGGCCTTTTGATATAAGGGTCAAATGTGGCAATTTAAATTTTAGGTATTATTTCCCAAGTCATTTTTTTTTTTTAAGTTCACAGTCTTAACTCTGTTTAGCAGAAAGATAATGCATTAGTTGAAGACTAGTTGAGTACTTTTTTAATTTGAATCAATGAATTTGTTTATGAAACAAAAAAAAAGTATTCTATAACAAATAGCATTTGAAAGTAATAAAAAGACTTTATACTTGCTGCAAAGAAGATTGGTAAATAATGATATGTGGATTAGATTGAAAACAAAAATATTTTTTCTGGGTACACAGACTTTGGATTCTTAGTTAACAATTTTCAATAAAATTGGTTGGCTGTTATGATATCTCAAGTTTAAATCTAGAATCACTTGAGGGGCGCCTGGGTGGCACAGCGGTTAAGCGTCTGTCTTCAGCTCAGGGCGTGATCCCGGTGTTCTGGGATCGAGCCCCACATCAGGCTCCTCCGCTATGAGCCTGCTTCTTTCTCTCCCACTCCCCCTGCTTGTGTTCCCTCTCTCGCTGGCTGTCTCTATCTCTGTCGAATAAATAAATAAAATCTTAAAAAAAAAAAAAATAAATAAATCTAGAATCACTTGAGATGTATGGAATTCATGAAAAAGGTTTAAATATTTTTTAAGAGTAACTATAGAATCTTGTTAAAGCCATTATACCTCCATGGGGGTAAAGAATGTCTTCGAACTACTGATTTTTGAATATAGTTATCTTAATCATTTGGACTCCTATATTAGGAAAATAATAGGGGAAAAAGTGATTACCAAAGCATAACTGGTGCTAGAAGTTTTGAAGAAGTAGGTGCTTTGCAAATTGGGACTATAGTTGGCAATCTGGTTTCTGTATGAATAGATGGATACAGAAAGCTTTTAAAGGTCAGTGCAGTAAGATAGATATAAAATTAGAAATGTTGAATTCCACTGAGGCAAAAACAAAAATTTAGAAAGACAAAACTGAGCTGAAACTGAAAAAGAAGGGGCTTAAAACTAATGATGTAAGAGCAAAGACTTTTTTTTTAAAGAAAAGATGGAAAAGTGATATTCTTTTTTTTTTTTTAAAGATTTTATTTATTTATTTGACAGCGATAGAGACAGCCAGTGAGAGAGGGAACACAAGCAGGGGGAGTGGGAGAGGAAGAAACAGGCTCATAGCGGAGGAGCCCGATGTGGGACTCGATCCCATAACGCCAGGATCACGTCCTGAGCCGAAGGCAGACGCTTTAACCACTGTGCCACCCAGGCGCCCCGAAAAGTGATATTCTTGAAAACAAAAAGGGTGTATGAGCTTTGAATGTACTCATATGAGCATTCTGCCTGTAAAAACATCATTTATTCACAAAGATTAAATTTTTATAAGTTCAAGGAACACATAGCACATAAGGTAATAAAAATAATAGCATTTTTTAAACATAAAATCCGTTAATGTAGTATGTGTTTAATTTGCCTGACCCATAATACTGAACTTTTCACATTCTAATGCCTGGTCCTTTTGTTTACCAATGACATTTATTTTTCAGCCAACTAGTGAGTTCACAGTTATCTGGATTAAGCTTAAAATTTACTCAGACCAACTAAGCTAACTGGCTTGAAGACAGAGGAAGAAAATAAGGAAAAGGAGTTTTCCATAGTATGTTCCTAGCTACAGGCTCCTACTTAGATTAGGAGAAAGTATTCCTTATTTCCTGTTCTTCTTCCCTGGCCTTATAATTTGTCTCGCTGTGGCTAATGAAATTCCACAAATACCATTTTTCTTTCTTTAAGTGTTAGATACTTGCTGAGAGTTCCTCAACTATGTTTACTTTCTGTAACTTTATCTGATAACTAGAAGGAGTCACTGGCTTTAACAAGTCAGAGAGACAATTATTTTCAACCCAAAAACTTACATACTTGCTTAAATTGAGTGTTTCAGATGTTAGGATAAATAGTATATATATGTTAAATAGTACACAGTACTTTATCAATTTCTGGTACTCATTATTTCATATGAAGGAAGAGCAGGATAGACTTACAGATAATTGACGACCTTTGTCAATTATTATTTCTTAATATAGCATGTAATACTGAATGAATTATATTTATGCTTATTTAAAGAAAAAAGTGATTCCTATGTTTTCATTCATTCTGTCCCAAAATATTTTGAGTCAGAGCAGCAACTGATCATGTTATTTTCTAGGCCGACTTATTTAGGAGTAATTTTACATCATCCATTCTTTGATAGCCAATCTTAATATAAAAAACAAATAAAAAATGACAAACAAGCAAGTAAACAAACAAACCCCTCAAAGTATATTCATACTGTATGGTGTTCCAATGTTGTAATTTTTATTTTAGTCTTAGTAGACAGTTTATCTTATTTTTCTTAATTGATAGAGTAAATTGTTATTAATATTTTGAAAAAAATGGAACAATTTTCTGATACCATTTCTCACATGTTTCAATGGAAGTTTTACCCATAGCACAAGAATAACCTCACCTTATATATCACCTTCTTGATCTCTTTGGGGCATCTGTTATTTCCTAATCTTTTTTATTACCTAACACAGAATTATTCAGTCCTCTTTTCCTCTTCTCTTCTGTTATCTGGTTCATCTCTTTTCTTAATCCACTTAATAGAGTTGTTGCCCAGAAATCTGCCCTAAGGCTAGTCTCTTCTGCAACAAAAACTCTCACCCTTGGCAATCTCAGAACAGTTTGTGATGTAAGCAATACTTCCCTATCCTTACATCTCCAATGATTTTACCCAACCATATCTTCTCTCTGAAGTTCTATCAAACATTTGAAGGGCTTCATTGGAAATATCCATTTTGAATCTTGCTAACAACTTACATTAACGCATCTGGCACTGAATGAACTGTCTGTCTCTCAATCCCATTTTTTTTCAATGCTCTCAATTTATATTAGTAGACTCACATATTTTTCCATATTGTATTTATTTTTACATGGGACTTGAAATCTACATAAATATGTGTTGCTTTGATAGGTTTAAATACAGCCGATAGTCTGGTCAGAAGATCAATGAATAGATCTGAAGGTGAAATGAACAGAAGAAAGTTTGGAATTGGTATGTGCTTAGTTCAGGTGAATGTTTTGGAGACTTTACAGAAAGAAAGGAAACTTGAACATATAGTAGATATGTTTTTATCATCTATAATAAATTGCATAATGGATTTTATAATAAATTATTTTTGCATTTTTGAAAGAATAGTAAATATGTAAAAGGCTTTCAAATCCTTGTTTGATGTTAAACTGATTGTCATTCCTTTGAATTTTACACTAAGCTCAGACTAGACTGCAGGGAGCTTAGCTTTATTGGGATTACACACACTTGGCTCATATTTCTCTCATATTTTTATCAAAACTTCCTTAAAGTTAGAATTTCCATCATTATATTTTCCCCAGGATATTTAGTCTTTAATATTTGTTGAGTAAAAAAATAAATGAATGATTGCAGACTCACATAACCTCCTCACAGCCAAAGCCTATTATATTCTTCTCAAAGCTTCCTCTTTTAATTTGAAATGTATTTCAGTGTCTGTATCTGTTTACTAACCTAAATTCCAAGTGTATCTAAATTTTTTAACTTCTGTCCTATTATAAATATCTTTCCATATGCTTCATGTGACATTCTCATGAGTGACTTTGATTCACCTGTCTTCTCACAGTCTACTTTCTCTTTTAAATATGTAAGCCCTTTTTATTCTTTAATTATGTGCCTTTATGATAAAAGACATAAGACACTTTGAACCAGCTCACCTATTATAGAACCCTAGACTAGGACCTGGGATGCTTTGCCTGCCTCTTTCTCCCTCTTAAGCTCCGGGGATTTTTCCTAGTGGATGACTTCAATCTTGATAGAGGTGAAAATATTTAAAGCATGGGTACATTTCCAAGAGTTTTATAGCTAGACTAAAGATTACTGGATTGAAGTTGTGACTCACTTAACTTCAAAGCAACACTGAAAATAGTCTCATTAGATATCTGGAGTACAGAAATAGACTAAATCATGATTAAGAATAAGTGGCAATAGCTTTCCTCTCTAAGAACAAGAAACTTGGGAAAGAACATCAGCTGGTTTCCATTTGATAAACTTGGCTTTTGCACAAGTTCTAATTATAATAGCAAGCAGAACATCCAATTCAACTTGTTCTCATTCTTTGACACAATGGCTTTCAAAAAATTTTTTTGACTTATGTACTCAAGAATATTCATCTGTAGTACATGAGTTGAACATGCACACAAGCAAAGTAAAACAAAAGTGTCGTGAATCCATGTGTACAATAAATTCACTTTATTATGTATTCTATGTTTAGCGTACTTGAATTATCAGTAGTAAATCAGTAGAATTTACTAGTAAATTTATTTCACAGGCTTGAAAAGTTTATGAACAACACTGAAAAACTCTGCCATAGCAGAGAACATTTAATTAACTAGTTTTAGCAGAACATGGGATAAAGGACAGCACAAACGGAAGCTAGGATAGGCAAGAGTGTATCAATACTATGTCTTTCCTTGAGATACTACATATCTATGTGAAATTATTCTGTACTTTCTAGTTTTTACAAGGACCAATAACCAAATTTTAAGATGGAAAATCCTTATCTTTACTGCAAAAATCATCATCCCCGGTAGGACATTTATACATTTGAAAAATATTTCACACTTTGCAGTGTGAAAGATTGGCAAACTATATTTTGCTTCACATTTCCTAGTAGTATCTGATTTCAGGAAGTAGTTCTACAGATATAAAAAAAGACAAAATTGCATAGGATAAAACCTAGCTGTTAACCTTTTAAAGTCTTAAAAATGTATATTTTAAAAACATGTTCTTATATCAGACTGGAAAGTGTGATGTCTGGTATTCAAAAATTCAAAAATTCACTGTAGAATTCTAAATTTACATTAATAAAGATCTAATTTTCAGGAGAAGATGGATTTACTCAACCACTTTTTTAAAAAGGCATTATAATTCATCATGTAATTTTACATTCTGCCTCCAACATTTAGTAGTAAAGAAGGTGGACGTTATCAGATTCACAACTTGATTAATGTCTTTAAGATGTATAAATTGTATTATAGATTTTTTTTCTGATAGTTATATTCTAGAATTTAGATCAAGTTACTTAGTTTCCACTTATGACTGATGGGAGGAGGCTATCACCACATGTTTTGTTTTGAGTTCATTACATTCTAATGTTTCTAAGTGGCCATATCATCAAAATGACTGTATCATAGTGGCTGTACCAAAATAAACTGATGCTTACTCAATATCTGAGAATGCCTAAAAGTGAGAATCATGCTGATACTTGAAGTAATTGTAAACCTATTCCTTATTTCATAGAATCTACTGGTCACTGAAGTATGCTTTGGAGAATAACATCCGTCCATCCATCCATCCATCCATCCATCCATCCATCCATCCATCCATCCAGTAAGTATCCATTGAATATATTCTATGTTTCAGTTGTTATATGCTGGATATTTAACAATAAATGGGGCATTTAAGATCCCTGTCTTCTGTTTTTGTTTATTTGTTTGTTTTTACTCCCTTTGACTAGGGATCATGTTCATTTTATATGGTAAATAATCTTCTTGTCATTGATTTTCTCTAGTTGTCAATGCCTATATACATTTGTTCAGGTGTTTCTTTTAATTTTAGTCAATGCCTAGAATGTGCTTTCAGATAAAGTAGACTGGCTGTCTCAACTTTCCCAGAATTATAAGTTGAGTCTGTTACTGGGAAAATCCTAAATTCAATGGTGAGCCCTGGGACACTTGATGTGGCATAAATTAGACTGGCTCAGTTGGACTAGAGGATATTGGCAAGTATGCTTACTGACATGCTATCAAATTGATGTTGCCTACCTGGAGCTCAGCTTCAGCTGGTTTGGAGGCTTCAGTTGTTTGTAGGTTTCAATTTTCTCTGTGTGAGCCTCTACTTAGGGCTGCATGGACTTATTCTATCATAAAAGCTGGGGTTCCAATAGTTGGTGTGTTATGAGAGGCAGGCAGAATCTGTAATGCTTCTTATAACCTAGTATTAGCAATCCTAGCATATAACCTCTGATGAATTCTGTCAATAAAGCAAGTCATCAAGTGGGGAGAAATTAGACCTCACCTACTGATGGGAAGAAAAGCAAAAAAATGTTTCCCATCTCAATTTAACACATGTAATAAATACATTCAACATCCCATTCTTAGCTTGTCTTAGATATGGTAGATATGTTCTTTCTTCTTTCTCCTTTTCATATTTCCTTCCTCCCTCCTTCTTCCTTTCTTTCTTTTTCTTTCTTTCTTTCTTTCTTTCTTTCTTTCTTTCTTTCTTTCTTTCTTTCTTTCTTTCTCCCTCTCTCTCTCTCTTTTTCTACCTCTGCTACATGTTTAGAGATCTTGTATCAACTTACGTGTCTCCTGAACCCTCTTTTTGTTTCTTCTCCAGATTTAGTCTAAATTAACTAGACTAAAGTCTAGTTTCCAGAATCATGTCTTTCCCCTTCCCTACATTTCATTAAAAAAATTTTGTTTGTTCACTCTGGAGAAGGATGAAAGCTGTTTCTCCAACTTGCCCCCAAAGCCAAAGTCATTTGGCATACATAGCCCAAACATTGTTTTCTGCATTTGGATCATCTTTCAGTCTTGTTGTCTTTGTGGGTTGTCATTTTAATTATTTTTCTATAATTGTGTATTGAATGAAAATGGCTTTAAATTGAAGATCCCAAGCTAAAATTATAGATGAGATTCAACATTCCTTTCAAACATGGGAAAAGCCATGTTAGTATTTAATAATCTTCATGAAAATACAAAACGGTTGGGAGAAAATGGGGGCAAAGAGAAGTGTATTCAGGCAAGAATCAGTAATCAACTGTCCTTCCTCATTCAGATTTTCATTTTCCTGAACACTTTTTTATCAAATCATGCAAGACTTTTTTTCTTTATATTTTAAGAGGGGAAGCTGTTTACTTATAAATTTCTTATAATTATTTTCTGTTGTCTGAAGCCATAGTCACCTGCCGGTTTTATATTGTCTCCTTCTAAAGTTTGATGATAAATTTGAATGCATTAAATCCTGGCTACCTAGTCTGTTTCTGTCAGTGTGGGAAGGACACTTTCAATTTATGTTCACATCAATATTTTGACTCAAAAATGTATAGTTATTCTTTATTAATAAGTTCTTTACAAATCGATGCTGATGCATGTGTCACACAAGATACCCAAGGCACCCTGAGACATGGGTGAGGTTTTCACAATACAGAGGGATTGACAGTGCTACTTCCACCCTTTTGTTTGCTTTCAGTATGTTTCTATGTATTATGGTTTTCCTGTGTCCAGTTAAGTAGCATTTAAAGTTATATTGTGTATTTTTAATGAAATTATCATCATGATGTGTTGATATTGTCTAAAATAATTCCTCTGGAGAAGTAACAGGTTGAATCAGCTGAGTTGAACAAGACACTAGCAGAACTAACACCTAACTTAAAATATGATTTCAGCCAGTATGTTAATATACATTCTAAAAAGACAATGTGATCTGATAAAAATTTATCTCCAAAATTGCAGTTTTCAAGAAGGTTTGTTGAATATTTTTTACAAGCACAAAAGTCTCTTTAAGAGTAAATAGAATTTTAGTTGATGGTAACATCATGTATAGCTGCCTATTTTAAAATATTACTTAGCTTCTCTCTATGTAAGAGTTTTATTTTCTAAATTTGTGTATATTATAATGTACATGATACAATTTATAATGATAGTTTAATTTTATATGAATAATTATATATATATATATAGTGTATGTGTAAACATTTTGTACTAAAATTTTTGGAAATCAAAAATTTTGACAAATGGCTTCTAATTCTTTGAAATGTTTTTTACAACCCTTAGTGATCTGGTTCTATTATACCAATATAATCACAGGGCAAACTGTTGGCTCCAGACAAACAAAATAAATTTTTTCTCTATTTGTTCGTGTTCTCCTTCGAGCTGAGTTTTTCAATCTTCTATACATTATTTGTATCATAAGACTTCAGTGATCAGTAAATTCATCTTTATAATTATCCTTAATTACTTCATTACACTTTAGTCTATTCTTACTTCCTATAGCAAGGAGTATATACAGAGTCCTATGTCTTGCATTGTTGTTTCTTAATCTTCCCAACTAGGTTGTAAACTCCTTGAGGTTAGAAAATAACTAGGGGCACCTGGGCAGCGCAGTGGTTAAGCATCTGCCTTCGGCTCAGGGCGTGATCCCAGCGTTCTGGGTTCGAGCCTCACATCAGGCTCCTCCACTAAGAGCCTGCTTCTTCCTCTCCCACTCCCCCTGCTTGTGTTCCCTCTCTCGCTGGCTGTGTCTCTCTGTGTCAAATAAATAAATAAAATCTTAAAAAAAAAAAAAAAGTAAAAAAAGTGGTCTGAAAAGTAACAGAACAGGAAACAAGCTAAAATAAGAGAACAGGTGCTCAAAATTCAAGGAGGAATATAAAACTGCTCTTATAATTTGATAACACATTTCAAATTTAGGGTACATGTGACAACATGTGACAATCATGTGACAACAACTTGATAATTAGCTTCATTGGACCATTTGTAAATTTAAATTCAATTTCAGAGGCAATAAAAGAAAACATTTTCTTATTCAGACTATATACCACAAAAATGAATTTCTGTACTTAACTATATTAAGATATTCTGGATAATTTATCTTGATGTCAGTTGTCTAAATAAATAAGTAAAATCTCTTATAGTATAGACTTTTCTTTCCTCAAAACAGATTCATTGAAAGTCAAGTTCACTGTAACTTTATATGATGTAAATAACTTCAGACTTTCACACTTTTTTTGTAGCATTTTGGTGATTATGATTATTAGAATTTGTAAGAACAGAACTGACTTTCCTTGTGGATTAGAGTGTTTCACTTTAATTCATTAATCTTGTAGTCATCATCCCTTTGGTTCATGGTTTCCTCTTTTAGAGAATATTCATGCTAAAACTTGAAATACAGATGTTCTTCAAAGCCCTAAATTTTCAGATAAATGATAGTGTTATTATTTGATCATTATTGAGTGCATACTATGACTATTTACTGAACTAAATACTTTTCATAGACTGTCTCCTCAGTCTTTGTCTCTTCCATTCATCATCCTAAAACAGTGCCTGCAACAGACAATCTTATACACAAGTAATTTATTTGGGAGGTTATTGGTGGGGGGAAAAAAGTAAGGGAGAAGGGAAAATAAAACAGAGAAAAAAAGAAAATTCTGTAAAGGTGGGTACCGAGGTGTTTATTACAATGGATAGTTGGTGTTCAATCTCATTAGGGACCTTTTGAGGAATTCTGTAGAATGCACCTCAGAGTCGTCCATCCAAAGGATGAGAAATTGAAGCAGGTAATGATTGAGAGCTTCCTTGTACCTCGAAACTGTGCCTTGTGCTTACTGTATGTAAGAGACCTCTTCTCACTTTGGAGATACACATAAGGTCAAAAAGAAAATTCTTACAGCCATCAAGGTGGGATGGCGGTTGTATATAGGGAGCTGCCCTTCATTGCTGTGCTGACATCATGTGGGTTAAGAGGGTACTATTATAACCAGTAATTTAGAGCTGAAAAAACTTTTGTAGAGTTAACAGAAGTGAATTATGCAGGGTGATAGAGGTAGTAACTGGTGGGATCCAGGATTCAAAATCTGTCCCATTCAACTTCAAAATCAGAGCTCTTTAGCAATATAGACTAACATATGCAGGTTCTTGCTTGGAAAGATGTTAAATAAATTGTAGCTATAACCGTTCTCTAAAGTACTTTAAAGGTGACAAGGGTTTCTTTAGTATAGTGGTTAAGGGCACACACTCCAGAAGCAGATTGACTGGCTTTAAGTTCTGGTTCACCTACTTCCTAGCTGAGCTTCTAATGATAATTACTTGTGTATACCCTACTTTCCTCATCTGCAAAACAAACTTTACAATAATTCCTAGCTTATAGATTAGTTGTGATAATTAATTAAGCCTCTTTAGGTAAAACACTTTAATCTGAGGCACAGGAAGTATTATAAAATGGTAGGTATTTTTAATACAATTCTAGTTAAATTTTCAAAATGCAATGCTACTTCCATCTGAGAAGAAACCAGTTTAGAAAACTTCAGGTCAGATTGTGAATTTCTGAGTGCGGGGGTTTGTATCTTGTTAATCCTATCTTTTCTCACTGTCCAGCAGTCATTTTATGTAAATTGTGACATCACACAAACAGAAATGAACAAAGAACATCTGTTGTTTCCTGTGTTGTTAATTTTAGCCATTCTGACAGGTATGAGGTGATATCTCATTGTAGTTTAGATTTGTATTTCCCTTATGATGAGTGATGTTGAACATCTTTTCATGTGTCTATTAGCTGTATGTGTCTTCTTTGGAAAAATGTCTATTCATGTCTTCTGCCTATTTTTTTACTGGATTATTTGTTTTTTGGGTGTTGACTTTTATAAGTTCGTTCTATATTTTGGATACAAACCCTTTATCAGATAGGTCATTTGCACTACTAGGTATTTACCTGAAGGATATAAAAATACTAACTTGAAGGGATATGTGCACCCCAATGTTTATAGCAGCATTATCAACAATAGCCAAATTATTTAAAGAGTCCAAATACCCATCAACTAATGAATGGATAAAGAAGAGGCAGCATATGTAATATGTAAGATATATATATATATATATATATATATATGACATGTATATATATTCCATTATATATAACATATATATTCCACAAAGAATGAAATCTTGCCATTTGCAATGATGTGGATGGAGCTGGAGATTATTATGCTAAGCGAAATAAGTCAGTTAGGGAAAGACAAATATCATATGATTTCACTCATATGTGGAATTTAAGAAACAAAGCAGATGAACATAGGGGGGAAAGAGAGAGAGGCAAACCATAAAATAGACTCTTAACTGTAGAGAACAAACTGAAGGTTGCTGGAGGAGAGGTGGGTGGGAGGGATGGATTAAATGTATGATGGGGATTAAGGAGGGCACTTGTGATGAGCACTGGGTATTGTATGTAAGTATGTAAGTGATGAATCACTAAATTCTACACCTGGCACTAAAAAGAAAAAGAAAAAATTAAAAAGTACTAAAAAACAGCCTTTATCAAAGAATATTTCCTATAGTGTGTTCTTAATAATTATTGTCCAGTGAAATCCAAACTGAGATAGATAGCTAAAATTTACCTGAAGGGTTTAGTTGATTCATAACTTTATGATGACAACACAAATTTAAAAAAAACACCCAAAATACCACACTATATTATAAAACAATCCTCATATAATATACAATGTAACTTTACTTTCTGTCAATTTAAGCACAAGTACAACAAATTACAAAATCTATGCGGTGGGGTGCTAATGAAATTTCTCATATTCTTCTCAATAGTATTATTTCCTAATTTGTTCTTTGAAAATCCTTAAGCCAGTGTAGCTGGAACAGTAATATTTTTGTGCAATATGTAATGACTTCTTTTCCTGGAAGTCTCCAAATTTTGTTAATCTGTTTTTATGAGTTTTACATAAGGGTCACAAGTTGCTATCCCAGGATCCTTAATATTATATGACAGAACAACATCATTGCTAAAGAAGTTTTCCCTTTTACATTGTGCACTTCAAACTGCTAAAGTCTTGCTCTGCTTTTCTATACTAGGAAGGGTTATTAGAAGCTCAGCAGTGTCTATCTCTTTTGATCGGAGTATTGTGTGCTGAAGCAGTGTGCTCTGTCATATTCTGGTGTGTACATCAGGTCACAGGACAGTGAGGGATGTGGGATGTTATTGGTCCTTTTCTTTCTTTCTGTTTTGGTGGAAAGGGAATTTCCTGATGGGAGTCTGAGTGAAAATGATTGCCCACTGGCCAAAGCCATAGGTAGCACACTTCTTGGTTGCCCTGATTAAAATGTTTCATCAGCAAGATTTCTCAGGAGAGTTTCTGTGTAACCCGTCCACTCCTGATATAGAGTAGGCTGCCTTTGCCTTTAGCAAGTACTCAATACGTAACTTTTGAATAAATTACTATGAATGATAACACATTTATTTCCATATTTAGTGTGAACCGATAACTGAAGCAGTATAAAATATAATAAAGAACAGCAAAATGCAGTATAAATTATAATAAAAAGAATCAATGCCAAACACACATAGAACTAAGACATTTAAAATTGGTATAAGGAAATATAAATAATTTATTTTCATATTTTTCTCTTTCCTCAATACAGTGCTTGAAATATTGTATCATATTTATTCTGGCCTAAGAATGTGTATGAAATGAATATAGAGTTTAGTAGTTGCTACTTCAAAATTCAGTAGCTTCAAAAAATATTCATTTATTAGTGTTCATGAGTCCATGGATCACCTGGGTTGCTCTTTTTCTCTTGGCTGAGCTCACTCATCAGTTTGTGGTCAACATTGTATTGTGCAACCAGCTCTGCTAATTTTAGAAGGACTATATCCTATGTTTGTCAAATATCTTTAGGTTACTCTGTTATTTCCTTATCTGTGACAATTAGAGTCTTCTCTACATCATCTTTCATCCTCCAGTAGGTTTTTCTGGACTTAAATTAGCAGTGGCCTGGTTCCAAGTAAAAGTAAGAGCTCTGAGGTCCATGCTTAGAACTTCACACAAATATTCTACAAGCTAAAGCAAGCCACAAGTTTAGCCTGTACTCAAGAAGTGGGGACATACACTCTTCTGTTGATGATGTGGTTTCAAAGTTACATTGGAAATGGCTTGGATACAAAAAGAAATATTGAGAAAATTTTAATAATCAGTCTATTACCATCACTTTAAGAAAATATACCGGGGGCGCCTGGGTGGCACAGCGGTTAAGCATCTGCCTTCGGCTCAGGGCGTGATCCCAGCGTTATGGGATCGAGCCCCACATCAGGCTCCTCCGCTATGAGCCTGCTTCTTCCTCTCCCACTCCCCCTGCTTGTGTTTCCTCTCTCGCTGGCTGTCTCTATCTCTGTCAAATAAATAAATAAAATCTTTAAAAAAAAAAGAAAAAGAAAATATACTGGAATATCTATTTCATAATTTATGCTCTGTCTTCCGTGGAGAAAAACTAGTAAAATAAAATATTTTAATTGCCTGGATTAACCTTACATCTGATTTTTTATAAGACTATTATGTAGTCATTTGACATTTAAAAATTATTATTCTAGCCTTAAACTGATGTGTATTATCTATTAAGAGAATACTACTGGCATATTCTTCAGGTGTGTTTTCTTTAAAGTGGATTAAGTGCACCTTGAGAACACAGGAAGATAATTGCAAGGGATAAATGGGAAAAGATAGTTTCAAGGGGATAACTTTCTAAATAATCAACCAGAGTGGGAAGTTCTGAATTGAGACATATCTGAGTATAAAATACAGTGTCTCCCCACAAAGAATTTACAGATTATTGAAAAGAAACACAAAAAATAGTATTTTGTGTAGCTGTATAGTCACTGCGGTAGCATCAGATTCAGTCTGGAGTCAGCATGGTGAGAAATGATTTGAGGAATATAGACATATGTGGAGCTTGTGTAGTATGCTTTAGGGCTTTTGGAGTTTATAATGTAGGAGATGGGAGGACACCAATGAGAGAACTTAAGTAGTTTTACATCCCAGGCAGAAGAAGGAAGAGAACTAGCATTCAGTTCACACTTGCTGTGTTTGGCCCTTGACACTTCTTGCCAAATTGAACCTTATATTATTTTCGCAGAAATCCCAGAGCTGATATCATCTCTGAATGAAGCAGGTTAATTGATTTACCTAAAATCCTATGTCTAGCAAAAGTTTCCACTATTTAAAGCAGTCCGATTCACTATTCTATTTTCCTCTGCTCTAGATGTTTATTTATAAGTGGTATTGAGTAGCATTGAGTTGAAATTATTGGCAGTATGATAAATTGGAAAAATATTTTAAAAATCCAGATTAAATATAAATTGGAGCCAATGAGGTAACTACAAAAAGAAGAGAAATGGATGACTTGGCATATAATTTGGTGAATGTCTTTTAATCTATATTGTCACTTAGAATATTGAATGACCTCAAAATTAATTTAAGCAATATTTGATGGGAAATTGATTACTACCTATATGTAAAAATAATCTAGTGAAAGATAGATTAAAATTAAGCTAATTAAAACTGTTTTAGTGTTTCCACAGTCACGCGACCACTGTTTTATTTTGGTTCATTCAAATATTTGAGGTATTCGGCAAAATGGCTGTGTTACTATTTCCATCCTATATATCAGGCAGTGATATATTTCAGTACAATTTTGGAACTTTTTCATTGAAAAATGTGTATAGGTGCAAAGGTGTCATTTGACTTTATTTGTCAGTAAGCTATAAAATATTCATGCACAACAATGTTTCATTTATTCTGATAATGTGAGAATAGTTTTCATGCTTATTGCAAATGCTTATTCTGAAATAAAATATTTTCTTCCTTTTACATATGTATTATACAACAAAAATATTTTAAGTGGGTACAACAGTACTCACTGAAAGTAATTCAAATCAGACACATGCCGTGATACAAGCCAAACACTTTCTTCTTCTTTTTTTTTAATTTAAAATTGTTTCCTCATAGAATAAGTAATATTTTACCCTTGAAGGATTTTCTTTCTTTCATTTGTGGAAAGACCAGATGGGTCTCACAGGTCATTCACAGTTATGAAAGAAACAAAAAAAAATTCTTTCTTCAGAGGTGAGATATCTTTTATTTTTCACTAGAAAACAAATTATTTGCTTGGATGGAAACCTTTTGTATAGCAGCGTAATTGCTGATATCTGTGGGGTGTCTTGGAAAATGAGATGCTCTGTCTCAAGGAGTTATAACTTATCCTTGTGCATAAAATCTGAATAAATAAATGGGAGCAGACCTTGGAATTTCTTGCAGAGAAGAGATACACAAAATACAGCTGAGAAATCAGGGCTAACCCTCAAATGATAACGAATGAACGTGATAAAATTACTTAGCAGTGGGATTAGGCTGGTCTTTCTTAATGTTTTGCACTTTTAAAAACTGTTTACATATTTTTCATGAAGAATTTGATTCTCTCTGATCTCCAAAAAGTCAATTATGTATAATAACCCGTGTTTAAGATATTAAAATTCAATCATATATAGCTGTCTGATTTTTATTTAATTGGATTAATAACATTGTGATCTATACAATAGAAGGTAAATAATTTATTAATTCACTCAATGCTTATTGAATGTCTACCATGAGTCAAGCTCTGTTCTTGACACTGTGGGTAGAGCAAGAACAAACTAACCAAAACATATTTTATTTTGGAGCTGTGGACTACTAGAGGCAGGAAGAATATAAACAAATTAATATAGGGGTGCCTGGGTGGCTCAGTCAGTTAAGTGTCTACCTTTGTCAGGTCATGATCTCAGGGTCCTGGGACTGAACCTCCACATCAGGCTTCCTGCTCACTGGGGAGTCTGCTTCTCCCTCTGCCCTCCCCCACCCCCCATGCATGCTTTCTCTCTCTCTCAAATAAATGAATAAAATCTTTAAAAAATAAAATAAATAAATGTATAGTATATCAGTTTATGATATTTTTATGAAGAAATATAAGTTTGTCCAGAAAACCTTCTCTGGAAAGGTAATATTTGAATAAATATTTTAAGGAAGGGACAGAGCAAGTCAAACAAGTGTCAGAAAGAAAAATGCCCGTGATAGAAGGAAAATCAAGTGCAAAGGCCCTGAGGACAAAAGTGTTCGTATGTTCATGCACATCAATATAAAAGTTGTATTATAATTTTATACTTATTAAGTAGAAAATAGAGAATAGTCCTTATATAATTTAATATAACAATTTTTATTATCAAATTCTTATTCTCCTTGAAATTGTGCTTTAATTCTTAACTGATGCACCTATTGGTGTTTGTGAGTTTTATTTGTCAAATTTGCAGTTATTTGAGGAATGTAAGTTAACAGAGAAAATTACGGTTTTCCTTCTTCTGTTTATTATATTCCTTCCCCAGTATTGGAACAGAATTGAACATTGAAATGTCCCAAAAAACTAAAAATAAGGGGAGAGGAATATGACCAGTTCCAGAAACTAAGGTCATATGTCATGCCTGTGTCTGAAATATGAAGGGCTTTGACCAATAATAGTTTAAGTGGAACCAGATTGAAAAATATTGTGAAAGCTTAGTAAAATTTTGTCTTCCTGAGAAAGGAGCACAATATCATGGCGCATGAATAGAAATCTTAGCCATAGTTGGAAGGACAAAGCGGAGTATTAGAACTGGCTATGTGATAGAGAACATTTGTGCTAAATTGTCTTTGCCCTTAAAGATAAGCATGTTGATAGCAATAATGGGAGGAAGGCCAGTGGTACACCAGGTCAGAAAATATAAGAGCAGTGAGTCTTCTAGAGTCACAGATACTATTTGCAACTTGGCTTCTGCAATGTGAGCTGAGTCAACAAAAACACACAAAACTGTTCCCAACAAAAAATATTTTCCAAACAGACAGATGCGCTTACACTACAATTCCCCCAGATCCAATCATTACAAAAAAGTAGCTAATATTAATGAGCCTTCTTAGATCTGGCAGGTTTTCTAACCAAATCTAGGAAAAGAGTGAAGGCATCTAAGGAATGAAGTGCCCAGTCCTGTTTTTGAGAAATATTAGATTTAGACAGACTCATAATGTTCCATGAGTAAAAATGGAACATTTGGGAAAAAATTACTATATAGTTTTTTAATTTAAATATTAACCGCTTCTTGAAGCATCGTGCTTCCCTCTTCTTGATTTTTAAAACTTTCTATTAAGGGCAGGAACCTTAGACTATTTGGTTTACTCTTACTTTCCTAACACCTAAAAACAGTGCCTGTCTCATAGATGTTTGATAAATCTATAGAAAATAAATGATTAATGTCTCTCACTTTTCTTTGTAGCATGACCATTGGTAATTCCTTCTTAGTCTGCCCAGCCCTAAACAGGGCTCGTGTTTTAGTCCTTTTCCACCCAGTCCCCCAGCAATCCCAATAACACATCTGAGAATGATGACTGATGCCTGAATTCTCTGAGTAACTCTATTTGCAGCTGTCTGCTTGATATTCCTGAGTGTTGAAACCTCAAACTTAGCATCTCTAAAATTGAACTTGCCATCTTCTTATCAAATCTGATCTCTGAGATCAGCCATCTCAGCCAATGATGACTTTGTTTACCTATTTGCTCAAACCAGAAACCTTGTTTTTATTCTTGATTCCTTTCTTTCCCCCCTACATGCCAACAATAACAAGTTCTCTTTAACTCAAAAGTAAGTGCTCCAATCCATGGATTTCTTTCTATCCCCACTATCATCAGCCTAGTTCAAATCATCTTTGTCTCTCACATTTGAATTGTGCTTTCACTTTCTAACTGCTTACTGTGTAGCATCCTCTAACACAATCTCTCCCAAATGCAAATCTGCTCACAGTTACTTGCCTACTTAAACATCTTTCATGGTCTCCTTGCTTTTAGGATGATTTTCAAAGTTCTTATGATGACTTTAAGAACCCATGGTGAACTTTCTCATATTTATCTCTTTGGTCTCATTTCTCTCCATTTTACTTCTAGAAAACTTTGTTACAAAAATTAATTTTTTTTCTTTTTCTTTTCACTTTCTTGAATACAGTGCTATTCTCTCTCATCTCTAGACCGACCTCTGCACACAAGTTATTCTTTGTCTGAGAAACTTGTCTGGTCTTCTTTCTCCTGTCCCTGTTCCTAATCCGTCCCTGAGCTAAGATCCTCAGGTCTTAGTTTTGGCATTACTTGATCTGGGAAGCATTTTATGATCAGAAAATCTGGGTTAGGTTCTCATTCTTTATACACCCAGGCCTCATGCAGTTCTATCCATGCACTCATTAGACTGTCTAGGTGTCTAGATTTTCCATTAGACTGTAATATTTGTGAGGACAGGCACACTTTCCCTTTGACTGGTAAAGTGAATGTACATTCTAAGTGCTCCATGGATAGTTTTGAATGCAGGACTCGATGTTTAAGGATATATAGCAAAATGTTAATTGAAATTACCCTTGGGCAGTTTGAGTAAAGATTTTATAATTAATATCCTGTCATATGCTTTTCTATTTTAACTAAATATTTTCAATTAACATGTTGCAATGGTTATTTTTTTGTGTCAACTTGACTGGGATAACAGATGCCCAAATAGCTGCTACATTATTTCTGGGTGTTGTCTATGGCGGAGTTTCTGAAAGAGCTAAGCATTCAAATTGGTAGACTAAATAAAGAATATTTCCTTCTCCAATGTGGGTGGACATCATCCAGTCCATTGAAAGTCTGCATAGAACAAAAAGGTGCAGAAAGAGTAAATGTGCCATCTGTTTATTCTGGGACGTACATTTTATCCTGCTCTTCAATATTGGCGCTCCTGGTTCTTTGGCCTTCCAGCTGGGAGTGGGACTTCTACTGCTGGCTCTGGTTCTTGGGCCTTTGGACTCAGACTGAATTATACCACCAACTTTCCTGGTTCTCTGGCTTGCAGATGGCAGATCATGGGACTTCTCGGTAATAATCCTCTATAATCGCATGGGCCAATTCCTATAATAAACTCTGTCTCTCCCTCTCTGTGTATCTCTGCCACTGTGTAAATCTCTGTATAGATAGATTATAGATAGATAGATTAATATCTATCTATATCTCCCTCTCTGTGTGTCTCTGTCACTGTGTGTCTCTCTCTATAGATATTGTATATAAATCTTAAGTTACTTATATGATAAAATTACATGTACATAGGATTACTTAATCTCTCTGCAAAACAACATATATATCTCCTATTGGTTCTTTCCCTGGAGAACCCTAACATAAAGTATTATATTTCTTAAATATTGATTAATCCAAATATAGCATTTCTGTATGCTTCAGATTTTTAAAGTGTATACTGAGATAAAGCAGACTACCATATTTGTTTTTACATATATATGAACTAATTATATTTTTAAAATACTATTTGGTATTCTTTCAGCCTAATTTAAGCATATTTATGACTATTCTTTCAGCTGGAAGGGAGAAATGTGAGAAATGTGTGAGAAACATGGCATATTATAGCATTCCTTCCTTAATTAATTTTTGAATCCTATGTAAAATAGAAGTAAAATTTACTTTGAATATGCTCATTCTTTCAATGTTATCATAGAAATACATACTATCAATTTACTAGTCTAAAAAAATCTTAGGGGCACCTGGGTGGCTCAGTCAGTTAAGTGACCCACTTTTGATTTCCGCTGAGGTTATGATCTCAGGGTCATGGGATTAAACACTCCACTGGGGCTCTGGGCTCAGCAGGGAGTCTGCTTAAGATTCTCTCTCTCCCTTACCTTCTGTCTCTCCCCTGGCTCATGTAGTCCCTCTCCCTCTCTCTTTAAAATAAATAAATCTTTTTTTAAAAAAATCTTAATATCCCATTTCCTCCTTCTCTAAGCTCCACCTTATAAAGTATATTCATTGAAAACTTGGTTACTCTAAAATTTTACTTTTTGGGGGCTATTAATTTTTTTTTTAGGAATTTATGATTATAAAATTTTCCTTAATTTTGAACCTCTTTGAGTTGCCTATCAGCAAGTTTATTGTTGCCCAATAAATGCCTGAATACTGAGTAAACTATCAATAAAATATTACTAGCTGACAAGTATATTCCTAATCAAACAATAAAATGAATTTATACAGCATCATTGACCATATGTTCAGCATAGTTTTGCCCTGATACAATGTAATGCTTAAAAGCATCAACAGTAACTGTGTTCTATCTTAGATTACTTAACTTCTCCGCAAAACAACTTATTTATCATAAAATAATTACTTTCCTACCTTATATTTCTTGTAAGAATTAAATAGGGTGATACATGTAAAACAATATATACATCATACATAATAAGCACTTAATAAATGTTATTTCAAAGTGATAAAAAGTGTCCTGCCCATTGTTTCCAGCAACAGTGTATGTGTGGGTTTCTCTCTTTTCTGTTTTATGGAATAACCCGCATTGTATAATGTGTATAATGTCATGACAGTCCCTTCTCCACCATGTCTACAGAGGTTTAAAATTCCTCCAATGTTTTACCTGTGCTCTTTGAGGTCTTAGGAGGAGTTACCACTCATCATTCCTGACTTATAAAGGAACCTGTATTAACCAGGTTTTTTTAGTTTTCAATGATTACTGCTTTAAATCAGTTTGCTTGAAAGACATCCAGAAACTTCCTGTTAGACTGTTGGTTTCACGGGTGATTAGGCACAACATTAACCCTTTCAGTTTAGTAGGTGGCCATTTGGGAAAGTACCTCTGTAGTGAATTAATTGGCACTCTAGACTGAGAGGATTGATGCATCTTCAAAAGCGCCTTCCATTACTTCCAGGAAAAATTCACGAGAATAAATTGGCCGTCAAATGAAGACGTGAGGTTAATATACTTACACAGTTAAAGTAACCCACTTTCTCAACATCGGTGGAATTACTCTGACTCTAGTCAGATTTGAAAGCCCATTGTTATGATTTATTTCAACATTTCACCGAATGTCAATAGTGCACCAGACATGCCAGAGCGACACAATTCTCCAGGGATATCAGTAATTATGCAAGTTCAACTAGTTTTGTTACATATATGCCAAAACCCAATTTTTAAGCAACTTCATTTTACTTATTTCAAACCCAAAGTCATTGAGGACATCATGCACATACAATAAAAAGCTTTAAAAAGTTCAGTTGTTTGCTAGCTATCTATGACAAGCTTCAGGAACTTGAAAAGGAGGACTGCTGACAAAGCAGAGAATACGGGGACACTTCTTTTCAAACAATAACCCACAAATGAAAGAAGAAACTAAAAATTCAACCAGAAATAAACCCCTGATTGTTCTCCTGTCAGCCTGTCACCTACATGAAACAGCTGTTAAAGCAAAGACAGATACAGCAGCTGTTGCTCCTGAAAGTACTAATGCTAAAGCTTCTCCCAAAGCCTTTATTTCCGTTACTGCAAGACTGTGCTGACGCGTTTCATCCGGTGACACCGCCCATCTCAGTTAGGCTCTTCCCAAGGCCTCTGCCCATGTCATAGTTTGGTCCAGGTTAGTGTTTGTATCCTTTATCCTTTTAGCGGAACTCCGGCTACACTCTCCCCCGTTTTGTGTGTTTTATCAGCGAAAAACATGTAAAAAAAATCTTTCAAATAGGCTATTACTATTGAGACAAAAAGCAAAATTCCTCCGATTAGAAAACCATACATAAGAGTGGGGGAAAATGTCTTGCCTTCAACGTCTTCACAAACAGCTGGTCTTGAAAGTATTTTCTAGAGAAGGAGACACAGCAGAGGGAAATATCCCCAAACAAAGAAACTGAAAATCCAGCCACGAGGTATAGAAGAATTCAGCCCTCGGCTCTTACCGCTCCTCAAGTTCGCACACCTCAATTTCTTTGTCTGTGTAGATCCCTCGGCCCCGACTGCCTTTTCACATCCCTTTTCATCTTGGTTACTTCTAATTATTCCAATAAATTCTTCAGATGAACGTTCCATCCTCTTTTAGGTTCCCTTAGGCAGAGTTAAATAGTCCCTTCTCTATTTGTTACTAACTTTATATATATTCTTCTAGAGAAGCACTGACTATATTGTAATGTAAAAGCCACTTCGGTTTTGAAACTTTGAGGGCATGAACTTGCTTTCTTTACTAGATAATTCTTCTACCTTGCTCTGAGGCTGTTCAACTTAAGTTCAATAAATATTTAATGAATGAATGAATGAGATAAGAAACATCATCTCAACCGAAATTAGCCAAAGAGGGAATTGTTATTTCTGTAGCGCCTAATGTAGAGAAGCTTTTTCTACTGAAAGTAACAGATATGGAGAAAAGCTACTCCAGAACACATGCAAGTCAAATTGGTACTCTATTTTAAAGAACTGGCACACGTCCTTTTTTCTGTATGTAAAAATGGAATTAGTTTGGCACATCCCACTTTTGCCATGGATTTATAAAAATTGAATTATATTCAAAAGAGAGAAATCAGGATAGAGAAAGGACATGGAATTATAATAATGATATCGTAATCATAATTATACCATAATAATATCTGATGTCACTTATGAGCCTTAACATTGAGAATAGATGTCGCAGCAAAGGGAAAGACTAGAAAAAGGACCAATGGGTAAAAAAAGTACTTAGAGACACAATCAACTGAAGAGTTAACAATGGCTATGCTAACAATTAGTAAAATCCGAAGATGGAATGAAACAGTCTAGAAAATAGTGAATTATTTGTCAACAAAGATGTTCAAACACTTGGAAGAGGAAATTCAAGCATTAAATGGGCTGTGAGACTAGCTTAATTTTAAAGACTCTTCCTCTAAATTCTGTCATGCTAATGTTCTAGCTAACAGAGTTAGGGTAAGACTTTAGGATGTCAATTTTACAGCATATTTTAGCTCTTTTTTTTTTTTTCCTATTTTACTGCTTTAAGGAGACATTATTAATGCTTCCTTTCATAAAATCAGTTCTGCTGTGGGAAATCCCAGGCTTATCCACAGTTCCCTGGCATTGGAAGTTAAAATAAAATTGCTATAGATTTTAACTTAGTGTTTTTAATAATGTGGGGCTTATCACTTTTATAGTTAGTGCATAATTCTACCTAATATCTCAAATGCTTTCTCTACAAATGCCAAACTATATATATACATATATTGCATTTTTCAACCTTGAATTGTCTGCTCTCACCACTTTATTGTACTGGGGTCCTCACCATTCAACACAATTGGAAAAAATAATTAAGTGCATCCAGATTTGAAGGTAGTATTAAAACTGTGTTCATTCTCAGATGACATGATTATCTACGTAGAAATCCAAATAAAACTATTTTTTAAAAAGTTGTTAGATGTAATGCGTGAAATTAGCAAGCTGGTAAAATATTGCATCATACAAGATAGCATTAAAAACATAAACTAGTTATATATCCAAAACACATGTGTAGAGTCTTTATGCTGAAAACTACAAAGCACTGCTAAGAGACATGAAAGACCTATATTACAGGAGAGATAACCATGTTCACAGACAAGAACATTCGACCTTGTTACAATGCCAATTATCAATGTAATCCCAGTTAAAATCCCAGCAAGGTTTCTTTTAGAAATTGACAATCTGATTCTAAAAATTTATATGAAAATGCAAAAGATCTAGAATAGTCAAAATAATGTGGGGAAAAAAATCAAATTTGGAAGATTAACCATTACCTGATTTGCCTAATAACCTGTATTCACTTCGATGTTTGCTAGCAATATCTAAAAACAATCAATGATAATATTGTAAAGTGTTCTTTTGCTGTGAATATGTTTATTTAAAAAATAATTTTGAATATTGAATATAAACTTTTCCATACTTCTTTTCCAGCTTTGTAACATTACCCCATTTAAGCTCAGTCTCAAGACTCTGCCATTGTGACCTGACCTGAGCCAAAACCAAGAGTCAGTCACACAAATGATTGTGCCACCCAGGTGCCCCTAAATATATAGTTTCCTAAATGGGTTTTCCAAATTTACTTTTCCTTTGTCGATTTTTGAAAGTAAGTTATTTATCTCATGTCTGTCAGATTTGGGTTTAGAATTTTTCAAGCTTTGTTAATGTGCTCTATGGGAAAAATGGTATATATTTTATTTTTCATTTCTGTGTTTACTATGATGAGCTCCCTTTCATATATTTGTTCGCCATTTGTGTTTGTTATTATCAAGGGTATCTGTTTCTGTCTAACCCTTATATGTCCGCTCGACCCATTAAATTTTTTTCATATACCTATATTAGTGCCATTTATGTTTTAATTAGAAGACTTTCTTTGTAATTTTTTTTGTAGTAAATGTGAGTGGTTTGACTAATTTTAACAAAGAAAAATTAAAATCTCTCAGAGTCAAGTTTTTTATGATTTTTCCAATAACGTTGGCACTTAGAAATTTTGTACCTACAGTATAATAATATCCACTTCTTTCTAGTTTTCCCGTCATTTTATTTCTTATAATTAACCTTTTAATTTTACTTGATATTTCCTTTGGTGTATATTGTGAAGTGAAAATGTAATCTTTATATCTGTTTTGCTTTTTCCTCAATCGGTAGTGAACTGGCACATAATACTTCACACATACATTCTCCTTGACAAACAGTCTGAAGTACTTATTTGGAGTTTCACTATTTCTGGTCAGTGTCTCCCCACCCATTGATGTCTGCCTTCTAGGTGAAAGCTTCTCAGATTAATTTCCAATTATTTGTTGTTCTAGAGCCTAGTAGGGAGGAAGCTTTGTATATTAGTCTTCAAATACTTGTTTGGTTATTTCTGAGGATTGTCAGTTCAATGTATATGCAGTTTCCTTGTAAATACACATTACCAAATTCCTGCCAGAAGGGTTAGATATCCATCTAATTCTGTGTTGTATCATGTTTTTAATCTTTTAGAATGTGATAGATGAATCAAATCTTATTTTTAGAATTTGAATTTCATATAGTGCTTCCATGAATTATTTTAAAATTTTATTATTTGTTTTTGTTTGTTTGTTTCTGAATTGACTCTCTAGTTTCATTGACCCTTACATGGAGTGTTTAACTTTTTTACTCTACTTTTATCTTTTCCTATACACATTTTAATGCTAAAATATTTTAAGTATTTTTATTATATGATAAAACTGAGGTACAGGAAACTATATAAAATAAACATATAACTTAATGAATTAGCATGAGGTAAAGATCCTTATAATATTGATCCAAGTACACAGGTTAATAAATAGAATTTTGAGAGATATTCCATGAGACCCATTCTAGTAACAGTCCGTCTGCTCCCCTGCCAATGAAACCTTTATTCTGAATCTTACAGTTTCTTATAGCTGTATCACCCAGTATGCACTTTTATTTTTATATTGGTGGCTGATACCTAGATATTTTACTTCATAGAGTACTACCAAATGCTGATGTTCTAATTATGTCCGTATTTTTCATTTATTAACAATGTTCTATAAAAAGAAGTTTCCCCTCAATTGCCAAATTTTATTCTAGAGTAGTATTTATATAAGAAAAAAAGGAGAAATGTTTACTTCTTTACATTTATTTACTAGTTTTCTAGATAATGAATTGTTATCATCTTTCTAAAGTGATCAGTTAACGCCCACATCTTTCATATGCAATTACTTTTATTTCTTATTTGGTTTTTTTTCCCTGTTTTTTTTTTTTTCTTCTTTTTTTCTCCCCCTATTTTCTCAATCTTCACAAAGTTAAGCCTTTTCTTCTTTTCTCTTATGATTACTGGTTTTGGTGTAAATCTTGGAATATCTTTCTTAATCTGGTATTATAAAGATATTCCCTTATATTTTCTCCTAGCACTTTTATGGCCAACATAATCTTATAGCCATTTACATTTTTATATTTATTTGTTTATTTATTTATTTAAAGATTTTATTTATTTATTTGACAGAGGGAGACAGCGAGAGAGGGAACACAAACAAGGGGAGTGGGAGAGGGAAAAGCAGGCTTCCCGCTGAGCAGGGAGCCTGATGTGGGGCTTGATCCCAGGACCCTGGGATCATGACCTGAGCCAAAGGCAGACACTTAAAGACTGAGCCACCCAGGCACCCTTCCATTTACATTTTTAAATCTTTAATCGATTTAGAAATTTTCCTCCAAATTGATTACAGTTCTACAAATACATGACATTCCTTTTTATTAAAATACAACGTACCTACAAAAGAGTACAATTCAATGGCGTTCCACAGAGTATACACATCCGTGTACCAAGTTAAGGCTCACTTTTGGTGTCCAGAAACCTTCCTCATCACCTTCAATTCTGTATTCCCACTTTCCTACTCCTTCCAAGAAACCACTATTCTGAATTCCAATACCAAAAATCACTTTTCTCTGCTTTAAAAAATTATATAATTAAAATCATATGTATTCTTACATATCTGGCTTTCTTTGCTCAATTTTATATTTGTAAGATTTAATCCATGCTCTTGTTGTAATATAATTATTTTTATTGCTTATAAAATATGCTAAATTAATACACCTTATTTTCTTTTTCTTCTTCTTATTATTATGTTCAATTAGCCTTATTTTCTTAATCTATTCTACAGTTGATGGGCATTGTTCTTAGTTCTCGTCTTTGACTATTATGGTTACTTCCATTTTGATCATATTTGAATAAGTTTTTTGTGACATATGTAAGCATTTCTGTTTTGTAAATACCTAGGAGTAGAATTACTGGGTTATAGGGATGCTTTAATCAATATTACTAAACAAATATCCAAAGGGTTTTGACAAGTTATATTCCCGCACTTATGCATAGAGTTCTTATTACTTCATATTCTCATAAAAACTTTCTTTTATATAGTTTTTTTCTTAAAGATTTATTCATTTTTGAGAGAGAGAGAGAGAGTCACAAGCAGATTCAGTGTTGACAGCTGAGCCTGACATGGGGCTTGGTCCCACAACCTTGAGATCAGGACCTGAGCGAAACCAAGAGTCAGGAGCTCAACCGACTGCCACCCAGACACCCAAAACTTTCTTTTTTACTCTATTGTTTGGTTTTGTTATTGCCCATCACCATTGCAATGTTTTAATTAATGACATTGTAAAATACTTATTACATGATAGAAACAAATAATTTGCATACTAAAAAATAGACAAATGCATGGTCAACTGAAATTTGAATAATGGCTTGCAGTTAAACCTGACTATATTCTCTGTAATTTCTCATGGACCAACTCATCTCCAAATTATAGATATGAACATAAAAGGTGAACCTTTAAAAACAGGAAAGTATAATTTTCATGAAAATGAAGTATAAAGTATTTTACTATCTGACAAACTACAGTAGCCAAGAAATATCAAATCTTTGATTTCTACATGCATTAAGTAGATTACATTACCACCACCACCTACAGGCACCAAATTGTCATGTCTGGTTGTGTGTAATCAGTTCCATAATAATGAATCATTTGTTAGTCAATACATTTTTATACTAGGTATAGTGTTAGTTGCTTTGATATTAAATTTCTTTTTAAATTATGGGATAATTTTATATGCCTAACATATCACATTCTATTTCCCATTTAGTATATTATATAGCAAGTCATCTTGAATGGGTGGCACTGTGAAATATTAAGTATGAGAGCTCAGGAATCTATTTTTTCTCTTCCTTACTTATATTTTTATCATGTTTCCTTCTGTGGAAGGCTCCATTTGTGCAGCAACAAATACATATTTTGGCATGCTAAAATTATTTAATTTCATTGAGGATATATTGGGGATAAACAAAATTCATTCTGTCTTGCTAAGTGTGTCATCATCCCTTTTCTTTTCCAAGTTAAAAAACATTTTCCACTGAGTAAGATTTTTATTCTCCATCCTCACTAAAGCTGGGAAAATGTTTTGGTCTAAACAACTGTTATTATTTAAAAAGGCATGTACTCTATAGTTTCAATCATTGTACCTATAAAATGATATAATCAAAGTTTAACACACGGAAACTACTATAAAAAGGAAGTGATTAAATTATCAAAAGGCAGGAAAAACAATTAGTAAATCTTAGAAAAAGGGGAAGGAATGGGTTGGAGAAAGTAAACAAGTGTAGATCCTGGATGTGTCAAACTTGTTAGGCACTGATGATTTGAATCATAAAAGAAGCTAGTGGGCTTTATTACTTGTAATTCATTGAGAATCAGCAAGACATCTGAAGAGTCTTTTGTAGGTAAACTAGAAAAATGAAAAAGGTTATGCTGAAAACTATATATTTATTTTATTCATCTTATCACAATCTTGCAATTGTGCTTACACCTTAATTTAAAAAAGTTGCATTTTTTCTAGTAATTAGAAAAAGAATCGGCCATAAGATTTTTTAAAATTAACCCCCCCTGTCATACCAGTAATGGCTTTGGAAGATCCAAGAAAAATAATAAATGTCATCAATCTTCATATTAGCAAGATTTTTTACTTTGTTCTACATGACTTATTCATCAATACATTGGAAAATGCTCACTGTTCAACTGAACTATTAGATTCACAGCTAACTGTAAAATGAGTGTGTAGGTGGCTTATCTAGAACATCATTATCAATAGTTCAGGTGAAAATGGAAGACAAATGCTCTATAGAGACTTGACCCAATTCTATTTAACATTTTCCTTCATGACTGAGATAACATGGAAAATGTACTCTTTACCTAAGTATAGGATTAGCGTACTAAACCATTGTGAAATATTAGAAAAAACTGATCAGAAAACATCATAAAATGTTTAATGTCCTACAACCCAATAATTAACAAATACAAATTGGAAAATGGTTTGTATTAATATGACAGAAGAATTCACTTTCTTGGTGAAACATAAGTTGAAAATCTGTTAAACCTATAATACTGTTTATAAAAACAGAAAGTGCATTTGCTGGAATGCAAACATATATAATAAACCCCGGTTTGTTTTTTTTTAAAAGATGTATTTATTTATTTATTTATTTATTTATTTATTTATTTGAGAGAGAGAGAGTGAGAGAGTGAGGGAGAATATTAAGCAGCCTCCACACCCAGCATGGAGCCCCTCACAGGGCTCTATCTCATGACCCTGGGATCATGACCTGAGCCAAAACCAAGAGTCAGATGTCTAACTGACAGAGCCACACAGGTACCCCATCTGAATCCCTCCTAAACTCTTATATTCAGCTGAAGGTTTGATTTATGTAAAGCACATTTTGACAAAAATGGAGGCAACATAGAAAGGAAAGGAAAATTGTATTTACAAAAAGATATAATCCTTTAGAGTTCCAAGAGTATTGGAAGCTAACAATAAACAGAGAAATGTTTTAAGAAAGTGCTGAGTATTTTCTGCTGCCATGAAAGTCAGAATATAACAAAATAAACTTAATTGGGAGGTTTGATAAGAGAAAAATTCTGTGATTTAGGGATTAAAGGTGGGAGGTTTTTCCTTTTCAGTTCGGAAATTCTCAAGACCATGCTTCGTTGAATTTGCATCTGCACTAAACTAGGTCTTGAAATTGCTTCCAGTTTGTGACTCAGAATTTTCTTTCTTTCTTTTTTAAGATCTTATTTATTTACTTGAAAGAAATCACAAGTAGGCAGAGGGAGAAGGAGAAGCAGGCTCTCCCCTGAGCAGATAGCCCAACTTGGGACTCCATCCTAGGACCCCAAGATCTTGACCTGAGCCAAAGGCAGATGCTTAACTGACTGAGCCACCCAGGCACTCTGTGACCCAGGATAATCTTGATCCTTATAATAAAGGATCTGGAGATGACAATCTTTATATTGATTGGCTAGTCCACTTATCATTGTAGATGTAAGTAGGAAGAATCCTAAAATGACTCCCAATGATACACACCCTATATAATCCATTCCCCATGAGTCTGTTATTCCTTCTAACCAAACAACATGACAAATGTGAAGGGATTATGCAGATGTCTGAAGGTCTCAAATCAATTGACTTTGTATTAATAAAAGGAGATATTAATCGAGGGAAATTATTTATGTTAGTCAAAAGGGGAGCCCTTTATTTTTTATTTTTTTAAGATTTTATTTATTTATTTGAAAGAGAGGTAGCGAGAAAGAGCACAAGCAGGGAAGAGAGCAAGAAGCGGGTTTCCTGTGAGCCAGGAGCCTGATGTGGGGCTCAATCTCAGGAACCTGAGATCATGACCTGAGCCGAAGGCAGGTCATTAATTAACTGAGCCACCCAGGCACCCCAAGGTGAGCCCTTTAGAAGAGAGTCTAGAAGTTCAGGACCCAAAGCAAAAGAGATTCTTCTGCTGGCTTTCAAGAAGAAAGTAGCCATGAGTTCTGAGCTGTAAGGAAATGGGTCTGTCAATAACCTGAGGGAATCTTGAAGCTGACCTTTTTGGTGAGAATGCAGCCTATACAAACTTGGTTTCAGCTTTGCGAAATCCTGAGAAGATGACCCAACTATGTCATTCCAGGACTCCTGACACAGGAACTGCACAATAAAAAATATGTGTTGCTTTAACCACTAAATTTGTGGTGATTTGTTATGTAGCACAGGAAACCAATATAGTTGTACTGGTCCGGTGACAGTGTTAAGATTTAAGACAATTAGCTTGGTATTTCACAAAGAATTTAGTTCCACTTCATCAAGCTTCCCTGGCCAAGGGAATTGGAATTACATTTCATTCTAGAATACCCCACCAAGTCAAATCAGAAATAATTCACCTAAAAGAGTCCTACAGATTTATGTGTAAGCCCTTTGTAAAAGTCTTTTCTGTGTGTAGAGCTATGACCCTTGAAATCTGTCTTCAGGTTCTGAACTCTGTTGAAGCATATTTACTTCAGTTCTCATGTTTGCTCTCTGATTGCCCCTTTGGATTTGTACTTTGGATCTTTCCTTGTGTCTAGAAATGTTTTGTGCTATGTGTTTTCCAGGGTTCTCTCAGCAACATGGCAAACTCATTTATTGTCACTTCCATTCCCATATTTGTTCAGAAAATAAAATCGAAATTCTGAAGATAATTCAACAAATGCACCTTACAATTGAAATTTCCTGTGCTTCTCTTGCTGTCTCTCTCTACCTGCCACTTTCTTCTTGCCCTCTGGTTACAAAATTCCCTGTCATGTAATGCTGTCAGCAGCTCATCATAAAAATAGTGATTTGTCTACTCCTTTGTACTTTGGGGCAGACATCTTAATGAGGATAAACTACCACAAATTGGCACTTTTTGCAGGCTATTCATTTGGAGAATCTTAAATATTTATTATATATCTATTCAGTTATGGCAACATGAATGTCAGAAAGGGTCTTTTAAAAAAATAATATATTTACATGTGAGGTTCATATACTTTTGTAGAAATGGAAACAATTTACATTTCACCATTTATTCACATAAACGGATAATTGGCTCCATTATACTCACTTATTGTAATAATATTTAAATACCTATTGTGTTTGGAACCCTGAAATCTGAGTACTCTGGTTTGTTCTGTAATTTGTCTTTGTGGTTATGTATCTACTTGGTAGACTTGTTACGATCTAAGCAGTAGAATTGAATAGATATGAAAACACAGGCCCTGAGTTTCAGCCTTATTGTTGCTTCCTACCTAGTTAAAAAAAAAAAGTACTTTATTTCTCTGTGCCTTAGACAACTTGTCTGTGTAATAGGGACAATAGTCATATTATCTTTTAAAGATATTGTTAACTAAATTAGGTCACATGTATAAAATCTGTTGACATCAGTTTTTGGATATTGTGAGCACTCAGTAAATAACTTTGATTCGTTATTTACTATTGCCTATTATTACGATAATTCTAATTAATATTACTGTATTTTCTCCTGTCTTGCTTTGGGTTTTAATTATCCATCACAAGCATGGTTACAAGGAAGTTCATATTTATTCTTCCTATCTAGTCAGAGAACTAATGGTATTTACTTTTTCATTTTCTTATTCAGCCTGCTGTTTTTGCAATTCCTTCAATTCTAGCACATTCTCCTAGACACAAAGCTTAAAACACACTAGCTACCGGATGCAACCAAGTGATGTACTACAGATCCATATATATCTTCCCAGGGGGAAAATACTTCATTAGAAAACTTAAGAAAAGTAAGAATGTCAAATGATTTAAGAGGAATAGCGCTAATACAAGAAAATGGTAGAATCAGAGAATTGTTTTCTGTCTTTTCTTCCGTGTTCCTGTGCACATTTTTCCCTTTGCTTTCCGAAGTTCACTATAACCGAAACAAGTAGCCATTATGAATCATTGATTCTTGTGGCTTGAAAAGCTGATGACATTTTAGTCTTCATGGTATATTCAAATATGTACCTTTGTTATATTTGCACATTTTAATCCTTATGTGTATGTGTATATTAGTCAGGATTCTACAGAGAAATAGAACCAATAGGATGCATACACCTAGGTCCAGGTAGGGGGAGATTGGCTTATTGTAAGGAATTGGCTCCTGTGATTTTGGAGGCTGATAGGTCCCAAGCCAGCAAGCTGCAGACCCAGGAGAGATGGTATAGTTCCAGTCCAAAGGGCTAGAGGCTCAACACTCAGAAAGAGTCAATGTTTCAGTTCGAGTTGACAGGCAATTAAAAAAAAATGACATTTCAGTTCAAGATAGTTAGGCAGGAGGAAATTCCCTTTTACTCATAGGAGTGTCAGTCTTTTTTCTATCCAAGCCTTCAGCTGATTAAGTGGAGTCTGCTCATATTAGGAAGGGTAATCTGCTTTATTCAGTCTACACATTCCAATGTTAATCTCATCTAGGAACACCCTCCTAGACACCTGCAGAATAGTGTTTGACCAAATGTCTGGACACCCTGTGGCCCGATCAAGATGCTACATAAAATTAACCACCACAGCGCATATATGTGCTAGAAATGACATCGAACATTTATAAATTAGTAGAATTTGAGGAGAACTGAGAGCAACCCTGCAACTGGAATTAATGATAAAACTCCTTTTGGCTTTCTTTTTCTTCACCTTTCTTTCTCTTCCTTTCTTCAACATAATTTGTTAAGACATCACTAAAGAATCATAGGTAGCACACAGTACAATACTGTAAATTCTGATGAATGTAATACATATTATGAAAGGTATTACGAAAGACCGTAATTAAGTGACTGGAATCTCAGAAGAAGAATTTAACTGCCTAGATATACCAGAGTGTTTCCCACGAATAGATGTCAAATAAGTTGCAATTCAAAAGATGGTTTTATGTTTGTAAATCAGCCTGGATGTGTGTAAAAGGTCATTAAAGACATAAGAAACAGGTAGAAGACATTATGTAATCTATTTAGGGAAAACCAAATTGTTCTGTACGACTGCGGTAAAGAGCTTTTTATTTTATGCAAAGGCATTTGAACTTTATCCTATATGCAAGTGGAGTGTTGAAGAAATTTAAAGTAGAGAAGTATCATAATTATGCATTTTAGAAACAACCCTCTGGCTGTGGTTTGGGGGAGAGGAGAATAAATTGGAAAGCATGTTAAAATTAAAGGCATGTGAAATATGAAATTTTTTCTAAAGGACATGATAGTTGAGGTAAGAAACTGAAAGCAAAGATGGTAATAATGGCTAAGATAGGATGACTACAATAGATGAGCATGGAAGCATATGGACTCAAATATAAATGTTCAGGAAAATGAATGAAGCTGTCACCATATTTCTGACTTGAGCCACTGAATTGATCATGGAGTCTTCTACCAAAGTGAAAAATACAAGACAGGAAGAGATTTTTGCAGGTTACATAACTAGTGCAATGATGGATACTTGAATTCAATAACTTGTAAGTCAGCAGGATGAAGATATCCCGTAGGAGATTACCACAACATTTGTAACTGTGACTATGGATGTTGAAGGACAGTATGAAATAACAAGGGAGAAAGGCAGAAGGCAGAGACCCAGGGAACACCAACTTTTCCGGAATGGTTTGCGAATAGCAGCCCACCTACAGTACTAAGAATGATGGTTAAAAACAGTGAAACGTGTTAAAAACAACATTTAAAAAAGTGATACAGACTAAAGAAGGAAAGTGTTTCAAGGTGAAGGTGGTAGACATCTTGGAAATTTCAAGAAAGAAGTGGACTAAAATCATACTTTGAAAGTGTTTTTAGATGGGTATTTGTCATCCTAGTAAACTGTTTGCATGAATGTTAAAGATTATGCCAACAGGGGCACCTGGGTGGCACAGCGGGTTGAGCGTCCATCTCTCTTTTTTAACTCAGGTCATGATCTCAGGATCCTGGGATTGAGCCCCAGGGCAAGCCCCACATGGGGCTCTGCACTCTGCGGAGTCTGCTTGGGATTCTTCCTCTCCCTCTTCCCCTCCTACTCCCTCCCCCGTCTCTAATATAAACAAATAAATCTTAAAAAAAAAAAAAAAGATGATGCCAACATGTAGAGAATCAAGAATGGGAGGTGAGTAAGGAAGGATAAGGAATGTAGAATCTTCACTAAGTTGGGAATGAATGAGTTAAAGTTAAGGAGTTATATAAAATTAAGGGAATGTTCATTAAAGATGGAAGGAAGATCAGTGAAATCTATTTTCAGTCTATCTTTTCCTTTCCTCTCTTATCAGTGGGCTTCATGAATCCCTCCTCTGGTTAATTCTGTCCCTAGACTCTCCAGTTAATTTTTCACATTTCCTGGCACATTTAAATTATTTTACTCAGTATTTGTTAATATATTTGTACCAATGCTCTCTCTTGTAACAATGAACAAATCTTGATACAAAGTATGTCGTGACCGTGGATTCACTTTGTTAGTATATTGATATTTGAGTTAATTTAAACCTTTTTTTAAATAGAAAAAAAAATACCCAAACAGACAAAGTTTAAGATTTTTGGCTATTTGTGACTGGTTGATCATTGGTAATTGTGTCAGCCTACATCATTCCAAACTGATGTAGCAGTTGTATCTTGAGGCTCTAGAGAGTCAGAAAAGGAAAATTAAACCAGTGCTAGTTTTTCTTTTTATTACTTGAGACATATTGGAAATGGGTCTGTTTTCCTTGCTTCTAAACAGCTACGGCCACCTTCAGTTTGTTAACTACATTTTGGAATGGTTTCATTGATTTTATCTTACTCCTTATTCCTCTATGCTTCCTTCCTTGACTGCCAGTGTGTTTAAACTCATTTTCTAAAAGAATGTTTAGTTTGTAAAGTATGGCTTGCAAAAAAAACCAAAAAGTAAAAAACAAAAGACCCAAAGTGAACAAGCTAGAGTTGTAAACTGAAGAGAGGGAAGCATTTTCACTCCAGTAGCCACTTTTGCCTTTACATAGCCTTCTTTTCCCTCCTTGTAACAGGCACAGTTAAATGAAGTTTCTGGCTTTTTCTTTCATGATATCTTTCTCCATTACAAAAGTAATTTGTATATAGGTATTAAAATATAGTGGCTACTTTGGCATATGTGTATCGGTTAAATTCTGCCATCTTAAATTAGGCCATAGTTGGAGAGACATAAGCTTCCAGCTTTATACCTGCCACAATTCTAGAATCCAGGAGTGGGACTATTTGAAATTCAGGGAATAAAAATTGCCTCTTCCTGAGGGATCTTGGCGTGGAGTGTGAACTTCGCAAGTTTGGTGGAGATTTGTTGTTGCCATACTCATTTTTCTGGTATACTTGTCTGGATTGCATCATTTTACATTCTGATTGCTTTAGTTTAGAACTTCGGTTGCTATGATACTGTTGCATAAAGCAATGCATCTTTTAACCTATATTTAGTGCCCAGAATTTTCATTAAAAAAAATCCAGCTACTTATGTGCACAGTAGTTCAATGTATACTGTATGAAAGAATAAGGAGTAATTTAGAAGAAAGGATACATGCTATTATTCTGTAAGGAACAAAAAGTATTCCTGACAAATTCATTCCACCAGGGGACTTGGGAGACTCATCAACTTACATCTGTTGCTAAATACAGCAGACAAGCTTTCTCCACCGGCTTACTCAGGAAACAATGGAGAAAAGGATGTTCTTATATCTGTGGGTCTGTATGTGGGTTTGTTTGTTTGTTTGTTTTTTGTTTTTTAGTGTAGTTAAGATATCTGACTCAAAGAGCAAATCACAGGAGGAGCTATTGGCAAGGCATCAAAGTTTATTTCATCAAAAGAAAACAGAAGTAGATAGCACTTAAACGTATTTAAAATGAAAACCACTGGTAAACCATTACAAAAATAAATAATAGACTCCCGCAGTGTGTTTAAAATTTTAGTAGTAAAATTATTCTTTGTGGATATACATATGAAACAAATTATAACTAAAAACAATTGATTCTGTCATCTTATTAAGAGGAATAGCTATAGAAAAAGTCTGAAAGGTACTAACTGGCCACATAGTCTTTCATTTTTTTAGAAAAGGTACCATTTTACTGTCATATAGTCAATTAAAAATTTAATTATAGAGTAGTTAGAACAATAAGCAATGCAAAAAATAAATCTTGATAAAGAATTAGAAGAGAACTGCCAAAATTGTGCATGAACTACATTTATATTTGAATTTGACTTACTAATAAAGACACTTAAATGAAAGAGAAAAAAATCTTTAAGCTTCATTTTAGCTGACACACTGATGTTTATAATAAATATGGAGCAAAGCTAGGGTAAATAAAATAGAAAACATATGCTGCTAACAGAATTCTTAATATTTATTTTAGTATAAAATAAAAAGCACTCATATTTACTTTATTTTGAAGTACCAGTTACAAGTTGGTGAAAACAATATATTGTAATATACTATAGTGCTCTTACTTAGAAAAATCATGTAATTTTTAATGGGAAGGACACAATGTTTATATTGAAATATATGTTTCAGCATCGAGAATTACTTTATCTAAATAAAAGTAACTATATGAAAATATGAGCTATACTTAAAAAGAAAAATCATCCACTTAATTGTGAAATAGCTAACAGGATATTTTGAGCATAATATATTATATTTGAAAGAATAATTTACCCAAATGATTTATGTAGGTGCTGCAGAATTTATGATTATGTTATTATTTATCAGAGAAATATGATGGGTTTTCTTTATCTGAATCCAATGACATGGAAGTTTTTCCCATCTTTCTTACAAATATGATTAATGAGTAATTTACAACCCTGAGCAACAGCACACATATAATGTTTGCTTTTGTAAAAAGTAAATATAAAACCATCTGAATATATTTTCCAGAGATTTTTTTCTCCTTTTTGTATATCTAGCCTTCTAGAAAAATAGGAAGAAAAATTAAAACTTGTGGACTAAAATTATAAATCCATATCATAAAGTAAATAGAATTGCTTTGTTTTTCTAAATTAAAAATATATTATCCATGTTTACAAATTCTTTTGAAAGTGAATCTGTCCTGTCTAAAAGAGAGTGATTAGTCAATTAGACTACTTTCCTTGTCAAATTAATATTAATGTGGTTTTCATTCTTAATTCTCATTTATGCTCCAACCTCATCCCCCAGGAAGTATCTAAGCACTTTACTATCTAGTCACACTCTAATTATAGAATGCAAAATTGGAAAGCCACATGATCCTCCTTCTAGCAGTTAAAAAATAAAAATTTTTATAGGCTTCATTCTGTTACATGCAAAGGAACTAAATTGTTTTCCCAACTTGAACAAACATTTAAATAACCTAAATGACATCCATTTTGAAGACTATTCTTCTACGTAGCGTTTCAGTACACTGTATTGAATTTTTTATCTCAGTTTTTGGTTTGTATTCAGGTACTAATAGTCCTGATTAAATATTCCCACAAATTTGTCTGCCCTAGGATCCTACTTTGCTACTAAAACTGATTATCAGTTTATGTGGTAGGTAAAAATCTTTCTCACTTTTCTTGCAATCTGTAAAGTACAATATAGAGATCTGGGTTCATGGTCTGAATTTTGAGGAACGAGGGGATGGACTGAATTTTAAAAGATATTTCTAGAATGATAAGCTTATATTTGGGGTAGATGTGTTGGCTGCAAGGCTTTAAGATAACGCAAGATACTGTATGCATGGTGATGTCTTAACGGACTTGGGTTACTGACCTAACGTGGAGATGAATCATAATTACAAAATGTCATCTTTTCCTTAAGAAAGAGAGCTTGGGAGATTAAGGGGAAGAAACATAGTATTCCAATTCTTCTCCATTGTGTTTTGTTACTTTATTACTAGACTTGAACAATTTTCCCAGTCTGTAATTTTAATGTCTAATGAATATGTTATAAATAACTATTCCTTCACTCTCCAGGTGTTTAATTATCAAACAGCATAGGAATCTTTTGTACTACTATTTTCCTTTTATATTTTATAATGATATTAGCCTGCCAGGACAATTATTTTCGTTATTGTCCCCAAAATATATGTAACTCATTTTAACATAAAATTAGTTCTTCCTCACAATCGCCTGCCTCCCCAGCACAATGTCTTTAGCAATTTAGCACGTGTGAAATCTACCAGCATTCAAATTGTGATCCATGTTACTTGCATTCTAAGTTAGGGTTTTGTCTGTCTGCCTACCAAAGTATGCCCTCATTATTGAGCTCAGGTGGATATCCTTGCCCTAAGGCACTTCAGTGCACCTAATTTTATTAAAACACAGTCTGTGTAGCAGTCCAGATCTCCGAAATAGCCCCCATATATCATTTCAACAGAATGTTGACATGTTCTCACTGCTCTCCATGGTCATTGTTTCTCTGCAATGGTTTATATGGACTTCTCAAAGTAGAAAGAAAAAGACCACAGAATTTAATTTAACAATTTAACATAAGAAAAACTTTTCATGACAAATAAATATATTTTTTAACATAACTGAATTTTTAAAAAATGCAATAATGTATGGATTCATTTGATTGTAAACTTAAAAAAAACAAACTTCCATTTGCCAGAAACTGGGATAGTCACTGTAACTTGCAACTGGATCACTTGAATTCGAAATCTCTAACCCTCAAATCTAAATTTGTAGAACTGCGATGATATGAAAAATAAAAGGGAGATAAAAACAATGAAAATACATGGCTGCATACTATAGATTATATAAAGAGTAGTTATTAATGTAGGCTTTTTGAAGTAACACATAAGAGTGAAGATTTTAACAGCCGGATTGCTTGGATTTACCTATATTATAAGAACTTAAACAAAATACTTTATAAAATGAAAATATAATACTATCTGTCCCATGGGGTTGTTAGAGGTTTCAAAGCATTATTATATATAGAATAGGCAACATACTATATGGCTCATATGCAGTAAGTAATCACTAAATGCAGCTAGGAAAGGTGTCTCTAAGATTTTGCTGCTTTAGAAGTACAAAAAGTGTGTGTAAAAATTTAGGAGCACAAATAGTCTTGACCTTTATTAAGTTATAACTTGTGATTCTATTAAATTTTAGCACCATGAAATACAAAATACAAAGAGGAATAAAGAACAAGTTTCCATAAATGCAAAAAAATAGAGAAATATTTTGAAGCAGTTGTGAAAATTTGCAGTCATACTAAGGAATTTCTACTTTTGAGTCTTACCCTTTGTTCTTCTCTTATATAACCTCATTGTATGATTTAATATTTTTAGCTCGTAAATATCTTATTTTGTTTCCAATCAGAGTCACTAGCAGCATAAAGACTACACGTCAATTTTAAGGATGTTACTTGGTATTTGAGAAATATTTGTATATATAGGGTCTCTGGAAAGTTTTTATACCTTAAAGACATGATATTTATATGGCAAAATTAACTAATATGTATTTCTATGTTAATAAATTGCAGTTAATTATTTTTAAGAAACTGATGCAATGTCTAGGGTTTCTAGGCTCCAGGATTCCTTTACTTCGCTGTTTCCTATAACTCTTCCACTGTTACAATTAAGTAACTGAGAGCTAAGGAAAAAGAAGTATGTTTTTCCTTTTAAAATGTACCTTTTAAAAAATTCTAATATTTTGCAAAATCCTTTCTTATTCCAGCCTCATGTAATTGATATCATGGTAGCCTTGTAATCCCTCCCTCAAGTGCGTACCTAAGATGCCTCCATTACAACTTGTATCGTGCTCCAGTCTTGCTTCCCCTTCCAAAACAAAGGGCTTACTAAGAGGAATTCACAATCAGTCAAAACTTCATCACTCCAGCCAGTATCAGTTGATGAAGTAGTGTTAAAAAGAAGAAACGTCCTTTGATTACCATATTCTTTGTGCTAGATTGATTTCTTTATATTGGGGCTTTCATATTTGCTCCTAACCTTGTGCTAGTGATGATATTCAGGAAGGGGAACCAGTATTGTTACACTATTACATTTCTGATGCAAACAGGAATTCTCTTCCCATAGGAGGTTGAACTAGAGAGAAAATGACAAATGTGTGGTATAATTCCTTAGCAAATATTGTGATGCCATTGTATTTATCGTAAGCAATCACTTAGTAGGAGTGGTTTTGGATAAGCTGATTGGCTAGTTCACTATTCTGGTTTAATCAGAGTTACCACATAGATAACAGTGACTTGCAAAGAAAGAAAAATCAGGGGTACCTGAGTGGCACAGTTGAATGAGAACCCAATTCTTAGTTTCAGCTCAGTTCCTGATCTCAGGGTCCTGAGATCCAACGCTGTGTCCCCTTCTACACTCAGCATGGAGTTTGCTTAGGATTCTCTCTCCCTCTGCCACTGCCCTTCCTTCCTCTCCACCCTCTCTCAAATGAATAAATAAATAAATAAATATTAAATAAATAAATAAATCTTTAAAAACGAGATAAAAATCACTGCACAGAAAGATGTTGAATATTTATATAATATATATGTATATGTATATTATAAATAAAGGTAAAAGTAAAATAACTATGCACGGGAAGGTATTTACATATACATATATAAATATTTGCATACATGCATACACATACATATGTACATATATATGATTTTAAAAAGCAATTTTTATACATTTTAAATATAAACAAATTTGCGCTATTAAAAAAATCCATTTTTGTTTCAGAGCTCCAATATTGATATTTTTTTATTTTCTTACAGCATCTATCATAAATAATGTCTGGGTATTAGTGAACTTTCATGAAATTTTGCTGAATTGAATAGATTATGGACACTAAATTTCTATTTAACATGTTCCATTGTTTTAGAATAACCGCAAATTAAAATGTCCCATTATAACTGGTCTACTCCAGTCCGGTATATGTGTATGTAATCCAGCTATGCAAGGAGTGAAAGCGCTTTTAAGATCTGTACATATGTGTCATTTCCTTGATCTTTCTTTTCAAACTTCCATAGTGGCTCCATTCAACCCAGTATGTTGTCTTTGAAAGTAAACCCGAGGGGCACCTGGGTGGCTCAGTTGATTAAGTGTCTGCCTTCGGCTCTGGTCATGATCCCAGGGTCCTGGGATCAAGTCCCACATTGGGCTCCCTGCTCAACGGGGAGCCTGCTTCTCCCTCTCCCCCCTGCTCATGCTCCCTCTCTCCCTATCTCTCTCTCTCAAATAAATAAATAAAATCTTTTTTAAAAAGTAAAGGATCAGCTTGTGTAAAACTGTGAAATCTACCACTAACAGTGTTGACCTGTAGCTAGTCTTTTCATAAAGTCAAATTATGGGTTCATTGTTAAGAATATAAAATAAGGGGGGGGCACCTGGGTGGCAGGCACAGTGGTTAAGCGTCTGCCTTCGGCTCAGGGCGTGATCCCGGCGTTGTGGGATCGAGCCCCACATCAGGCTCCCCTCTGCTATGAGCCTGCTTCTTTCTCTCCCACTCCCCCCTGCTTGTGTTCCCTCTCTCGCTGGCTGTCTCTATCTCTGTCAAATAAATAAATAAAATCTTAAAAAAAAAAAGAATATAAAATAAGGGGTTCAATAATCAGACTATTTCTACTTCAGAAAAAAAATTAAAATCTACTTGAGTATGATTAAATTGATTGAATGATTAAAATTATTTTGAATTACATTAATACCCACAAAATAGATATGAAACAAGGCAGCCTGAGAAAATCTTAGGTTACAGTGCAAAAGAGAACTAAGATACCATCTTTCACAAACCACAGAATCTGCTGATTGGTTGCTAGGATTTGACTCTGTGTGTGTGTCGGGGTCTATGTGTGTGTGTGTGTGTAATTCTATTGATTATATGTCCTTTAATTTTGATCTTGAAGTACCATGTATTGCCACTCTTTTTTCTATGTGACTCAAAGTATTATGGCATAAAAAGTGATTCTGGGAATACTATAGCTCTTTAGCATCTTTGTATTATGTACTTAAATTGTATTTTAATACATAATACATGATTGGATACAGTAGATTTTCATGAAGGTAATGTTTCACTACTCTCTGAATTGATTCTTTCTGTTGAGCTCATGATAATGTATCTCTTATTTTAGTCCACAGGGAAGGAAAAATTTTCCTCTGTCTGGCTTTGATTATTTCTCAAGAAACAATTCTAATATATTTTTTTAAATGAAAGTTTCCTTCAGTAGCCACAACGCAAATGATTAACATGATGTAAAAAGTACAAAGTCCAATAACAATCAGGATGCACTGCTAAAACCTGAGCCCTAGTCTCTTGCCTACACGTATCTATTATCACAGGTAGTCATCTCTTTGGTTAATTTCAACAATGGAGCATTTGCTGAGCTACAAATGAGGTCTGCCTATAACTTCCTTTACACAGATTACCAAATTGTGGAAATAAAACATTTTACCAACACTTTGCCTGTATCTGGAAATTCTTTAATTTTAAGAAAAACACAGATTTATATAGCTTTGCTTATTAAAATGTTCTCATTTTCACATTTTTTTGAGTAAGTAATTCATTGCTGTCTTTTTATTGTTTTGCCTAAAATAACTGAAAACAAATCAGATTTGCTGCTGGGTGATTAACCTATAAATGGCTAACCTTGGTGATAAAATAATCCTGTAATCTCATTACAATATAATGCAATACAAAATAATATAATATAACAATAATATAATATGATATGATAATTACATTCTGTTCCACAAGATTTATATAGTGTCTGCCTGGTTCCAGACATTGTTATGGGTGGCAAGAATAGAAAGTAAGAACAAAAGTTTTGAGACCATATGGACTATTTGGTCTGTTATATTGCTTACTGTCTTTATGGATTTGGATAATTATCCTAACTTCTCAAAACCTCAGTCTTTTTCATATATAAAATGGAACTAATAATACCAACATGATAGAGTGTGTGTGTGTGTGTGTGTGTGTGTGTGTGTGTGTGTGTGTGTGTGAAAAAGGCAAGGAAAGCTCTTATCCTTGGCCTGCAAGCCCTCCATGGAGATTGGCTGGTAATAATCACAGCAGTTTGGAAAAACTTGTTAAAGGTACATTCCACATTCACTTGTTAAAGGTAGATTCCACATTATTTTCACAAAAGAAGCAGGCAAGTAAGCAAACAATAAGAGTAAGAGTAAAAATGCAAAATATTGGCGTAGCATAGGAAGGAAAGATTGAGGAATTCTTACTGAGGAGATGCTGCTTAATTAGATTTTGAGGGAGGAAAAGGAGTTTCACAGAGAGATTTAAAAAAAGCAAAATAAATTATTTCCTACTGATGAAATGTGGTTAAAAGACAAGGAGGGGCAATGCAGCGTTGAATGGGGTGGTAGGAGCCATCAAGTTCAGAATGATGGGAAGGTAAAATGTGAGGGAGTCAGATGTATTCCACGAAGGGGGATGTAGAGACAGCTCCTTTTTTTTTTTTCCTTCACAGACAGATGATCTTCCCTTATAGCTGTGAGAAAATTTCGCATAGTCTCTAAAAGCTCATTATTTATCCAAGCATCATTTATTGATGCCAGATAATAAGTATTGGGTATAACATATATAACAATGTTATATATTCTATATAAATGCAATGACTCGCTATTCTTAGGTCAAACAGGAGAAGAGGACAGATCTATCATTAAAGCACGCTGTAGTAGTTTAGTAGAGCTACATGCAAGATGCTCTGGGGGAGAATCCCACATCTGTCTGCCATGAAGGCCTTGTTACCAGATTAATTCTCTGACCATGACAAACTATAGAATCTGGATATAGTATTTTTATTAAGACTGAAATCATGAGGAAAAAAAAAAAGCCAAGAATTTAGCAGTCAATATTTCAGAGAAGGAAAATATGTTACAGTGAGCTAAATTTTTCTATAGACTTTCCCTGTCAGGTAATTTTGTTTATTCACCACAAAAGACAGAGAGGCAGTAACAACCCCAAGTTTGTGGCATCTCACTGAATTGAATAGGAAAAATATGTGATTTAGGGCCACCAAAGCAATCAAGGCATGCAGAGTCAATAATTTGAATGCAATGCTACATATTTGGGGTGAGACTCCAAGAAACTAGACCAAGATCAGCCATTAGGAGGCTCAGCAGCTAAGCAAAGATTTCAGCAGTCTCCCAGTGTTGGGAGAAAAATGGGAACATGTGGTGTGTAAAGGAAGAGGGTCTCTGGTAAAGCCCCCAAACTTGCAGCTAAGACTTTTTTTATTCCTAACCTTAAATATTGATATTTAATTTTAGCCCTTTTCAATCGCTGCCAGTATGCCAATGATATCCAAAGCACTAGCTGCAGAATCAAACAATTGATGAGTCCAGATGTATATTTGCAACTGACCCTTGCTATCTCCATCTGGATATGTATAAACTTATCAAGTGTACCAAGTTCAACTCTTTTCCTCACCTTCACAAGTGCCTTCTCCTAGATTCCTTATTTTAAGTAATGTAACTGTCCCAGGAACCCAAAAGATACACCTATGATTCCTGATTCCTTTTCTTCACTCTCTAGAAGAAATTTTATCCTAGACCCTGTAAATTAATGCCTAAAATGCTTCTAAAAAGCCATTGTCATTCTAATTCTACTTGTCTTCATCCAGTTGATATCATCTCTTGCTCATATAATTTCGGTGGCCTCTAATGGCATCCTTTCTTCCAGCCCTTCTTCCTCTCCAATATCCACAGTGATTATGATCATTTATCATAATGTGTTATTTCTATTGTGGCTAATCATAGCCCAGATGATTTCATTACCATTCACAATCAGGCTTCATTTTTTACAACTTCTCCCCACAGGACCTGTGGCCCCAAATGCCATATGCATCTAGATGTCTTTACTCATGCTTCTCCCTTTTCCTAGAACACACTTCTCATCCTTTTTCCACCTGACAAATTGCTGATCACCCTTCAAGGCCCAGTGCATATATCCTCTCTTCTATGAAGTCTAAACAATCTCATTCTTTCCACGGAGAGATTAATTGATGTCTTTCCCTATGATTCTATAGCTACTTCCTTCACAGTGCTAGGTTCGCACTTTTATTGTATTATACAGTAATTGCTTATAAACCTGTCTCCTTTTTCACATGGTGCCCTGCATTAGACTAGGCTTTTCTTCACTCTCTAGAAGAAATTTTATCCTAGACCCTGTAAATTAATGCCTAAAATGCTTCTAAAAAGCCATTGTCATTCTAATTCTACTTGTCTTCATCCAGTTGATATCATCTCTTGCTCATATAATTTCGGTGGCCTCTAATGGCATCCTTTCTTCCAGCCCTTCTTCCTCTCCAATATCCACAGTGATTATGATCATTTATCATAATGTGTTATTTCTATTGTGGCTAATCATAGCCCAGATGATTTCATTACCATTCACAATCAGGCTTCATTTTTTACAACTTCTCCCCACAGGACCTGTGGCCCCAAATGCCATATGCATCTAGATGTCTTTACTCATGCTTCTCCCTTTTCCTAGAACACACTTCTCATCCTTTTTCCACCTGACAAATTGCTGATCACCCTTCAAGGCCCAGTGCATATATCCTCTCTTCTATGAAGTCTAAACAATCTCATTCTTTCCACGGAGAGATTAATTGATGTCTTTCCCTATGATTCTATAGCTACTTCCTTCACAGTGCTAGGTTCGCACTTTTATTGTATTATACAGTAATTGCTTATAAACCTGTCTCCTTTTTCACATGGTGCCCTGCATTAGACTAGGCTCATAATAATTGCTTTGTTTCCTCACAACTTAGCATAGGACTCCTGGAATATAAATAGTGGTTGATTGAATGATACTTTCTGGCCCCAAAAACTTTTTTTGTCTGAGTACAACCCAAATACAGAAAAATTGGGCCTTAAAAATGAACATTTGTATCTTTATTTCTTATCACATAATGAAAAGTTTTGGGGAAAAGAACAAAAGGAATACCAGAAAAATATAGTTCTTGCAGGAAACCTCTGAGAGCAGTCTGACTGAAATGAAATCATGATGATGCCGTTTTAATTTGGAGTTGTTTGTCTTCAGGTCTTGTGAGATCTATCATGCCTCTAGGCTTATCTAGATTATTGTTATCACTTTTCTGAATTCAAACAAAAGACATAAGTCTAAAGTATATAATTTGCACCAATCTGTATAATTTCAGAAAGGAAAGAAAAATTATATATATATATATATATATATATATATATATATATATGTCTATTTCATCAATAGTTTCTATTTCTAGTTTATTACATTTACTCTGACCTATATAAGAATAAGAAAAAAATATATGGATTGCTGCCAACAGTGCTGTAATTAAATATCTAGCATGGAAAACATCTGAAAAATAATATGCCATTTTTATTTCCGAATGACACAAATGATTGTGGCAAACATGTTAGCTTACAGAGTATGCACCTTTTCCCAGGTTCTTTCTATCTCCTGCAAAAATAAAATAGAACTAAATAAAAAATAAATAAAAGTAAATAAGACTTAATTTAAAATTTTAGGAAAAATCTGAAAGAAAACAATCATACCTATTATGGGAAAATATAATGTGCTTTTAAAAAATCATTTATGTAGGGAATAATGACTGTATACTTTTTACTCATTTTTCAAGAACATCCTACATAAGAACTAAATTTATGAAAAGAACAATTTACATATAACATTCCTTTGTCTAAAATCCTACACTAGCCATTCATCCTTGGTTGGATATTTTGATGTGATAATGTAATATTTTCTAAAATATTGTTAATAATGCCAGTCTCCAGAATTCATGAATCATCATTCCTGGATCTGAAGCATCTTGCCCAGAAAATAAAACTCAAAAAAGAACAATCTGGCAGCAAAGAATAAAGATGTCATTGTATCTTTGTAATTTTCCTCTAATAATTTGATATTAATTTATGGCATAAATGAGGGTTTAGTTTTCCCACTGGTATTAACTTTGTATTTAATTAAGTCAAACTAAAGGGTAATAAGTTAATTCATAACTTTATTTTCCATGTCCAACTTTAAATCTGTTTCTTTAACTTTCCTAGCCGTTTTGTAAGATCTTGGCATAGGCAAAGATTTTCCAACCAGATGTATTATTGAGAGTTAGACAAAATACATAGAGGAGGAGGCATAACTTAAATTGCTTTCACAAATCCCCCAATCATTTTCCTGAAAATCTATAGATATATCAGCATGGTATATTGACCCATAGGGTGGAATTTTTATTTATGTTGTTTAAAACAGTTCTAAAACAGTAACTTTCCTTGGAAATCACTCTGAACAGTCAGAGAGACTCATCATAAGAAATGGTTGCATGATTGATAAATCAATGCTCTTCAAACAATCTACGATATTACCATTCATTCTAATAATCAGAAGTCCTGCTGAATGGGGCACATAAAAATATTGCAACAGAGGTGGAAGAATAACTTACAAGCTAAAACTCTCAACAAACTACTTTGAAAAGAAAACAACATGTTTCCTAATTATCATAGTACTTCATTAGATAATGTAAACCAATAGATAGGAAGACAATGACTTTAGGAGACCACAAAAGCAATAGGTTGAAATTCAATATTTTTTTGTGCTGGATAATAAAAGATTTGAACTTTTTTTGTAGAAAATGACATTGTTCATAAAACGAAGAAAAAACACTGAGACATGTGAAACTTACCGAAAATTTTCCATTAAGCCCTAATTTTAAATTCCTATTATAGAAATCTATAAGACATTTCAGTAACTGGAGTGTCTCTTTTGTGAAATATTCTGAGAAAATTCAAAGACAAATGTCTTAGGGAAGTGCTAAGATAAAATGTGCCAGAATACAGCTAAAAGCCATAATTTTTAAAAATCTAAATCTTTTAAAAAGAATTGTTATCCAGAATTTTATGGAAGATAAAAAAAGTCAAGGGAGAATATGTTCTTTTGGTTTTTCCCTAAGATATACTTTCTTGTATTTTCCTGTAACCCTCTTTAATATAATAAGGAGAGTTTTTGCCTCTGATTTACTCAAATTATGTCTGCAGTATTTAATTTGTTTGCATCAATAATTTAGCACAACAATTTAAAAGAAAAACATGAGCTTAATATTTTCCCGCTTTGCGAACAAAGACAATGAAAACCAGAGAAGTTAAACTATTTGCTTAAGGCATGGAAGAAAATTTAAAATTAAGTAAGACTCCAAATACTTGAATAGTTCATATCCAGTGCTAGATAGCCATATTTTGATAGTACTGTACTATGGATGAAATGAAATTCATTGGCTATTATTTAAGAGTCCTATTTTTCTTTTAAATGTCCTTTTTTGACAATCAAATAAGAAATTTCTGTGTTTTATTTTTTTTTCTGAAAAATAAACTTTCTATACCTGTGATTTGTTGTTTGGAATTTAGGAAAAAACAAGTACTCTCTTTTGTGCATTTGAATATAAAGTAGGAAAAGAGTTAAATATACTGTTAGTGATTGCCTGCCATAATTCCTTCTTTGGGGCGGTTGTACACTTTTTATTATAGATATATGAATTTACACAAATATTTATTAAATTTTTGCAGCGATTCACAATATTTTTTGCCTACCCATAAAACACTAGATTATTTTGATATGTGATACAATTAAGGGATTAAAAGTGTCAAAACACCAAGCTAGTTGGAAATCATTATTAATTGCTAATGCTGTATAGCAATGATTATAATTACGAAAGTATTCCTAGGCTAATAATATGAACAGGACATTCATAGATGAGGAGAGTCTAATCACTAATACATTTATGAAACAATTTTTAACCTTGTAAGAAATCAGAGAATTGTTTTTTGTTTGTTTGTTTTTAGAAATCAGAGAATTGTTAATTAAAACATGAATAGGGTAGTGATTTCTTCCATGAGATCAACAAACAATTAAAATATGATAATATCAAGTGCTGACAGAGAAGTCAGTATAAGAAAACAGGTGCTCTCTCATCTGATGGAGCTTTAAGAACAATTGACAATATCCATTAAATTTTTACATGTACATTCTCTATGACTTAACAATTCTTTGAATTCTTAGAATTTAGGCTAGGGGAAATACTCCTATATGAACATAAGAAGAAATCCTCTCATATCAACACAAGAAACACCACAGCTTTGTTTGCAAAAGAAAGAAAAAAAAGGCAAGTAGATATCACTTAATATAACTAAGCTAAAAACAGTAAGTTGGAATCACGTGCACTACTTTGCTAAGACAATACTAAATTTAAAAAGAATATATTTCTGTAACTTTTCTTCTTTCCTCCTAAATAATGTATGTATTTCCCTTGACTCTGTGTGTGTGTGTGTGTGTGTGTGTGTGTGTGTGTGTATAAATACATAGAAAACAATTCTGAGAGACATACAGTAATTACTTACCAATAAGAAGACTGAGATTGGTGGTATTCAAACAATATTTGTAGTGACTATATTCCTATGTACAATGGTTTAACTTTTTTCCATGAAAATGTGTTTATGTATTATTTATATAATTGAAACTTTCATTTAAAAATCAGGTTAACATAAATACAATAATAGATTAAAGAAAACAAAAATATAACCTTGGGGCTAATGTTCTTCATTTAGTTACCATTTAACTCTGTGTCAACATTGGAATATAACTTTTCAGCTCTAGATCATCTTTGCCAAAATCATAATTCTTATTTCTGTCTTGAAATAGGGTATGTCTCCCTCTGAACTATGTCTTCGAGCACATGCATCACAATGTTATTTCTGAGAAACAGTGCTTTAATAATGGGTATTATAAAATACTCTAAGTCATTTTGGTTATGCATAATGCTCAGGTTCTTTTTTGTTGGATAATGATAGCCCCTGGAGAATTTTGAGGTAGGTGAAAATTAGCTCTCCCCCTGTGGTCTTGCTACAAGCTTTAAAGGAAAGAAAATTTTAGGCCAATTCTAGCTATATATACAGAAATTTATTAAGCAACCATTAAGAACTAGACATGAAATAGTTCATGCCATTTATTTTTTAAGTCCAAAAGGTCTCTGATCTTTTGATGCTTCAGACACACCTTGAATGAAATGTTCATATGAGGCAGACATGCTAATATTACAGAGATAGGATTCTATTTACCTTTAGTTGATAAAGAAATTAGACATTTTGAATCCAATGGCTGGACATAGATCATTTAATGATCAAATTTTATGATAATTTTATCCTCTCATTATGCAAAGTTGAGGAGTGATTCATAATTATTTTAGTCAATTTACATATTTTGAATACTATTAATTTTACTGAGAACCCATTGCTAATATTCATGATGATGATGAACAAGCCATTAATTTAACCAATAGAAACATAATTCTAGCATTCATTCTGCTATTTGGAAAGGCCTTGGTATTGATTGACATATGGATAGTAGAAGTGCTTTTAACAATTACTCCCAATTTAGGTTTCCTAAGTTTAATTATAACTGAACACCCTTGAAGTTCAAATTCCTGATTAGGGCAACTGACTAAGCTGAAGTGTAGTATAATTTATCTAGTGCATTAGTGGAGTTTAAGTATCATCAAAACAATGAATATGCTCTGTTTACAAAAATACATATTATGTATTAACTAAAATTTATTGATATGACTAGAGAGCTTGGAGTTTATCACTGTGCCATAGTGCTGTGATTGAGAACTAGTACATCATCGAATATTTGTTAAGATACAATGCTTTTGGCTTAAAAATATTTTGTTAATTTCACAGGTAACTTATTTCCATATTATCTCCTTCTGTTATTATAACACTCAAGACTCTTGGCTACAAAGACATACTCCAACTCATACTGATTTAACAGTTCAAAACACACGCGCGCATGCACACACACACACACACAAATCCTCAAAAATAGTGGGATCCAGGTTTGGCTTAATCTTGGCTGCATTTCTATTGCTCCACGAGTCTCCAAGACTCTGCCTCCTTCATGTATTAGTTCACTTTCGGATTGGCTTCCTTTAATAGCAAAGTGGCTGTACTGCGTTTTTCCAATGTATCATCCTGATAGGAGAGAGTATATATGCAGAATTTTGAGCGGAGTTTCTATGCTTCACTTTGAACCAACTTAATCACATTCTTATCTTTGAAGCAAATTCTGTGGCCAGGGGATAGACTATGAAGATTGGTGTAGTCAAGGATTCATGCTTACTTTCCTACATGGGAGTTAGATTGATCTCCCTGGAATAACATATAGAAACTAGGGACAATAGTAAAAAGTAGGCAATAACAGTGGGTGCTTAGGAGGAAACAAACATATATCTACTGCAATTTACTAATCTTCTACTGTCTCCCAATGAGAATACTATGGTAAACCCTCTAATTTTAAATAGCTTGAAGACCAGAGGGGATAAATACTAAATAAATAAATAAATAAATAAATAAATAAATAAATATTAAAATATTAAATGATTTGTTCATGCTCCTCCACATTGGACTTACAGATTTTATATAAAGAGACAACCACTTTCTAGATATTAATTTAATACACAGTTATTATAAAAGGACCATATAAAGGGGTCTTCTAAATCTTCTTTCTGGTCATTCTTATACTACACTGGTAATAGATGGATGACATTCTTAAATACATGGATATTAATCAAAATGCCATAAACACCAGATAGAGAAGGCAAAGGGAAGATGCACAACTTTTTTCCTCCAGAGTGCATTTTTCCAAATTAAGGTAGGGACAATATAGGAAAGAGAATCCAGTTCTACTGGTTTCTGAATTCTCACTATTTCCAATACTAGTTTTGCCTTAAAAAAAATACTTGAATGGAGAAACAGGATTTGGTCATTTTATGGTTCTTTGACCTGGTCACACAACTTTACTTTCATCATGAAATTCATGTCTCTTTGCACTCAAACCAAAATTCTCATTTTTTCCAAGTTGTTCAAATAGAATACATTTGTAATATGTCCATTTACTTGATTTAAATAATTCATGCCTAGCTAGGCATAAACTCTTATGTTGAGCTCCCCTTGCCTCTAGTAATGCAGAAAAGAACAGAAGCTAATAATAATAGGTGCAGTCACATTTAATTACTAGAATTAATGTAAAGACTTTGTAATTACTTTCTATAAAGCTTTTTTTTTTTTTTAATTCAATGAAAACAGGCCAGGAAAGCAGCTAATTTCAGAAATCCTGTGGCTTCTTGCCAAGGTTTTAAGCAACCGATGATACTCAGGGTCATTGGCTCTCTGAAAAACCAAGGGTGCCTGCTAGTTGTAGGTTTCAGTAACACCACTGGGAACTTTCAATTTAATGTGATACTTAAATGGCCAGTGGGAGTATTCAATAAACTCAATCAATGTTGAAAGCAAAGTACTATTAAAAACATGGGTAAACATTGATTTTAGGCTTCTGGTCCATTTAGGAATTATTCTTGGGGAGGTCTCTACCGCCTCATTCCCTTCAGTAAGAAGTGACCGCTATGGTAACACATAAAGCTGCACACAATAGTTGCCATGTTGGCTTCTGGCCTATGTTCTTGAATGACTGCATTTTTAAATCACGTAGCATTTTCTTAGTATCCATCTTAGGATGAAAAACCTCTTCAGGCTTTGAGGCCTCGTGTGGTAGGCATATCTAATTTTCAATATGGCTGTAATTTTTGGCTATGCAACAGGCAACAAATCTTATATTTTGAGCATTTCCATTAGTGTCACTTCTGAATCCATCATCATTCAACTTATGTCTACTGAAATACATTTTGCTGATCTGGACATAAATGGGCTGTGAATTGTAGCTGCAGATGGCTCAGAAACATACTTACAGTGAGCAAACTTTGGATGACTGAAAGAAAATTGACAGAAATGCTATGAGGAGAAATTGTATATCATTTCAATAACTGAGGGAATAAACTAAAATCAAAACAACAGGCACAATAAGAATCTATTTCCCAACAACAACAACAAAATTGTCACATCCACCTGATGGATTAAAATGAGTTTGGCCATTTCAAGCAAAAAACATAAGACTTTTTCTGTTCTCCCTGTAGTAGAGGATTTTCTGGTTGGTTATTGGGTTGGCAGGATATGAGAGGCCGTGTGCTCTCAGTAGTGATTCACTGTAGGGAAGGTCAGCGTGTGAAACTGAGCCAGAGTCCTTGAGGGGAACCAGGAACATGCTGAGTAAACCAACCTACATGCCAAGTCCAGAGGACAGAGCTAGATGGTAAACAAGAGCGGCATTGTAGCTGGGAACCAGATTGCAGCTGAGACAAATTGCGAAGAAGTGAGGAAAGACAGGGCCAAGTGTTATGGAGAGGAGTTTAAGCTGCAGTATAGTAATAATTGCTTAGGAAACAAACTTATTTAAGTGTTACTAAGAGTTATTTCCAACTATAAGTTGGTAATTTTTATAAATAACCATTTTAAAATTTCTTGTAAGTAAGCTACAGAAATACTGGGTATGATTTAAAATCTCTTCTTTTTTTGTTGCTGTGGATCTAAGAGCTTTTAGGGTCTTCTCTTCTGGTTTTATGGTATATCATAAGACTGTGTCCGGGTTTAAGTCTTTTACTCACCTCCCTGGGCATTTGGTATTCCTGTTTGATTTGGAAGATTCTTCCAATATTCAGAGGAAAAAATTCTTCATTTCTATTTCTGCTTTTCAATCATTTAATTAGTTTACTATTATCACCCCCAACCCCCCTTTTTACTATTTTTTTTCACATTCTTTCTTCTTTGCCATCTCCAATAGGACTGAATTTAATTATTAAAGTTGTAAATTATATTTTCAAAATTTGGAAATTTCTTTTGTGTTCTCTGCAATTCTTTTTTCAGCAAACTTTTCTTGTTTATATTTTATGGCTTCAGTAACTTATTAAACAACTCTAAGCCATAAATTTAAGACATGTAAAAATTTCTCCAATTTTCTCCTCGTTATCTGAAGTATTATTTTCTCAAAATTCCAGTGACCTTGGCTTTCTGTGAATACCGAAGAAGAAAGAGTTAGCTTGGATCACAGCTTCTTCAATTGGATTAATTTCTCAATATGTATGCCTTGCTTCTCAATCTGTCAGAAATACTTTAATAGCGTTTGCATGTTGATCAATATATGTAGGTGTCTTGGGTTTCCTCTGTCAATATGTAGTGAGGCTCACTTTCTCAAAGGTCCTGTTACCTTGGTCATAAAGCTGACTGGCAGTTGAAGGTTTGTGGGAGAGCTGTGAGACTTACAGGCAAGTTTTGGTAAATTTATGTGGAGACCAGGAGGCATGCTGTTACTCCCACCCCTCCCCTGCAAATCTCAAATGAGATGAAATGACTCTGAAGTCTTAACATCATCTTAGAAAACTTCATTTTTCCCTAGGCATGCAATTTCTAGAAACAGAGCTCCGGTTTTTTCCCTTGACAAAAATACCGAGTGCTAACTCCCTGCATAGGCTGAGTTGGGGGATGGAGAATAAGTAGGACTAAATGACTTAGCAACTTTGAGCACAGAAGACCTTTAAATTAATTAACCTGTTTTCTGTCCCACTACTTCCACTCTCCAAGCTTACTTGTCCCCAAATCATAGGCTTTTAAAAAATTTCTTCCCACCTCTCTTCTTGAGTTCCTATGTTTGTGTGCTAGACTGCAGCTTCTTCTATTCTGATTAATTTCTTAATATATGTCTTGTTTTTCAACCTGTCAGAAATATTTTAATTGTGTTTCTATATTGCTGACCCATTCCTATTACGAATGCTATACTCCTCACTGTTACAGATTTTAACAATTTGTACTTCATTGCAGTAAGAGTTAGGGGGAACTGGAAGGCAGATAAGGTTGCTTTTTCTGCCATCTTGAACTAAATTTTCTATCATAATTTTTAAACTCAAAGATTGCATTAGTGTCCTGTTATTGCTGTAACGAATCACCACAAACTTATGGCTTACAGCACAAACATTAGCTTATAGTTTGCAGGTTAGAAATCTGAAAATGGGTCTTATGGAGCTAAAATCAAAGTCAGCATCACCAACTTCCTCCTGGAGATGCTAGGAGATAATCTATTCCTTGCCTTTCCGGTTTCTAGAGGCTGCTTACATTCCTTGGTTCATGGTGCATCGCCCCAACATCTGCTTACTTGTTACATTTCCTTTTCTGAGTCTACTGCCTCCTTCCTTACCTTATAGGGAATCCTTGTGATTACATTGGGACCACATGAATAATTCAGGCCCCAGGATTTTTTTTCTCAAAACCTCTTTAATCACATATGCATAGTCCCTTTTACAATGCAAGGTAATATATTCATAGATTCCAGGGATTAGGATAGGGAAATACTGAGGGGCCATTATTCTGCCTACCATAATCATGTACATGGTTTTATGTCATCAGTCAATATCCTGGGACATCATAACTAATCGCTACTGAGATATTCCATCAATTCCATATCATAAATAATCAACAAATGTATCTGCTGTGGCATGACTTTCACCTAATTTGGGATACAAATATAAATAGGAATTATTTCAAATAATAGCTGAAACCAAGGAAAAGTTTTAGAAAAGCCAAGGCTGATCTATAGCTGCTTGATTTTGACCATTTCCAGTGGTTTCTGTTATTCTTATAAATTTTCTTGGCCAACTGAGCTTTAGTCACCTTAGATATAAACTGCTATCCCCACCTCCAAATTCTATACATATAAAATCAGTAAGGAATCTGAAATGATACCTAGTTTAACACCTCATTTTAGAGAAAAGAGTTCTAAGAAATTATAGAACTCCTACAATCAATTAGTGTAAAGTCAGAGATAAAACCTAAATTCCCTGGGGTGCCTGGGTGGCTCAGTCAGTTAAACATTTGGCCTTCAGCTCAGGTCATGATCCCAAGGTCCTGGGATTGAGCCCTGTGTCGGCTTCCTGTTCAGTGGAGAGCCTGCTTCTCCCTCTCCCTCTGCCCCTCCCCCCTGTTCCCGTTCTCTCACTCTCTCTCACTCTTTCTATCTCAAATAAATAACATCTTTTTAAAAAATTAAATAAATTAAAAAAACCCAAATTCCCTGAATAATGTACATTTCATTAAAAAATTTGTCGGGGCACCTGGGTGGCACAGCGGTTAAGTGTCTGCCTTCGGCTCAGGGCGTGATCCCATCATTCTGGGATCGAGCCCCACATCAGGCTCCTCCACTGGGAGCCTGCTTCTTCCTCTCCCACTCCCCCTGCTTGTGTTCCCTCTCTCTCTGGCTGTCTCTATCTCTGTCAAATAAATAAATAAAATCTTTAAAAAAAAATTTGTCAATTACTTTTTATGTTTGTTTTTGCTTATGATTGATAAAGATTCCACAAAATTATAAATGCAAAGTCTTACTCTTTAATCAACTTTGGAAATCAGTCTTCTATGTTTCTAGGATATTTATGATGAGATTCATTATTTTAAATTGTTAGGTTAGATTGTGTAGTGGTAACAAAGTGGTTAAAGACAAGTATCTGTGACTAGAAACTTGACAGTACTCAGATATATTTTCAAGTGATGAGCACATCAACTTTAAAAATTAAGAATACACATAAATTTAGTTATTAGTACCTGCCTGAAGCTGGAACTTCAGGATTTCCAAACTTAGGAGAGATAGAATATATCCAAACATGTAGTCTTTGCTACCCCTGAAGTAATCTTGTCGAAACAAATGGTGAAAGACCGAGGGAGTCAGCTGAGAGAACTCCCAGAGACTCCAGAAAGGCAGAGTTGAACCTGATATTTCTCTTGTGTTCCCTACATTGCTAAGTCCAGTTTTGCATTTGCTGGAGCTCAATTAGCACTTGGCTGATAGATTAGTTGGATTCTCAGAAGCAGAAAAAAAAAAAAATCATTGGGAAGATGGGGCTCCTGGGTGGCACAGTCAGTTAAGTGTCTGACTTTCAGCTCAGATCATGATCTCAGGGTCATGAGATAGAGCCCTGCAGTGGGCTTTGCAGTAGCTGTGGATCCTGCTTAAGATTCTCTCTCTCCCGGGGCGCCTGGGTGGCACAGTCGTTTAGCGTCTGCCTTCGGCTCAGGGCGTGATCCCGGTGTTCTGGGATTGAGCCCCACGCCAGGCTCCTCTGTTGGCAGCCTGCTTCTTCCTCTCCCACTCCCCCTGCTTGTGTTCCCTCTCTCGCCGGCTGTCTCTATCTCTGTCAAATAAATAAATAAAATCTTTATATAAAAAAAAAAAAAGATTCTCTCTCTCCCTCTGTCCCTCCCGACTGCTTGCATGTGCAATAAATGAATAAATAAATAAATAAATAAATAAATAAATAAATAAATAAATGCAATCTTAAAAATAATCATTGGGAAGTTGTACATGAAAATGTCCATGTAAGTATGAAATTATTTTATGTTTCACTTCGTTTTGAAAGCTGTGATAATAAGCACGAATTTCTTATACAATCAATATTAAAATGATCTCAATTTCAGGTCTCTAAAAATTGCTGATCATATGGTGATCTTGACTAGAATGCATCAAAGCTAGTAAAAAAAAAGTGGTCATTTTTCTTTTTACAATGTTTATGATAGCCTTCTAAAAAAATGGTCTCTAGGAGCACATATCTTGACACTTTGGTCTCTGATTCAGGGGTACATTGAAAAAGAAAAGTAGCTAAGTAGAAATTACTAATGTCAACGATGTTAAAAAATCTTCATTGGAGAAAACTTAAATAGAAAAGTACTTTAAAACTATAATCCCTGACATTAAAAGTCTACATTAATATATATTTTAAAAACTTACTCTTAAACTATGGGTTCTTCACTAGAAAGAAGATAGCTGAAACAATGTTCCAATCTCAAAGACTGTGAAATTTCAAATTCTAAAGAGAATATGTGCAACAATGTAATTATCTAATATTAGTAGATTTGAGGGGGAAAGTTTTTCTTTTAATGAAGACTTATTATTTCACTAAATGAGTCATGGTTTGACTAAATTCAGGTTCTCAGTGATAATTCAGCTTTTAAAATTTGGACTTTATCATAGTCTAGAGGAAAGAAGATGAGTAGAAATATCCACATTTTGTTGTTGTTGTTGTTGTTGATGATGATGATGAAACATTTATTTCATGGAACCAGACTCTAGTTCGCAGTATTTTATAATCTGGATATTGATTTAATCAGTCTATCTAGGGATGGTTCATGTGCTAGTTTATTCTCAAATAACAATAAATTAACTTAAAAATCAGAAAGCAATTCTATAACTGTGCATGGAGACACTGAAATGTTTAACCATGATCCCTGCTTACACCCTAACAATATTTCAGTAGTTTCCTGCATTCTATAGAGTTAAGTTTATTATATTTGTCTTGGCACATAGCACTCAGTGGCTTTATTCCAAACATGTTTCTATCCTCATCTGCTATTACTCCTCCTCATACCCTCTACCAGCTTCACCTTTTCCTGATTTTATATATTAACTACATTACACCCTCCAAATGGTATTTGTGCTATTCCTTCTTTCTAGAGCTTTTCAAATCCTTTCAAATTCAGCTCATTTTATCTCCTTTATGAAAGTTTCTCCTATTTTACCCTCGGCTTCCAAATGCCAAATGAAGAATTATCTCTTTTCTAAATCCTTTTACTTAGTATTGTAGCTATGATTCATAGTTTTATTTCCCCTATGATTATACACTTTAAAGACAGCAAATAAAGCATCAAGCCATATTTATTATTACTTTCTTCATAGTTTTATGTAAAATTTGTTGCATTTAGTATATTCTCAATAAAATAATTTATTACATATACTGACATTTTAAAAAAACAGGCATGCAAAATAGTTATACCAGTTAATCAGTTCGCAAACTTATTAAAAGTTTTGACCAGAGGAATTTGGAGAATTTTAATTAGTAGCATTACAAAATTCTAGTAATTTAATCCAACCCTCTACACCAAAAAGAAATACTTGCCAAGCAAATACAAATATTTATCTTCAGTGTTGTCACTCCTATTTTGAAGGAAGAGCCAACAGATTACATAATGCTTGGCCCAAAAGTAGGTGCTCAATAAATGTTGCCTGAGTGGATGCCAGGAACAAATTCTGGCCTTTTGACTCTCTCCTTTTCTTCCCCTAGACTTCAGGCATGCCTTAGCCTTCTGCTGACATTACATAGAAGAAGTTATAATTAATCAGGTCACAGTTTATCTTACATTGGCTTTATTTTAGTCTTTTTAATGAGATTTGAGAAGCACCCTTGTGTAATTATTCTCACATCTAGGAACCATCTGTTAGAATGGGTCACTTCTGCAGATGGCTAATCTCATTAATTTATGTTGAATCTTTCCTCATTCAATATCAGAATGAAATTCTCCTACTAGTTACCAATCTTTGGAGGAACACCTCATTTGGAGTCTTTAGCCATCTATGATCTGGAGAAGGAACTAAATGTACCCTGATTTATATGCAAATTTCTTTTACAATGAGAATGATTCACATTATATGAAGTACAGTCAAATTGACTCCACGTTTATATAGCCTATTGTTACTCCCCATGGAGAGCCAGCATACCATTTAAAAAGGTGATAATTTGAGACTTAATTAGTATTGACTCAAATGGTGACTCATGACAACTATGTTACTTCAGAAATGACAAATGATGAATACTATTGAATTCTTACATTTTCATTCAATTCTAAAAATTGGCAATAGAGAGTTTGAACTCTGCATGGAAGTATGTCCACACTTAACTATAAAGAACAATATTTGGTCCATACCCTTCAGTTACTTTGTCTTTCTACACTGGTCAATCAGTAATGTTATTAAAAACAGTCCTAAAATTGTATATTTTGCATAAATGCACCGAGTAGTTACACATATACACTAAGTAAACCAGAACATTCAAGGATTTTAGAGAAAAGTGGCATAACCCTGATTTATCAGAACGTGATGTTATAAAATATATATTTCTACATAGAAGAGGAAAGTTACTGTCACGAAAGTTAATATTCTAAAGAGAGATCACTATTTATCTTGTAGAAATATTCTTACCAAGTAGAGGAAGTTCCTAAGTTTACTGAGACATTTTGTTACAAATGGGCGTTGGATTTTTGTCAAATGGTTTTTCTACATCTGTTGTTATGATTATTATTTTTTCTTTTTTAGCATGCTGATGTTACAGATTATATTAATTGATTTTCAAATGTTGAATCAGTGGTACATGACTGGACTAAATCTTAGTGGTGGCATATAATTCTTTTTACATATTGTTGGATTCGATTTGATAATATTTGTTAAGAATATTTGCATCTACGTTCATGGGAGATATTAGTGTGTAGTTGTCTTTATTTCTTATAAAGTCTTTGTCTGGTTTCAGTATAGGGTAATACTGGCCTCACAGAATGAGTTAAGAAATATTCCATCTGCTTTTATATTCTGAAAGAAAATGTAGGGAATTGGTAGAACTTTTTGAATATTTGTTAGAATTCACCAATGAACCCACCTGGGCTGGGTACTTGCTGTTTTATAGGGTTACTAATTGTTCATTCAATTTCTTTAATAAATACAAGCCTATTCAGATTGTCTATTTATTCTTATGTGAGCTTTGGCAGATTATTTATTTCCTGGAATCCTTCCATTTCACTGAAGCTATAAAATTTATGGGCATAGAGTTATTCATAGCATTCCTTTATTATTCTCTTAATGTTCATGAGATCTGTAATATTGTCTCCTCTCATTTCTGATATTAGTAATTTATGCCCTCTTTGTGTGTATATAGTTTCCCATCATTATTATTATAATTATTATTATAATTTTATATTATTTTATTCATAAATATATTACCATAATTTCTTATAGACAACAGTCCTGTCCTGATTCTTTTACAATAGTTTCATTTAAAATTTCACAAATTAACACTGTCTTTTTTTTCTTATTTTCTGTATGTCTGAAAGACTAGGTTTCCTCAAATACATAGAGTAGTCCTGAAAAAAAATACATGGCTCACCATACAGAAATAAATTTTCATCAGTTTGGAGACTTTCCTGGTTTTATGTTACTGATCTATGGTGACTAATCAACAATACTTTTAACTTTCACTTGTGGCTAATAATTTCCTTTCCTAAGCTGGAATGGATAGAAAATGAGAAAGATATTAGCAAAAAGAGAAGATATTTTCATTGGCTTGTGTGATTGCATCGATGCACAGGAAAGACAGAAAACCGGATTCAGATTTTGGATTGGCTCTTTGGGAGACCTTGCCAATCTGGGAACAAAGGTCAATGATGGAAAGACTTTCTGGTTCTTGAAAGTTCCCCTTGGAACTTTCTACAAATTTAGGTAGTAAATTCTACTCCTTCTACAAATTTGAGTAGTAAAATATTTGAGAAGAGTTACAGAATCAATTTCAGAACCTAGAATTAACATATATGAAAAAATTATGTGTATATAGTAACATAATAAACATTAAAATAATTAAAATATCAATAATTTTTTCTGTCAATTTTCTAATTAATTATGAAACCTACAGTTACCATTCTAAAAACATGTCCTATTGATGCCTGACGCTTGAAACTAATTCTTTGGTGGCTTCTTTTTATAATCTTTAATGTCCTAATTGAATAATGGTAGAATGAAAGAAAGAAAGGGAAGTAGAAAGAAGATATAAAGATAGATGAAAGAAGACAAAAGAAAGTAAAAGGGAAAAAGGAAGAAAGGATGAAAAGAAGAAAGAAAGGGAGAAAGAAAGAGAAAGAAAAGGAAAGCTGAGAGAAGGAAGAGCAAGAAAAAACTTTTCATATGTGTTATAGTGTGAATAACTGTCTTGGTTTCTCTAGAACCTCCTTACATGTGGAATTTTCAGTGCTAACACTGGGAAAGTCTGGGACAGTGGTCACTTTACTTGAATACCTGATAAAGAATGTGCAGCATCAAGGAGTTGAAAGTACAGGTCTGCCTGCCCCAGTTTTCTGTATCCTGAAAGAAAGACATACCATTCCTGGGTCAGAGACAAAGGACTCTGTTACTCACAACTAATATGTGAATATTGGCATTTTCATGTATCCACGACCTAAGTCTTAATCCCCATAGGGTGATGTGAAAAGTGTAAGGGTGTACTTGCACATACAGTGAGTTGTTACAAGAAGGGAACTCGGAGCTTAGGGAACCCAAACCTTTTAAATAACTAATAAACCTGATTTTTGTTCCAGAGGGAAATATTATCTTTATTATGTTGGGCAGTAAGCATACCTCTTCTTGTCTCTGGTTGGAAACATTATCTCTACCTTCCAAAGCTTTTCATTACACAAACATCCATGAACAGATAATCAGGAATATAGGTAGTCAGTGTCTCTGCTGGCAAGACATGCAGAACTGCGACAGACCCATGGAGAATTGTCTCCCAACAATTTTTCTAGATTTTTAAGGCTGTTATGGGGATGTACTGTAGCATTCTGAGGGAATCTTAAAAGAGAAAATTCAAGATTTTTCTTTTATAATTTAATTATTTAATGTATAGGTATTGCAAAACTTTGATATAAAGAATAGCTATGTAGGGAGTTAGGACAGGGATCTAGGAAAGTAAAATTGCTCATAGTCACACATAAACACACACACAAATTAGAACCATGACTTCACAGACTGTGGTTCATACAGACTGTGGTCCACAAAGTCAGGAGTAGTTGGAGGAGAGTGGTGCTGAGTTTATACACATAAAAATAAAAAAGTGCTTCCTAAAATGTCTTCATATGGCCCTTGAAATGATAGAAAATCCTATGAATGCAAGTGGGCTTCTTATTTTCTTTGTCTCAAAGGGGCTTCTGGGAGGTTGAGTCATACATTGCACAGGAAAGTAGGCTTGACATTCATGTCATGTGCCTTCTCCACAACCGGGTGTTCTTTGACAATTCAATTTGCCTAAGACTACACTTTCAGCTGCCCAAAGAGTCTCACGTAGCCTTGCGATAAACAGTAATATGCTGAATACTGATGAGTTCCTGGTTTGTCTCTTTTGTGTCCTCAATAATTGATTTTATATCTGTTGTCAGATACAACATATTATAAGGCAATGGTCCTCAAGTGGAGATTTTGCCCCCATGGGACATTTAACAATATCTGGAGATGCTTTCTGTTGTCACGACTTGGGAAGAGGGGTTCTACCACTAGCATCTAGAGGGTAGAGGTCAGATATGTTGCAAAACACCTTGCAATGCACAGTACAATCTCCCACAATAACGAATTATCTGGCCCAAAATGTCAATAGTGCCAAGGTTGAGAAACCCTGCTAAAATGTACTGTATATTGTTGGCCACTTTGAATTCAGGACTTAGTAAGTATTATAATTCTATCAAGTGTATAAAAATAATTATTCTCATGTATTTTATGTTGTTACCCCTTCTACTATTGGTTGTGTATGCATGTCTGAGAGGAAGGTATCGCAGTGTGAATTGCTAACCCGTATATCACATAAATGATGGTCGTCTATGTAGAAGTGATTTAAAATATACAGGACTACAAACTATTGTATGTTTGGCTGTTAAAACCCTTTTCACTACATCCATTTCTGTAAGACTGAAGAACTAAGCTTGAGTCAGGGAGAGGTTCATGAGGTGCTAAATCTAGTGGATTTTTAATTATTTAAGATGTACCTTTTAAAAAATAGTCAGATCTCTCAATAGCCCAGAGACTATTTCTATTATTTATTTGCCACATCAGGTGCTTTATGGTCTGCATTGCATTTGTTGGCACTTTAATCGTTAAATGTTTCTCAGTTTATCATATTTTAACATGGGGCATCAAAATCTTTAAAATTTATTCTATTCAGCATCTATTTGGGCAATAACTATAAGAAGAGCTATTATTATTGGCAGATGGATTCAACAGAAAGTATAATTCAAGGATAAAAAGTTTTATCAATAGCCAAGGATGTTGTGGCTGCTGTTTCGGCTGCCTAGAATCTATAGTTGCTGTCCTAGTGGTAAATATTTGGAGCAGGCAGGGGTTCAGAGTGTTAATCTACTTAGACAACAATCTAATTGCTGCTCCTTCGCTTGAAGCAATAAAGCTTCATTTGAATCTGACATTCCATCTGTTAATCTCCTTGAAATTTCAGATAAACAAACTGAAAGAAATCAATCACCATCCCACAGCATGCTCTATGAGTTTCAGGGATTCCTGGGAGGCCACAAAATTGAGTGTGATCACCAATCTAAAATTGGAGTTCAATTACAAGGTAGGAAGAGAATAGAAAGGACATGAACTATCACTACTGAAACATATATGGAGCCATTTATGAGTGAATTTCAAACTCTGCAACCAGTTATCTTTAATGTCTGAAATTATGATAAATTTCTGGAAGTTGTAGTGGATGTTTCTTCCCTTATCTTGCTGTGATTGTCCTGAAAACTTGTTTTAGAAAATTGTTCAACTAACATGTTGCATGTGGCTTGCTATGGACATATCTAAACCCTTCCTCACCAGACCAAGATGGGGTTAGTCAAATGAGGGAACATATGAGTTTTAATTAGCTTCTTTAGGGACTATCAGCATGTTGTTGAAATATGGAGTTGTGGACTATGGACAGTCAATATTTACTTACATGTTACACTATTGCAAAATGGTTATACTATCCAGGTACACTATTTTGTGTACGATGGTCTGGTACCAGGAACATTTTCTTTCATTGCTTCTTGTTTTTTTAACTTTGTTTAGCCACTTAAAGAAAGTGTGCATATGGCACAATTTGCATCAAATTCATTCAAAGTTGTATATTTGTTTTGCAATAAAAAATTACAATTTCCACCCTCCCCTCCCTCCAAAAAACTTAACCAGACCCCATTAACAGGGGTACATCCAACCCTTAAGAGTTGTGAATGTTGGCCACTAACAACTCACAAGTAGTCTCTCATCACTTTCAGGTGAAGGTGGGCCTCCTTGCCAGGGAGCCTTCCCTTTGAGCTCCCCTGCACCCTCACCCCCCACCCCACCCTGTGTCTCCTGTGGCCATGCCTGTCTGTCATGAGTTGCAAACATTTGGCCACATTGCATCTAGATGGAACTCTGTGGTGTAATTTGTGGATCAGAGAGGTTTCTGTAGGATCAAGGTTAAGCTATAGTTTAGCAGAAAACACATTACTTAACAACCCTCCAACACACACCCACGTATACTTTATCTTATTTTCCTCACTCCTTCTTCTGAGAGCTTTCTTCCAATTAATTTCCTCAATAAGAATACCCATTTCAGTCTCTGCTTCTTAAGACCTAAAAATACCTACTAATAGAAGCAGGGATATTATTATTTATATATTTTATTTTATTCTTTATATGATTAACTGTTCTCAAGAAAGTTATAATATCAATAGGCAATATTGATTAGTAATTTTCTCTATTCTATGCACTAAGCCAATTACATAAATATATCTTCTGAATTTATAGCACCTAAACAATAAAATTGGTAGTTGCTAATTCTTTACTATTTTACATTTGAATAAACTGAGTCAAACAGAAATTAAGTAATTTGCAGAATAAATGAATAAATAAGTGAAATATATATTGTGTGCCTTGCAGAATGTTTTATGTTCTATACATGAAAGAACTAAATCTGATATTTAAGTCAGTACAGTATTTATTAAGATACCAGTTATGGATAGATGATAAGTGTTATGGAGAAAAATAAAACATATTAAGGGAGATTGGGATATGAGTGTGTGTGTACTTTTGAGTGTGTTTGCTGGTAAGGGGTAGGAGATTGCTTGCTGTTTTTTGCAGTCCTCTTTGTTAAGGTGACACAGAGCTGAGGCATGAAACAAGTTAAAAAGTGAGTGACCAATGCAGTGGTTTGAAGAAAAACTTTCTAGGCAATGGAACAGCAAATCTAAAGACCCCGACAGGTTGATGTGTTTGATGGTGCTAAAGGTTGCTACATGGGCATGAGCAAGGGTGAAGAGAATGAGAACAGAGAAGACATTTTCTTTCATTCTAGGAGAGAGGGAATATAAGTGACGTCTTGAATATAGCAGGGACATAACCTCTCTTCTGATTCATAAGGGACTCTCAGGTTGCTGTGTGTGGTTCAGGGGCAAGAGTAGAAGCAAGCAAATGAGTCAGAAGATGTGTATCATTATTAAGGAGAGAGGTAGCTTGAATCAGTGTTAGGATTCTGACACCAGTTCTGATGTGTGTTCTTTTTCCCCACACCAAACAGTTCTCTGACATCAGTTGAGTGTCCTACAATTCAACTCAGTTTTGATACTATCTACCTGGTCATAGCATCAGATCCCACAGATTAAGGGCTCAGTCCTACGAGATGCTCCCATCTCTCTAATCCTACTTCAGAAGTCAATTGCAAGTCCACGTTATCACTTGTGCTTCTGACCAACTGGCTGTAGATGAGAGATTCCAACAACTTCCTCCTTGGGTTGGATTAATTTGTTAGAGTTGTTCACAAGTCAGAGAGACATTTTACTTACTAGATTTCTGGAGGAATGTGAAAAGATATAACTCGGGAATCGCCAGATTGAAGAGATGCATAAGACAAGGTAGGAGAACTTCCATGCCCTCTCTGGGCATGCCCCTCTCCCCAAATCTCTATGTGTTGACAAATTTGGAAGCTCTCCAGACCCCATCCTTTTGGGTTATTATGGAGGCTTCATCACCTAGGCATGGTGAGTTAAATTGTTGGCCATTGATGATTGAACTAAACCTCTGGCCCTCCACCTCCTCTCTCCTAGCTGAGAAGGGGGTGGAACTGAAAGTTCCAACCCTCTAATCACCAACTTGGTTCCCCTTGGCAGCCAGCCCCACTTTTAGGTTACCCAGGGACTTCCTGAGTCACCTCATTAATCTAACAAAAGGTGCCTTTATTTCTCTTATTACTTAGGAAATTTCAAGGGTTTTAGGAGTTGTGTGCCAGGAACAAGGATGAAGACTAGATATATATATATTTCTTGTTATAAATCACAATATTGTAAATGTGATGTGGCAATTGTAAGAAGAGATCAGATTCTAAATATATTTTGAATCAAATGTTTATTTATATAAAGAATTAAACAAAGTTATTTTTCCTGATGAGCTGCCCGGATAATTCCTCTTATGAAAGCACTTGCCAATATTGAGACTAAGCCTTAATAACCTTCTTTGGTCTATAGGTTGAAATATAGAACTCAGAATGGCTGACTGCCAGGATTCCAGGCAAGATAGAAGGAACTCTGCATAATATAATGAGAAGAATTAGGACCTGGGGCATGGGGCAGGTAGGGGTTTAAGAAAGAGACAGAGCATTGGAGGGGGAGCCAGATGACATAATGCTGATTGCTACACCAGCAATTCCTCCCCACTGTTTCCAAAATCTTCAGTGTTCCTACAAAAGTCTTGAGGTAATTGAATTTCTTGTGGAGAGGCAGCTGTTTCAAAACTAGGTTGACACAGGGATATCGCTAGGCAGCATCAGGGACAAAACAGTGGGGAGGCCTCCTGCAGTCCTGGGGTTATTAGAAACTTAAGGAACACTCAGTGAACTGCGTTCATTAGTCACTTTGACAGACTGCTCGCCACCAAATCCCATACAAATCCCAGACAGTTATACATGCTTGTGGCTCTGTTGTTAATAACACAGAAAATTTACATGTTTTTCTAGTGGGCACTTATAACTGGATGTTGTACAGTTCTAACCTTTCTGACATCAGTTTCATGCTGTGCTCACCACTCCATCTCTCTCCCTTCCCCTTCTCCCTCTCTCAGCTAGGGAAGGAACTCTGAGAACCAGTAGAAGAAAGTTTCCTAATGTCTTTTCTTTAAAATCAGACTATATACTTGTAGGGTAAACCTGTGGCATGGAAATAAACATAGACTACCACGTGAAGCATGTTCCACCAATTTTCGGGGGGGGGGTGGGCAAAACACATTCATATTAAAAATTCTGGGGACAGGGGCGCCTGGGTGGCACAGCGGTTAAGCGTCTGCCTTTGGCTCAGGGCGTGATCCCAGAGTTCTGGGATCGAGCCCCACATCAGGCTCCTCTGCTGTGAGCCTGTTTCTTCCTCTCCCACTCCCCCTGCTTGTGTTCCCTCTCTCGCTGGCTGTCTCTGTCTCTGTCAAATAAATAAATAAAATCTTTAAAAAAAAATTCTGGGGACTATTAATAGATGTCTAGACAACACACTTAGAAATATGAAGTTACTTCAGATTGTTTGCTTGATACTCTTCATTAAGATAGAGGAAATTCACAATGGAAAAAATGTTAAATTAAATGGACACACACCCGTGTTTTTTATAACCTGTACATCTTTGCAGTACTGCATAAGGAATACGAGACAGGACGGAAACAGAAGTCAAGAGCTTACACATGTCTAAATAGATAAATTCTTAACTTGACACGAGCAAAATAAAATGACATATCAAGTTAATTTTTACCTGCAATTTGCTATCATGACCTATACATGAATTTAACGAACAGGAATACAGAGCATAGTATATCTCATAGAATTTAGTTCATCTAGACAGCTTATCTACAGATTGTGAGGGGGAAAAATATTCTTAAATTCTTTAATAAAAGTTTCAAAAGTGCTTGATATTGGTTTATTTTTGAGTGTAACATCATACAGTAAGAAAAATTTTTATTTTTATGACATTTTAAAAACAGCAGGACTATAGACTATGCATAAATTCAAGTAATGTTTATGTTGATTATCTCAATGAAATCCAATATCAGAATCACATCATCAAATAATGAGGTTCAAGAAAACATTATTGTTCAAACAGGTAGCTCAGTGGGATCAAAATAAATGTAAAAGAGTATAACCATTGTTTTTCAATAATAGCAAGAATGCAACAAATAACCTTTGCAGAGGGACAAAATGACATTCTTTATAAATGCTTTTAATTTGTAATAACAAAAAAATTCCTATTACCTCTAAAATTATATATCACACTTTGACAGTTGCAGCAGTAGCTTGAACCAACTTAAAAAAGAGCATTATCATTTATTAGCTTACACGTTGGAGGAGCTTCGTGGGCAGTCTGAGACTATTGTAGCAGTTCTAGGCACTGTAACTTTTTTCTTTTTATAAGAAGATGCTAATTTAATGCTTTATCACAAAAAAATAAGTAGATATTCTATTTATACACATAGTTATAGCTACTGCCAGTGGGATAAACAAAATCTAACTTTATTATGATGTTTTGGAAGAAAAAATAAAAATTCAAAGCAAAAGTGCATACCTCTTATGAATGACTTCCGTGTATACTGTATGATAGGACTCTGGCCACATAATAGTTGAACTTACTGAATTTTATAAATTTTATATTCGACTTTTCCATTATTTTTTTCTTAAAATAACCACATTATAAAATTTAAGAGGTAACATAATAGCCTCTACTTTAAAAAATATGGAGATATGATCAATGTATTGTGTAACAGACACACTAGGTTTCATTACTTATATTTTATGGCAATTATAGTGTTACACTTGTTACTGATTTCTTAATATGCTCAATGGCTTTAAATGTGTCATTTCACTTTTTTAGAAGTGGAAAGCATAATTAAGATAGCATTACAAGAGATTTTTAAATCTATTGAACAAACAAAGCAATGGAAGAAGGTGAATGATGTAGAAAATTTTCATATTAGAGTTGATTTCCTTGATAAGTTTATTTATGTTTTATAATATACATATTTATGCATGAATATGTGTGTGTGTGTGTGTGTGTGTGTGTGTGTGTGTGTAGTTGAATCTATAAAACATCAGTACATGTTAAATCCTTAAGGGTTGTCAGTCATGAGTTTTTAATACAAGATAGTCTCTTAAATTACTGTATTCTCTTAAATTTTTTATACAATTAGCATCACTATTCTAGCAAACACTAAGAAGTTAAGAATGGAAACACAGGAAATTTCTAAAGAAAACTAAAAGAAAGAGAAAGGAATAAGGCAAAAGAAAACAGGGAAAGGAAGGTTATTTTAGACAAGATGATGATAAAAGGTGACAGAAAGATAAAAGGACAAGAGTTTCTTGTTTAATGATTGGGCATAAACATCATGTCTAGTCATAAAATCATCTTCTGATTCATTCTAGAATCACAAGATTTTTGTGTCTATTAACATATGGATAGAGCTTTTTCAGTAACTAAATTTCTTTGTAAAACAGTTGAATACAGAATTGTATTATCCTGAATTATAGAATGTGGTGGTTCATTATATTGCAATCTACATCCTATAAACTTCATTTTACTTTTCCAAAATGCAGAGGAAAGACAGGCAGATGGCAAGAAGAGTTGAAACAGTCCAAATAACTGAATGAAATTGTATATTGGCAGATAAGAAAAAGCCATGTATTTTTAGATTTGTTTTATAAAGGAGTAGATTTTAAGGTTAAGGATAGAGGAAAATTAATTTTTCAGGTGGAAAGATAATAACTTTAGTGATAGAAAAGAGAAAAGATGCTCAAACTATTATTACCTTACTGAGTTGTTGTTTGCAGGTCAATATTTCGAACTGAACTGAAAAGGCCAAAAATATGACAGAGGAAAGATAAACTTGAGAGTTATGTGAAGCAGGCAAGCTCAAAAAAAATTAGGATCTAAAAATAAATGGTTGAAAAGAATATGATACTCCAAAATATTCTAGGGAAAACTGACAAATAAAAAGAGTTGAAAATGGGGTAGAATATTTAGGGGTAAAGATATAAAATTAGGAGGTGAAACTTCCTGAATTTTGAGGGACAGGGTGGCAGACTAGGACATGATTGCCTTTTTCTACTGAATAGCAAATGCTTCAATTTGGCTTCAGTTGATGAACAGTAATAGATAAATGAATAGTTACCCTTTGAAACTATAATGGTCAATTTTTTATTTGTTTGTTTATTCGATCTCAGAATACATTAATTTCAATATAAAAAATTCTAAGAAAAAATATTTTGTGCTTGAAAATCAGAAAAAGCCCTGAGGTATATTAGATGTTGCAGATATAGATAGTATTTCTTACCCAGTCATGTAGCAGTTCATAAAGCATGTCTCTAAATATGAAAAATAAACATATTTTTAAAAAACACTTGAACTCAATACTAGTGTATGCATATAAAAAAACAGGCTTATGTCTTTCTCTGCTATGAACATTGGGGTGCATATGGCCCTTCTCTTCACTACATTTGTATCTTTGGGGGTAAATACCCAGTAGTGCAACGGCTGGATCATAGGGTAGCTCTATTTTTAACTTTTTAAGGGACCTCCACACTGTTTTCCAAAGTGGCTGTACCAACTTGCATTCCCACCAACAGTGTAAGAGGGATCCCCTTTCTCCACATCCTATGGAACATAAGAAATAGCGGGAAGATAGGTAGGAGAAGGAAGGGAAGAATGAAGGGAGGGGGGGTAAACAGAAGGAGGAATGAACCATGAGAGACTATGGACTCTGGGGAAAAAAACTGAGGGCTTCAGAGGGGAGAGGGGTGGGGCATTGGGATAGGCCAGTGATGGGTATTAAGGAGGGCACATATTGCATGGTGCACTGGGTGTTATATGCAAATAATGAATCATGGAACATTACATCAAAAACTAAGGATGTACTGTATGGTGACTAACATAACATAATAAAAAAGTATAAAATAAATAAATAAAAATAAAACAACAGGCTTCACAGAGTTTGATACTTGCTGTTAGCAACATTTTCATTGCTGTTTCCAGTGGCCATGGTCCCTGGTTGCTCAACCATAGGTTCACAACATGTTTGTCCTCCTCTCTTTAAATGTGGAATGGTCCTGACACTCTTGCCAGTGTGACCTAAATTTTCTAATGCATCATGCTGCTGGAATGATAGAGAAGAAGCAATGCAGCATAGAAAGAGCTTTCTCAATGGTGATTTTATGGAAAGAAGGTAATAGTTTATTCTTTTTATAGCAAGTTACCAAGGAACGTCAAAAGGAAACAATGACGTAACTCTTAGCTCTCTGTCTTATCTTCATTGCTAGTATTAGCTCTCTCCATGATCATCCTCACATATTCTATACCTACTGAGTAAAACCTAATTCTGTAATACGGAATGCATTAAAAATTAAAATATTTTAAAAAATTAAAATTCAAGAGAATAAGACTTGCATCTGTTTTATAATTTTCTGCTGTTTACCCAAATTCAGGCGTAATTCAAAAATGAACTATTAAAGTTGGAAGGGACTTGGAGACCATTTGGATCAAATAACACATTTTTAAATGAAGTAATGTTTTAGAAATTATTGAGAGCACTTTTTTGTACTCTGTCCATTTACTTTTTGTGTGTGCTTGTGTGTTCAGAATGTTCTACTTTGTGTTAAATATAAAATGAAAATCTCTGAACACAGGCAATTTAGGAATTAGATTTAATGATATGAAATTATTTGAGAAGACTGCATGTATACAGATTAATATCACCTACTATTTTTTGACTTTTGGAAACAGATTTAAATATCTTTACCAGGAAAGATGCTATACTGAGTCATCTTACTTGTACTTCACCCTATCTTTTTTCTTTTCTTTTTTTATTGTGGTCTGTCCATTTACTTTTTGCAAATAAAATACTTATTTTTTTTATTATTTCACTACTAAAATTATTGAGTATTTCTTGAACTTATGAATGTGTTTGATCTTTATTTATACTTTAATTTATCCATCAATTTGTTTATGCCTCTAGCCTACCAGCAAACTTTTAATGAATAAATGCTGTGTACCAGGCTCTGTGCTTTCTGATGAGTACATTTAATTTTAGTGATAAGATTAAGTCTATTAAATTTTTAATAGACTTTACGTTTAAAGCAGTTTTATTCATAGCAAAATCGAATGGAAAGAACGGAAACTCACATATAAATAACCCTCACCTCCACACATGCTTAGCATCTCCCATTATCAATATACCCCACCAGACTTGCACATTTGTTACAATTTTTTTTAAGATTTTATTTATTTATTTGAGAGAGACAGAGAGAGAGATCATGAGCAGGGGGAAGCATAGTGGTAGAAGCAGACTGCCTGCTGAGAAGGGAGCCCAATGTGGGACTCGATCCCAGGACCCTGGGATCATGACCTGAACCGAAGGCAGACACTTAACTAACTGAGCCACTCAGGTGCCCCCATTTATTATAATTGGTGAACCTGCACTGACACACTGTTATCACCCAGACTCCACATTTTACATCGTTCACTCTTGATGTTGTACATTCTATGGGTTTGAACAAATTTATAATGCTATACATCCACTAGAAGATATTTTAAGATAACTTCTTGAGATGTTATTTATTCTCCATCCTGAGTTCTTTCATGACATCAACACTACATCAATGCTTCTGGGAGTAACCACAGAATTCTGTAAGCACTGCTTTCAAGAGCAGATTGCTATTGTTAAGGACAAAGTGTCAAATAGCCTTTTGAAAATCATAGCAGAGTCAAGAGCCTTGAAAGCCAAAGTACTTTGGATTTGCAAAAGCCAGACTCTGTGAGAAAAGTCCCAAAGCATTGTGTGGATGACAAACAGCCCAAAACCTGAACGTCAAGTTTAACCCAAGAACTATCTAGCAAGAAAAAAATGTAGAAATTTGTAAGACAAGTTACCTGACTGGATTATTTGCAAATCTCACAAGTGGAAAGCTTTGAATAACTGGAATGACTGTCAGCTTCATAGGCTTCATTTTCAATTCCAAGTATCATGTCAGGACCCTTTGACATTTAATCACCGCCAGGTAGAAGGTCGAGAGATATGGAAGAAGGAAAATTCTTCTGAATGGTTACTCAACCAAGATGAAAATTTAAGCAAAAAGTGATCAAATATATCACAAATTGTCAAGATTATTGTCTGTGCCATTATTAGAAAGGAATTTGAGCAATTAGATTATTATTATAAAGCAATAAATAAACTTATGTTTTTGCACAAGAGCAAGCAAGAGGAAATGAAATTGAATGGAAATACATCCATAAAATAGGAGCTAGAGAATTTGGATCCAATTACTTTTTCTTTTTCTCCACATAGTCTCATAGTGATGGTTCTCACTTTACTTCTGCTTAATTTTGACTCTCTTTTCAATATCAGTTTAAACCAGATTACTTTTACCTTCTGATCTCTCACTCATGGGACTTGGCATTAGAACTAGCAGGATTCTAGTTCTAATTTACTTGGAGAGACAATCTGATTGGCTTATCTTGATTTTGGTCTCTACCCTATCAGTTCTGGGTGGGTGATCGGTGTGGGGTAGGAAAAAACAAGTGGTTGTGTTTATTTTATAAATACGGAGACTAAGACCAATTTTTATCAGGTGATGGACAATTCTCAAGAGGGTGTCAGTTGAATGAGAAAGCTAAGAGAAGTTTATTGTAACTTTATAATAATATTCCCTTCATGAAACTGAATTAAAAGAAAAACATATAATAGAACACACATACCCCCACAAATATTATAAGCATTTTAAATCATATATATAATAGAAACATGCTTTCTTTCTTTCTCAGCATGGAGAAATCTTTTTGAAACCTAATGCCCAAAACAAACCTTATGAACTCAGTTTCTCTTGACAAGTGAGAAATTTTTTCTCAGTTTATTTACAAGTTACATTAATAGTGGGATTTAGCTTTTAACACAAGTGAGTTAATTATTTTAACATTCAATTATCCTAAATCATCAGATAATTCAGACAAACGAAGAACTGGTCCATCTAATTATTTTTATCACAAAGTGTAGAAATATTAGTCTCAGTTTAAAATGCAATGCTATCTGAGATTCCATGAGTTAACATAAATGTTATAATTGTTATACAGTAGGTAAACTACAATGTGTGACATATAATAAAGAGCTCAGTATAGAAATGTATATATTCTAACATTTACCTTGGAGCTACTGTAAGTAATCTGTTTAGATAACAAATATATAGACATATTTGAAATGATGTACTATTTAGAGTAACTACATTTCAACTCTTAGGTTGCTGAACGCTTTAACGAGAAGGGAAAAGAAGAAAGTTTTCAAAATTGCATGCTTTATTAACACATGAGTAAACTTATTAAGAAATGATGCTAATAAGGATGAAGTGAATATTTTCTGTCCTTTTCCAACTTAATGATTATTTTGTGTGTATATTTTTTAAAATCTACAACTACAAATGTTTCAGATACGTTGTCTTCCAGTTTTTGTGAAGATCTCATCTACTAGTTTGCATCCTGTATAATATTTAAAAAAGTGTCATATTGATATAAGGGATGATTCCGAAGTAAGATTGAGAGAGCAGGTGGTTGGGACTAGGGAATCTCATTTGTGAATTTTTGTTCAATATCTGCAAGATTATCTTGCAAAATCTTCAAGAAAGAGGCAATTACCTATATATCTCCACAATAAAGACAGAGTATTCAGTAGAATGAATGATAGTAACCAGGGAGGTAAATGGGTTGTCAAACTCTGTCACCTTATCGCTGAGGATTTCCTACATAAAAATGACAGGGAGGATATGTGATAACCTTAGACTTAAATGGTAGTAGAGCAAAATATAGAAAAGGATAATCACCTCTATACAGCGAATCTGATTCATTCCTCAGTGTGGGAAGGTGAGCTCTCTTACAAGTGTCTGAGGTATTGTTACAGACTCAGAATAGTAAGGACTGCCCATTTGTATTTGTATTGGTGGAGGGTGATAATTATTGTTCCAGGAGAATATTAATGCTTCTCCTCTTCAAAGGCAGCTTCAGAGTGGGAAGCTAGACAGTGCTATGAATCAAGGGATGCCAGTTCTCCCAGTTCCACAGGACAAGTGGTTTTGCCTTAACTTTCTATCAGATGATTAACTCCTCCGGATGAATGCGTTGCAAATCCAGGAAAATAAGCAGACAAGCATCCTGCTACAGGATTGATTAAAATGCTGCCCACTAGAGGATACCAAATAATCTATTGTTACATTTTTCAATTTAGCCGTGGATTAGTGTATTACAATGCCTGCTCAAAAGGAAATGAACACAAAGTAAGCACATACGAATAGAGGAAAGGATCAGAACACGTCCCATCTATGGGGTCATATTGGTGACAAGAGGAGTGATGTGCGGAAAGCATATTTTCATGGATAAATGAATATATGTGCCTGTCCCACCCTAATTATTCGGGTATATAGAACCCTTTTTGTTTTTAGGAAAATCATGAATCTTTATTAATAGCTTAAAAATTCCAAATGTGAGGATATTCTTACAGAAAATCTTAGCTCTGTCAGAGTTTTTTCAAGGGTCAATAGTAAAGTCGTGAAGACCATGCCTTAAATGCAGTGTATCTATATACAGACACAAAGCGTTCATCTTTTTCTAAGCCCAGGAACTTACTCACCTTCAGCTCTCCCTCCCAATATACGACACATAACATGAATTCTGAAAATGAAGTTAAAGATAAATAATTGGTAAATATAAAAAGTTCTAAGAATAAATTATTATAGTAAAATACTATTGACTTTATGCTATTTAAAAAATCATGTCAGACAGGTAGTTCCTTCTAGTTTAATCTTAAAATAAGCATCTGTTCAGATAAAATGCGTCAGGAAAGAAGCAAATTTATATAAACTTTATAACTCAGCTCTTCGCAGCTTCCCACTGTGAAATATAATGTGTCAGAAAAATACAATAACTTACAGTACCCTAAACTAAGCTATTATCTTTTAAGTCCATTGCAGTTGATAAAGATCCACCCTTTAGCCTTCATGAAGAGCAAGAGCTATGGCTGGAAGGATACTAAGGGGGACAATGGAATCTTATTCGCAACTTACTTCTGAAACAGTCTTTACTAATAGAAAAATAGAAAACTACTTCTTAACGTGGCTAAGAGTATTTTGATCCCCAATGCCCTCCATTTTTACTTTTAAATATTCATTTTACCACTATAATTATCATAAATGCCACATGACTTTTAGCAGCAGAAAAAGACAGGAGCATAAAGCAACCAGTGTTGCAAAGTTAGGAAAAGGAACTGGCTGGGGCAGGAAAAGCCACAGAGGTGATGCCTTATGTGGTTGAGACATTTCAGCCATGATTTTTCAATAAGGAATTCATTAAAGACAACTTAAATATTAGTTTTTCCACCATACATTCTCAAAAGAATAATGAAGTACCAAGAATTTTTTCTTCTGTCCAGATGTTAGAATAAATAGGTTTTTGGTCAGATACCAGAAATTTGGCTAAAGCCTATGATCATCTATTTAACTGTACCTAAATATCATTTTATATATATTTATTATTGTGGAAACATATGCATAACATAAAATGTACCTTTTAAACTATTTTTAAGTGTACAGTTTTGTGGCATTAAGTACATTCACATTTTCATACAACTGTCACCAGCAGCTATTTCTACTTTTTTGTCTTCCCAAACTGAAATTCTATCCATGAAATAATAACTCCCATTCTCCCCTCCTCCCTCGCTCCTGGCCACCTCCGCTCTGCCTTGTCTCTCTATAATCACATGTAAGTGTAACCACATAGCATAATGTCCTCAAGGTTCATCTATATTATAGCATATATCAGAATTTTTTTTCTTTCCAAGCCTGAATAATATTCCACTGTATGTATATACCACATTTTGCATACACATTCATCCACGGATAGACGCTTGTATTGCTTCCCACCTTTGAGCTATAATTAATAATGCAGCAATGAACAATGATGCACATATACCTCTTTGATTCTCTGCTTTTAGTTTTTTTGGATACATAAATGGGTTGGTAGGGTCAAGTGGTAATTCTATGTTTATTTTTTTAGGAACCATCATACCATTTTCTACAGCAGCTGCACCATTGTCCATTCCTACCTGTAATATACATAGGATTCCAATTTCTCCACATCTCCATCAACACTTGTTCTTTCCTGGGTTTTGTTTGTTGTTTGTTTTGTTTTGTTTTGTTTTGTTTTTGAGAATAGCAATCCTAATTAGTATGAAGTGATATATCACTGTGACTTGATTTATACTTTTCTAATGATAAGTTAGGTTGAGCATCTTTTCGTGTGCTCATTGGCCATTTATTTATGTATCTTTTTGGAGAAATGTCTATGCAAGTCCTTTGTCCATTTTTTAATCAGGTTATTTATTTTTGTTGTTGAGGTGTATTAATCTATTTGTTTATTTGCTTATTATTTTTTTTTAATTTTTTAATTTTTAATTTTTTAATTAAGTAGTTCGTATGGTGGAAGTTACAATATGCATTCTTGCCATACTGGAGTCTACACTGAATTTATAATTTTATCACTTCCTACTAATGTAATGCCCTTATGGGAACCATTACTATTATTGATTCATGATTTTAATACAAATAATTACAAATGACTATTAAAATTAAATGGTAGTAGTGTCTGTTGGATTTGTAGAAGCAGAAGAAGAAATGAAGGAGAAGGAAAGAGATGGGGGAGGGGAAGAGGAAGAGGAAAAGGGGAAGACAAGAGCCAAATAAAAATATCTATACAATCCATGAAATGTCAAGAAAAGATAACATGACAGAATAAGCCAAACATTTAAATAATTTTAGTAAATGCAAATAATTCAAAATTTCTGCAGTTTCCTGATTGGCAGGAAGAAACTATTTACATCTAACCATTGTGTATTTACATAGTTGCCAATTTAAAAATAATATAATAATATATTATCATTTGAGAAATGGGTTGCCCACATAGTATAAGAGTAGATGTAACATAATCCAGGTGGTTTCCCTCGGTTTACAGTCCCTACGTGTGACCAAGACTTGCAGTTTTCATACTCCTGGAAATCTCCATTGCTATCATACCTCTTGGTATGTAAGTTATAATCCTTATAGTATAGTAGAGTATAGTAGAGTAAATTGAAGAATTTATACTAAACATCTAAGTGCTTCTCTTTAAGGGATTGCTTATAAATATTGTCCTGTCCTATTTCCTGAAAGAAATTCAGGCATAATAAGCATACATTATCTTCCCACAGGAAGAAGAAGAATTCATGGCTAGTTGTTTTTCAAAAATATTTATCCTGTGGTTTTCCAGAATTCCTGAAAGCTCATTTTTCTACACCCTATTATTTATTGACCGAGAAAATCAAAACAAAACAGAAAAATATGATGCTATCATAAGATACATCTAAATCAAAGTGACAGAGAAAGATTTTAGAAGTCAAAAGTAAAGCAAATTTTATACAGGCATAAAGTAAAATATGAAATAGTAATACAGTAGGAATTTAAAACAAAAATTGTTGCAGAATACAAAAATATTTTTATATAGTGAAATAGACATAGTTCATAAAGAAAATATGTTATAAAGTCTTAGTACTGAATAAAACTATCAGGCTAAGGAAAAATAATTTTAAGGAATGAAGGAAAGAGAACTAGCATAGAATATAATTTTAATACACTTTTTCAATAGTGGGCAAAAATAAGCAAAAATAATGATAGAGCAAACTAAATAGTATAATGTAAAAACTAACAATGAATCAACAGTCAGGAATCAATGAAATATTTAGAAACCCTTGTAACGTACACAGTAAAGTGAAAACTTGCCAATTATTTTACCAACTAGAATTGTGTAGATACATTTCTGATCAGAATTCAACAAATTGAGAACGTAGAAATGTTTAAACAAAATAAATGAATAATTTGAAAAATATAGCGAGATATTTTAATGAAGAAATAGTAATCTAAAGTTAATATGGAAAAATAGCTGAAAATAAATTGAAGACATGAAGGCACTTGCTCTTCTATATAGTAGATACATGACATAACGCATTTAAAGATGACCTACGAGCTTCTATAAGAGAAGGATGGGGGTGGGTGATATAGGTGATGTTGATTAGCAAGTGCACTTGTGATGGATGGACATTGGTTGATGTATGGATGTATTTAATCATTATATTGCACACCCGAAACTAGTACAACACTGCATGTTAACTATACTTGAATCAAAATTTAAAAAAAAAAAGGATGGAGGGGATGGACAAAAAGAGGTGAAGGGGAGTGGGAGTTACAAGCTTAAAGTTGTGGAATAAATAAGTCATGTGGGTGAAAAGTACAGCATAAGGAATAAAATCAATGATATTGTAATAGCGTTGTAAATTGACAGATGGTAGCTACATTTGTGGTGAGCATAGCATAACGTATAGGCTTGTCCAATCACCATGTTCAACACCTGAAACTAATTTTTTTTAAATGGATAAGTTTCACAAACAAAAATATCCAAAAATGGACATTAAATACAGCTCATATATGTGATAAGATTTAGACTTAAACAAATCATGATGAACATCTATTGAATAAATGGTGCCAGGGTACGTTTTTTGACTATTTGGATAAAAATAAACAAAATCTCTAAAAATATCATGTGCAAAAAGAAACACAAATTATTATTTTTTTTAATGGAAGGATGGATTTTGGGGAGGAAGAAAGAATAAAAGGAAAAAAAAATCTCCAAATGATTATATGACTAATCTTGGTTTTGAGAAGAGATTGTCTAAGTGTACCGCTATATGGGTATTATTTTTTCATTGTTAGGCATGTATTTTTCTCCAAATCTATCATGTCTTATGTTTGTGCAATTAAAGAAAATATGGTATGTATAATTTGTAAATACATGAACATACAATTCCATAATAGAGAGTGGTTTCAGATGATTTTGCAAAGTCATGTATTAACCAAAAGCCCAAGATGTAAGCTGACTGTGCACTCTATATCCCATTTCTCCTGGGACATGAAGATTTTGACTGACTCTGCTCACAAAGGGACAGTAAAGACTTAGTTTTTAGTCCCACATATAAGTGGCTTGGAAGTCACCATTCCGTCTGAACAAGTAAAAAGCTGAACTGACTGAAAAGTAAACAACTCTTTTTGGATCCATAGAAGGGTGAGGATGCAAGACAATTTGCTGCCCTTAAGACTGGAGAGACAGACAGGTGAATATAGGGAGTCAAGGCTAAACCTGAGCAGAGGCTCATAAGCAGAAGTTGCCAGGGGAACCAATGCCAGGGTAGGAAAAGCTGAACTATAAAAGCCTAATTGATGGGGGCTCAGTGCAGGCAAGTCTGAGAGTTAAAAACTCTAGGGGGATCAAATCATAGGGCTGCCCTCACACTTTTGTGTGTTTTATGTCTGGAAGCTCAACCGGGTTCTCACAGTAAATATTGGAGAAAAATCCCTTCCTTTTTCCAGCAAGGGAAGGGAAAAATAAACCAGTGAAATATGAAAGAACACTCTGATCTTCTTAACAAGGCCTGCTCTCAGTAGAAATTGGTTAACCAAAAAGCCTAACTTGCTGGGGTATTATCACAGCCTAACTGACATGGAGGAAGAGAAATACCCAACTCTAACCCATTGTAGCCCCCCTGTCTCATGTAAGTGGGGAAAACACAAAACAAAACAAAACAAAAATAACAACTGAGAAATATTTGTAAAGTTCACAGTCCAGTGAGTTCAAAGACTTACTAAAATACTGAAACTTAATCATAAGACTATAGGACAGGGGCGCCTGGGTGGCTCAGTCGTTAAGCGTCTGCCTTCGGCCCAGGGCCTGATCCCAGGGTCCTGGGATCGAGCCCCACATCGGGCTTCTCTGCTGGGAGCCTGCTTCTTCCTCCCCCACTTCCCCTGCTTGTGTTCCCACTCTCGCTGGCTGTCTCTCTCTCTGTCAAATAAATAAATAAAATCTTAAAAAAAAAAAAAAGACTGTAGGACGTTTCCACTTGTCCCACATTCACTACCACCTTATGAAAGGCCTATTCACAGCAGTTCCTTTTACTCAGTACATCACATTTAAGTATCAAGAACAAAATTAGAGAGTATGCCAATAACAAAAAACACAATTTGAAGAGACAGAGCTAAAATCAGAACCAAGCACCTCAGGAATGTTGGAAATTTAGACTGGGTGTTTAAAACAACTATGGTTAATATCTTAAATGATCTAATCAGGAAAAAAAAAGACAGCATGTAAGAACAGATGGAATATGTAAGCAGAGATTTAGAAATTCTTAGAAAAAATAAAAATAAATGGTAGTGATTAAAATCACTCTGACAGAAATGAAGTATGTTTCAATGGCTTATTAGTGGACTGGATATGGCTGAGGAAAGAAGCTCTGAGCTTGATGATATATCCATAGAAACCTCCCAAACTCAAACGCAATGAAGACAAAGACAGAAGACAGAGAGAGAGAGAGAAAGAATATCCAAGAACTGTGGGACAATTATAAATGGTGTAACACACAATGGGAATAAAAGAAGGGGAAGAAAAAGAAAGCACAGAAGAAATATTTGAAACGATAGTGACTGAGCATTTCACCGAATTAATATTGGACACCAATCCACAGATCAAAGAAGCTCAGAGAATACCAAGCAGGATAATGCAAAAAAAAAAAAAATTAAAAAACGAAAATGAAAAGGAAAAGGAAAAGGAGAGGAAAGGAAAGGAGAGGAGAGGAAAGAAAGGGAAAGAAAGACACGCAAATCCAAATCTAGGCATATAACTTTTAAACTACAGAAATAAAAGAGAAGGAAGGCAGGAAGTCAGAAAAGAAGGAAAAATGTTGAAAGAAGCTGAAGTTAAAAAAAGAAACAAACACCTTACTTATTTATAGAGAAACAAAGATAAGAATTACATCTGACTTCTGCGAAATCATACAATCAAGAAAAGAGTGGCTGAAATATTTAAGTGTTGTGAGAACAAAACCACCAACCTGAAATTCTGTACTCTGAAATTATCCTTTAAAGTGAAATAGAAATAAAGATTTTCTCAGACATAAAAAAAATGAGGGAATGTGTTGCTAGTAGACCTGCCTTGCAAGAAATGTTAAATGTAATTCTTCAGAGAGAAGGAAAATAATATAGGTCAGAAACTCAGATCACCATAAAGAAAGGCAGAATATGGAAAAAAGATTAAGTGAAGGTAAAAAAAACAAAAACAAAAAACTTTTATTTTTTTAAAAAAACTTCCTATTTTTTAAAGGATTTACTTATTTGAGAGAGAGAGAGATCTTGAGGGGAGTGGAGAGGGGCAGAGGGAGGGGGGAGAGAAAATCTCCAGGAGACTCCCTGCTGAGCATGGAGTCTGACGCAGGGCTCTATTTCATGACCCTGAGATCATGACCCCAAGACCATGACCTGAGCTGAAATCAAGAGTCCAATGCTTAACCAACGGAGCCACCTTTCTGTATGCTTATATCTAAGTGAAATGAATGACAGCAGTGTTATAAGGGCTGGAATGAAGGGAGAGATGAGAGAGGAAAATAGGGTTATTTTGTTATATAAGCTAATCATACTACCCATGAAACTCTATAGTGTTGTATGAAAGTGGCCTTGAATTCATTGTCAATGTATATTGCAAAATTTAGGGCAACCAATAAAAAAAAAGTAAAGAATAAAAAGCATAACATATTCTAAGACAAATGAGAAAATACAATCAGATAACAAATCACCAAAGAAGATATATAGATGGCATAAAAAACATATGAAAAGATTTCTGTATCATATGTAATAGGGAAGTGCATTTTAAAATAATAAAAAAATAATGAGATACTATTTCACACTTATTAAGATGGCCAAAATCTGGAATACTGACAATACCAAATGCTGACTAGGATGTGAACAACAGGAACTCTCGTGCATTGATGGTGGGAATGCAAAATGGAAAAGGCACTTTGGAAGATAGTCTCTTACAAAGCTAAACATATTCTTACCTTACAGTCCAGTAATGGTGCTTCTTGATATTTACCCCCAAAAAACTGAAAACATACCCACACAATAACCTGCACATGACTGGTTATGTCTGTCTTACTCATAACTGTCAAAAACTTGGAAGCAACCAAGATATCCTTCTATTGGTAAATGGATAAATAACATGTGGTGTATCCAGACAATGATTATTATTTAGTGCTAAAAAGAAATGAAAAGGCATGGAAGAACCTTAAATGCACACAACTAAGTGAAAGAAGACAATCTGAAAAGCCTGCGTACTATATGAGTCCAACTGTATGATATTCCGGGCAATATTCTAGAAGACAGTAAAAAGAACAGTGGTTGACAGGAATCTGGGGGTAAGCGGAGGAGGGATGGATAGATAGAACACAGAAGATTTTTAGAGCAGTGAAAATACTCTGTATGATATCGTAATTATGGATACACACCATTAAACATTTGTCCACACTCATAGAATGTACAACACCAAAAGTGAACTCATGTAAACTACGGACTCTGGATGATTATGATCTGTCAATGTAGGTTCATCAATTGTAATAATCCTATCACTCTGGTAGGGATGATGGTAACAGAGAGGTATGTGTGTCCTGGAGCCAGGGTGCGTGGAAAATCTCTTTACCTTTCTCTCAATTTTGCTGAGAACCAAAACTCATCTAAAATACTAAATTCTTAAAAAATTAATAGTAGGTAGGAGGGGAAGTGAGGAAGAGCATAACAAGTCACCTCTATATTATCTAAAGCTGACCTTGGTACTTTATCAAATTTTGGTAATAAACTTAAGAAGCAAGAAATTTCAAAGTTGGCATGAAATAAAATTAAATTTCTATCTTATCTTTGAATTTTAGTATTAAAAATAGGATCACTAAATTTGTGGTGACCAAGACAAACTGAATTTAATTTGCTATAGTGACTTGGGATATTTGTTTTTCAGAGTTTCAGACTGAAGTATCAATATGAGGCAAAAACACAGAAGAAAGATACATAAAGGCTTGAAAAGTATTTGCCTAAGTATGTATTTCACATGTCTTAATATTAAATATCATGTCTTAATATTAAATATTAAGTGTTAAAATTAATCTAAGGCACCAATAACAAATTAGAAATAAATATTTGAAACATACATAAATAAAAGTATAAGATCTCTAAAAAAATAATAATATATATCAATAAAGCAGGGAAAATTCTGTGATGGAAGTGAGGGCAAAAACACTTAACAAATTACTTAAGAAATGCAAAAGTTTTGTAGAGTTATTTAAGATTTATGCTCCATCTGAATTAAGAAATGTCAATATAAAATATGTGGAAGAGAGAATGGTAAAACTACTTGTCCTGATCTGTAGGTCATTTCATATTAGTATATAAGTTATAGACAGGAAGTTGACAATATTTGTAGAGAGATTTAGAAATGTCCATGGACTTTCACTTGGATTTTTTTTTCCTGTGGCTACAAATTAAGGGCATAATCAGAAACTATTTGTAAAAATAATTGTGGCAATGTTATTTGACATAGTCAAAAAAAGGGAAAAATTATAAAGAGCATAAGTTCAAAAAAGCACAGATATTTGTTAATTAAATTATAGCAAAGCAATATTTGTGATAAAATTACAGCACTGAATTACATTATAGCACTAATTTATGATAAATATGTTTTCAAAAATATGTGAAAATACAGGAAAATAAATTGGACCAATGTTAAATGAAAATTTTAGGATAATAATATGACACATCACAGTGTTGATTTTGTTTTGAGAAATAACCTTAAGAAATGATTGGGTCGCAATCCACGAAGACCTCAACCTGTGGATTAATTCATCCTCTCTTTCTCTCTTATTCCAACTCTATTCAATGTCTACAGTCTAATACTTAATAAATCTCAGATCTTGAGAATATCAACAGGTTTAAAAATATGGACACAGAAGCCAGACTGAGGAAGTTATCATAAGGCCAATAATCTTTCTTTCAGTTGACTCATTCCTTAAAGCAGATGCTGATGAGGAGAGAAAAATAAAAACATTTCTTCAAGAGCTGTAATTATAGGTGGTCACAGAAAATAATCTTGTGAAAACTAGGAAACAATGTGCAAAGGCAGAGAAACAAAAAAGGAGGAAATAAAACTTTTCTTTTATTCCTTCCTTCCTTCCTTCCCCCCTTCCTTTTTTTTTTTTTTTTTTTTTTTTTTAGAACCTAAGTGTTGACATCATGTTTAGCATTTTACTTCTGAACTCTAGTTTAATCCTCTTATAACTCAGCACTGAGGCTCAGAGCTGGGATTGAAAGCTGAGTCTGTGAGAATCCAGTTGGTGAGACTTCAGTGTATCTCTTATACTTTACTGCTTCCTATTGTAACTTGCACCCTTGGCATAATCCTAGAGAGATGTCCTGAGATAACCTGTTCATCTTGAGCACTAATTTATAATGAAAATGATGTAACATTTGCTGTATCGGATCAGGAAAATATTCTTTGTTTTATAATGATGATTCGATCAAGTCTAATCAAGATATATCCTAAGTATAGAGATTCCTAAATATCTACACCTTGAAAGAATTTTAGTGTTCAAGTAATATAGTCTAAATTTTACAGATATGAAGCCTGAATCACAGAGTAGAACATTCTTTAATCCCACTTCAGTGTCCCTGGTCTTTTATTTTTTTATAAGTACAAGCAAAAGCAGCAATCCTCCATACTTTAAAATTTATCATTCACTTTTAAAGTGTAAATGATCCAATTTTCTTAAATTTCCTGGCAGATAATTCTTCTAGTTTACTTGTATAATTTCTTATTAATTAACAATGACATTTGAGGGGCACCTGGGTGGCTCAGTGGGTTAAGCATCTGCCTTCAGCTCAGGTCATGATCTCGGGGTCCTGGGAGGGAGCCCTGTGAGAGGCTCCCTGCTCCTTGGGCATCTGCTTCTCCCTTCCCTCTGCTGCTCATCCTCTCTCTCCCTTCCTCAGGCTGTCTCTCAAATAAGTAAATAAAATCTTTTTAAAAAATGATATTTGCGGTAAAATTCACAAGCTATTTTTGCCATTTTGCATAGATACTAACAATTTCATTTAAATATCCAAATGAAAGTTAGGTAAGTAATAATGCCATGTGCAGTGCGATAATTACAGAATCTAACTAGAGAGAGATATTTTCCCCAACATAGTTATATGGATATATATAGAGAGAACAGAATAGGAACTGAATAGCAAAAGGTAACATAAATATGCCTTTTAAAAAATGAAATTCACAGTCATTTTTATTTTAAAGCTATAGATACCACTTAAAATTATATAATTAAGGGATTGAATGGTAAAATATTAAAGTGTATGCATTTTTCTATTGACAGTTGCTGAGAACATATCTTCACTATAACTTCCTTATCAAAAAAATACTTTAAGTTCATTTGAATTGTTACCAAATGAACAGTTTTGCTTTTATTGATATTTATATATCAGTTATTTGCATGTATTTTGCCGGAGTTCATAAACTATGTCTTTGTAACTAAAGTGTAAACTTGATATTCAGTTTGTATTGCCCGAAGACTCATTTCAGACCCATGTGAACTTAAAAGAAATAAAAAAGAATTACTTGTGCATTCATCTGCAAATAACCCAGTTTGGTGCTTGTACTTTATCTTCTTTGCTAATCCACCCAAAAACCTAACCCAAGTGAACTTGGGTTAGTCCGTCTCCTAGTGCAAGAATAATGCCAACTGCTTTCAGCCTCCCTTCACTTTAGCCAGCAGTGATTTTCAAGATATCCAGTCTCTTTTTCTGAGAATCATGGAAATGCGTTGAAAGAAGTTAAAGACACAACGGTATTCGTATGACAGAAAAATATTTTAAATCTCATTTCTTTTTCTGGAACAACATAAACTATTTTTTGAAGCTCTCAGCTTGGTTATAGACTGAACTCTGTGCTGTGATTCAGACCCACTGTGTAGAAGGAAGGAGGCATTACAGGCTTGATCTGCCACAGCAGAAGTGTGGAAAGCCATGGTCACAAGAGACGTGTCAGACCGATTCTGTTTGCCTAATGGCATAGGGGAAAGAGTAAGAGTGGGAGTACAATATTTCTGGACTATGTAATTACACAATTAATACCTAGGAATTAGAGAAGCTTTTTTTTTTTAATTTAAAAAGGGAAATATAAACAAACAAAAGAACAGAATGTATAGAATCCATATTGACCACAGACAGGTAGGATTTTTTCCTTCCTTATTTCTCAAATTCCCTTTTCTTTATGGTATTTTCCCCCCTATGAAAGTCCCAAAGCAAAAGTATCCTGAGGCTCTTGCCTCGGGAGGAATCAGCTTACAGTGTATAGAATCCATATTGACCACAGACAGGTAGGATTTTTTCCTTCCTTATTTCTCAAATTCCCTTTTCTTTATGGTATTTCCCCCCTATGAAAGTCCCAAAGCAAAAGTATCCTGAGGCTCTTGCCTCAGGAGGAATCAGCTTACAGTGCCTTCTGCTTTGCTGCTTCACTAACCTTTTATCCACTGTAAGCATCTGGAAAATCTACATTAATACTTACCTTGGCTTAAGAGACACAGATGGGTGTATGTAAATGGAGTAGGAACGATCACATGTCAGGCATTGGCTGCACGTCAAATTGTTCTGTAGCGTCTGATGTCTCTAAACGAGAACTATAGAAAGCAGTATTTTGCTCCACAGATAACATGGAACAGTGTTGATCAGTTGATCATCTCTGCAATTGTGGGAAAGATATAGTGTGGAGAATGCAGAATTAAAAAATTAAGAATTAAAATGTAGACCAAGTTGGAGGAGGGCTATGTATTTTTTCACTGAGGGAATTGTTTTTCGTGTTCCTAGATCCTTTTTTTCTCCTTATTACTGAGTTCTTCTTAAAAGAGTGACAAATAAGAAACTCATTAGCAATCCATGGCACGTTAAAAAAAAAAAAGAAAAGATAGCATAAAACATCAGTAGCCGACTAAGACCTCATAGGTCTTCTAGAGAAAATAGCATCATTCTTTACAAATTGATTAATATAATTCTCAGGAGTAATCTCAGAGTAAAAAAGCAACAAGAATAATACACAAAAAACCCCAAGCTTGCAACTACATAATCTTGGGAAGTATAGATACATGTTTTTTCTTAAAAAGAAAACTAAGAAAAGCTAAAAGCATGGTTGTATTTTTTTTCTTTCATGAGTTTTTAAAAATTTTTTATTATGTTATATTAGTCACCATACGGTACATCATTTTTGATGTAATGTTCCATGATTCATTATTTGTGTATAATACCCAGTGCTCCATGCAATACGTGCCCTCGTTAATACCCATCCCTGGGCTAGCCCATCCCCCCACCCCTCTCCCCTCTGAAACCCTCAGTTTCTATTGAATTAAGCTATGGAGCAACCTCATCATATCCAAACACCTCCTTGGATAAATGAGGAAACAGAGCAGCAAAGTTGCTGATGGAAATTGCCATTGTGAGTTGGCAGCAAAATAGCAAAGTTGGGCCAAATGACAACCTGTGTGATTCACCTACAGACGTAAGGTGTTTCAAGGTCAACATGAAGTAATTGAAGAAATATCATTAGTATTCTCTTTTGCTTTTACTATTCTCATTGCTTGTGAAGAATGTTTGCCCTCAGAGTACATGGTGTTAGAATTCTGCCTTATTAATAAGTGCAAAACAATAGCCCAAGTAACTGCTTACTGAAGCGGCCATTTGTGAGTCCTCCCCCTGACTGGTTTTATGGTATATACCATGTAGCAGGAGCCCCATTACTGGGGGGATGTGGAAACAAGAGCATAATAAAAGTGGGGAAACTGGCTTTATTGCCATGTTGTAGCTTTCACTAGTGGAAGCAAATTATCAGAGGCACTGCAGGAGATTCTTAATCTGACTAATGCTCAGAATATAAAACAATGTAAACTAATCCATAAGTGGATTAGAACTGAGGGCCCTGAAGTCTGTGCACAATGAACTGGTTTTATCATCCAGTGTTCCCTGTGCCTTGGTATCCGAGCTGTTTTAGGATTGGATTACCATCAAGAGGGGAACTAAAATTATGGGGGCAATAGCCAGTATTTAAAATTATGCTGAAATTATGAGGCATGTAGTCAACTCTTAACCCCCTCACCTCCTTTAGAAAAAAGTCATATCTACTTCTCCTCTTTTCTCATGCAACACTCAAGGTTATATGTTGATCCCTTACAATGACAGCCACCATTTTGAACTGTGTTCATCTTTTTTATGGATGGTAGGTATAGGGAGCGCATACAACATGTTGGGACCAGTACACTTGGACACAGCATGGGTGGCAATTACAGGAAAGTGAAAAGTAGTTTGAAGATTAGGCGAGTGAATATAACAGATTAAATGGTTTCAGGTTTATAGCAGATAGAATCAAAATAAGTGCTTAGCTAGGTTTGCCTGGAAAACTGACTGAAAGAAATGGCTATAAATATTAGAGTAAGAGTATTAAGTCCAAAGCTGTGAAGGGTTTGAGATGTTATCCTATTTTCAAGCTGACCAGTTAGCGTGACACCTTTTCTCTCTCTCTCTCCCTCTTTGTCTCTCTCTCTCTCTCAAACACACACACACACACACACACACACACACACACACACACACACACACACTTATACACATACACATACAGGAACCCCAGACCTTTGCATTAGAGAACAGACTTTGTGTTTGCTCACAGGCTAATCTTATCAGCACTGGATCCCCATGATCCAATTTCCTAAGGGGCCAGACAATGGGACCCAGATGTCACCTGTATGTGCAGTAGGAATTTTACCACTGGAGAGGAATCATAAAATAAGGAGACTCAGAGCATATACAGGGTGACTGGCACATCTACTCTTCCTCCCTTCCGGAGAGAGAGAGAGAAAGAGAGAGAGAGAGAGAGAGAGAGAGAGAGAGAGAGATTGAAAAAGAGATTTGCTCTGGAATGTAAACAAATCCTCTCTGAGGAGGATAGAAAATATCTCTACCCAGAAATGTTAGCAAATGACTCCAGAGCAACACAGATCTCTAACTTGCAAATCATGCTTACAATTTAATCGTTCAGTCCTGACCAGGCAGAAACATGAAAATATTTACCGAGAGTAGAGTTGTTTAAAAACAATGAGAATTTGCTTGGCAGCCTGATTTGAAATGGGTTGGTTCACATGCCAGGGGAAAAACAAAGAAACAAAACCAAATAATAAGCTGTTAGAGGATAGGAATGATTTCTATGTTTTTATTCTCTCTCTTATAACCTAACATTGTTTTAGAAGTAGATAATATTGAAATATAGAATATAACATATTAGGCCACATTCTGTGTTTTCACCCAACTCTATTGTAACATATTTTGAATAAATATGGCTCATGGAATTCAACCACAAAGTGATTTCACTTTGTCTTCCAATATTCCTTTAAAAACATTTACTGTGGGATATTTACTCACTACCTCTGGATAAAAACAGGAATTTAATGTTTGTTCGTTTGTTTTTTCCTTCCCCTATCATTAGGCAAAAATCGTTAGGTTAATAAGAATTAATAAAAATAAGTGTTAAGTTACAAGTGACACTTTGAGGCCCCTACTTGAAATGTTCAGTCCTCTGTATTAGTCAGTGTGTCCAACTTTATACATACATATTCTCCTCTCATGGAAAAAAGGCTGAACATAGCCATGTGATGTCCAGAAAAGGGAAATAGTTACCTACTGCTTATTTTGTTATTCACCTCTAAATTTGTTCAGTTGTTTTTTTTCTCCAAAGTTGAAGTTGAGAAAGAAAAGTCAGAGAAATAACAAATATTTTGCTTTATCAGCAGTTTCACAATTGCCGGGTCCTGCAAGTAGTTAAAGCTGGATTGATCTTAAGTGGCACTTTCCTGTGTATAAGGATGGGGGATTCTTCGTAGATTTATCATTATTGGAGATGTCTTAACTGCATCCATAGGAAATGCCCTCTTCATTCAACAGGTTGCTTTACTCTTTCCACGGTGCCTAGACAAGTTGAAATTGACTTTAGCTTCTATCAGTTGTATAACTGTTTTAGTTAGTCCCATTACACAGTTCCTAAGGTGACCCCATGCTGGGATGGTCTTAAGTGTGGCACATGTTTGATTGATGAACATTCACAAAACCTTTGATGTAGCCAAGTCTTGGAATACAGGCAGATCCCATTGGGCCACTTCTCTTTGACTCATCTCCCAACATCGAACTAGCAGCACATCTGATCTCAAGCAAAAGTTAGAAATGAGGCACCTCTGCTTCCTCAGACTGAGTGGGGAAAACACTCACCCCTGTCATCTCCTTAAGGCCTTTCTATTTAAACGTGGGGTGGAGAAAAAACAATTATTTTCTCTCCCACTTGGTGGAGTGGAGTCACAGGAACTTTCTGCAAAGAAATCCTTACAAATCCTCTGTTTTACAACATTCTATCCCATCTTTAGCTTCAATGTGAGTAAGGGGTTTAAGACTGATTCACAGCTACTTCCATTAGTGCATTTTTTAAAAGATTTTATTTATTTATTTGAGAGAGAGCGCGAGAGCACGAGAAGGGGGAGGGTGAGAGGGAGACGCAGGCTCCCCACTGAGCAGGGATTCCAACGCGGAGCTCGATTCTAGGACTCTAGGATCATAACCTGAGCCAAAGGCAGACGCTTAATCGACTGCGCCACCTGGGCGCCCATTAGTGCATTTTGAAAGGTAGTTTTCTTTAAAATATAGAATGCACTGTCCTTTCAGCCTAAACTAAGCCAAGGATGTGTCCTATTTAACTTCCTGATATCGTACTATAGGCTCCTCAAATATAGTAATTAGCTCTTGTATTTTTGTTTTTACACCACAATATGCTAGGTTTTCAGATGATAGCTAACAGTTGTCTGTGAACTAATAAGACAATCATTTCAAATGTGTTTGAACTATTTTATATTAAAAAATGCAATCTGTAGACATGTGCTGAGGATTCCCTCTTATAGAAAAGACAAGTTTTCAAGTGAATAGTTTGGTTCTTCCAGACTTGCTGTGTGAACCTGGGTACATGACCTAACGTCTTTTTCTGAGTTTCAGTGTTCTAATATATATAGCTGGAATGAAACTATTTTACAGTGTCTTTGCAAGAATTCCACACAATTTATGTAAAGTTGACAGGGCCTGGTACGTGGACGCATATAAAATATTGCATATTTTGCTACTAATGTTTCCCACCAAATTGAAATTCTGATATAGGTTGCAAAATGTAGCTAGAATTCTGTCTCCATTTTTGCCCTGCTAATCTTTCAGTGCAAAACTAATAAAGGTGAAAGTCAAGGTGGAGGGAAAGACAGAACATAAAAGGGAATGAATATTTCTCCTTTTAGATTATCTCCCCAGGTAATTCATTATTGTCTGCATCCTTGGTGATTATGACTTTGAAAAACTCTGTATAAAGAGGTTCATAATATATATAGCCAGATGAAGTAAAAATTGCATTAAGAAAAAAAATTTAAAAACATGGGAAAATGAAAATTTTCAAAACCAGAATTTGATAAAAATAAAGCACAGATTTTAAAAATAAGAATTAAAAATATCATGTTAGGATATTAAGTTATGAAATATCTAAATATTATCCTTTGTGCTGAACACAGGAATGGTAAAAACAAAAATACCTTTAAACTCCAAAAAGGAAAATTATTCAAAATCAATATTACTGCGAAAAACAATTTTTACGGAAATGAAAGTCTGGCTATCTGCATAATGATTATTAGCCCTGTGGGACTTAACAGATTATTGTTATAATATCAAAAAGGTATGATTAGTATTTTAGGAAATACAATGTCACTTATTAATATGTATGTGAGATAATAATAAATGTTCAAATAATGGTACGCATATATTGTTATGCTTATAAATGGGAGCTAGAAAACAAATCCATAGGAGAGAAGTAGGAAAAAGATCTCAGATGCTGCATTTCTCTCTAATAAAGCAATGACGTCTTTTAGTGAGGGTTAAAACACTCTGCGTCAACGGGCTTTTATCATGTGGAAATAACTAAAAGGCTTTTTTTTTTTTTTTTTTTTTTTTGTATTCAGACCGTCATGAAGGCCAACAGCTTTTTAACGCAGGGGCCGTATTTGAATGGTGAAAAAGAAAGCTTTTGAGCCTGTGAGGACTTACGTTTTTCAGAAGGAGAGTTGCTAGTATTTCCAAAGTATGGTGTAATAGACTCTGAATTCTGCTAATGAATACTGATATTTTGTAGCTACATTTATACCACATAACAAAACAACTTTTGAAACTGCTTTCTTATTATTGTTTTAAAAATATATCAGATGATTCTTTTATTATGTTCAGTTAGTCAACATATAGAACATCATTAGTTTTCGATGTGGCGTTCCACGGTTCGTTAGCTGCGTGTGACACCCAGTGCTCATGACATCATGTATATCAGATGATTCTTCGCTGTGAAGTAGCGCCATTACCTAGCAATGCTTTGCTAATTATATAACAAGGATACGTTAAATTTTTAACAATTGAGACAATAACATAGATTAATATGTGTTATTATATACAAATATATTCCATTTTAATCTTTAAATTATTGCTAAGAGAACTGTTTGCAATGACAAATGTTTCTGCCCTGTACAATATGGCAGCCACTAACCACACGTGGCTATTGAACATTTGAAATGTAGCTAGTGTGTCTGAGGAAATGAATTTTCATTTTATTTAACTTTAATTAATTTAAATTGGAATTCAAATCCCCCTATGTTATCAGTGCTGTCCATATGAGACAACACACCTTTAAAAACTGAACCACATATATTGGAAACCTGATTATCAAAAAGTATCCATTGCAGTCAAAATCATTCATCAAATCTGTCTAATAATTTCTAAATCATTTGTTGATTTTTCAAAATTGTATGAAGTAACATCACTAGGTGAAACATGCCTTTATCTGGTCTCCAATCTGACAAAAGGAATTGTGAATTGCATAATAAGTACTTATCCTCTGATTTTCCCAGCTTCTGGCACTTCGTGCAGCCAGAGGGCACCCAGGTGCTCTGCCACCTGTCCTAGATGGTACATACTTTGTGTCAGTACTTCCCACAATGACTGGTCTCAGAAAGACCTTTGTGACTGTTGATAAGGCTTACAAAAATGCTGCCTGTTTCATCACCCGCTTCACTGCCCCCATGAAGCTGAGCTTCCTTGGAGCAGTGGGTGAACACAGCACGTGCATTCACTCACCTGTGCCACGTAGTGACCGCTGGTAACATACCCGCCAGGCCCCATTAACTGCCACTGTGGCCAATGCTATGCAAATCAATCAGTATGGAAATATTTGAATATTTTAAGAATTGGTGCAAACTTTGTTGATCATAATCACTGATTACATAGGCTTAAGGAAATAATGTTTTTTAAAAACATTTTATTGGTCATTTTCTAGCATTTATCACTTTAGATATTGGCAGCAGAGACTCAGATTATAATTGTGTATATATCACTTAGGAAATTCATACAACATTTTAAGGAGCTGCATATGTTTAAGAGTAGGAATGAAAAATGAGGGGAAAAAAGCATGTTTACCCAGTAGAAACAACACCTTTTAACTTTCTGTCTGGATGATTTCTGTTTGGTTGATTTATTAATACATTTTGATCTTTTCAGTTTAACATCTGTTCAATTATCATATTCTTAACACACATTTCCTCAGCGTGTTTTCTGCTCCATCTTCCCTTTGTTCTCTTGGACAAATTCAGTGATGTTGATTTCATTTGGGATGTGCAGTATTAAAGGTTAAGTGGAGATTATGCAAGTGAAGTAAGCCATCAGGACAAAATCGGAGAAGTTCAAAGGAAAAATAATGGGAAAGGTGTTCAACATAGAAAAAGGGGTAGGAAAGGAAAAGGAAGACATGTTGTTTAAAATCTAGTGTTTTTGACTGATCCAATTATTTTTTTCATGGAATTTTGTCAAGTCTGGTAAATGTTACTATTACCTTACTTTGATGAAAAAAATATAGTACTGAAATTATGCTGACAGAGAGAGAATATTTCCTTTTCATCTTTCTATACTTTCTTCAGTTACTTAAATTTGCACATAATCTCTTAACCGGTTTACCTTGATTTTCTCATTTTCTGAATGAAAATTAACCTTTCTTTTTCACTTTGAAAAAAAGATTTCTCAAGGTCTTGTTCATTTTATAGTTTGTACCTTTCAATTTTTCCTTGTCTTTGTTTTTTTCCCTTTTTGCATAGCCTTTAATAGATAATCACATAATAAAGATAAATATGGGATCCAAGCTGGAATCCGATTTCTGTATATTCTCTTTCTCCCCCTCTCATTGTGAGAAATGAAATTATCAAGCTAAATATTGATATAAAAAGCAGATGTTCTTGGCTAATATCGACCGTCTTTAATAGAGTATAATTATTAAATAATGACCTAAGGAAAACACATACACATGCATAACTTGACCGTCTGACTCAGTGTGTAGGATCTATGGGTCACTTTTACCACCAATTAATTATACTTAGAACCTTTGTTATATTGAATCAGTGAATTCTAAGTTCGTATTAAATTTTATAAAGTTCTCAATTATGTGTCATTTTGCAGGTTTCTGTGGACTTCAAAATATAGAGAAAAAATATAAATTTCCTTTACAGAGATGTTTGAGCAAAGTCAGTTTCAGTATCTTTAAATCAAAAGTCCTAACAATAAAAATCTGATTTCAGTTGTTAGCATTTTCTTAATTGCATAATGGAATGCAATGAAAAGATTTTTACATCTAAAACAGCAGAAAATGGCAGGAGGAATACCTAATGTTTAACTGCAGCCATGAAAACTATTATCATGACTACAGAACTCTATTCTTTGTGTTTTATATTAGAAATGTAATATATTTCAGGGGCGCCTGGGTGGCACAGCAGTTAAGCGTCTGCCTTCGGCTCAGGGCGTGATCCCGGCGTTCCGGGATCGAGCCACACATCAGGCTCTTCTGCTATGAGCCTGCTTCTTCCTCTCCCACTCCCCCTGCCTGTGTTCCCTCTCTCGCTGGCTGTCTCTATCTCTGTTGAATAAATAAATAAAATCTTAAAAAAAAAAAAGAAATGTAATATATTTCAAACTTTAGAGTCTAAAGCTTGACTCTGAAACTTTAGAAAGACTCTATCCTCTCCTTTCTTCCAACATGTTTTTTTATTATTATTTTTTTAATTTTTAAAATTTTTTTTATTATATTATGTTAGTCACCATACAGTACATCCCTGGTTTTTGATATAAAGTTCGATGATTCATTAGTTGTGTATAACACCCAGTGCATCATGCAATATGTTTTTTTAATAATCAGAACTATTTTACTGATATGAGAACATAAAATTAAACTGAGGGAGTAGAAGCATCAACTATAGGTATTTGAAAACAAAATATTGCTTGCTGGCTTCTTATAGCACCTTTACCTCTAGCAAAGGTAAACCTTTCGTTATCTGTATTTGGCCATGATTTTATCAGGTTACACACACACACACACACACACACACACACAACTCATCTCTTTTTATTTATAACTATAAAAATATTTTCCCCTACATAGTTTTTACATTAAGTTTCTGCTATGATTTTATTCTAATGGGCTTTGTAGCACATCACAGTGAACAAGAAACTAGTAGAGAATTATTTCCATATGAAGCACCAACCCCCAACTACCTCAGGTAATTATTAGAATGGAGTGAAGGGAGGTTATAATGGATCAAGCTATCCTATTTTAACTGTACTGATTATATTTCACAGTGGTTACATGGGCCCCTGTGGATTGTATGAATTAATATGCCTCCAAAAAGGAACAGCCTCACCCTACTCAAAGAGTAGAGTCCGTTGCTGTATTTTACACTATCACTTCATAACTTAATGAATGAAAGCTAATTCTCTCCATGATTATCTATAACTCAGACAAATCCCATGCGTATTACTGAACCAAAAATATCAGTTATCACTGTGCTCCGACTGCAGATGTAGTTCGCTCAGTCTTTAAAAACAACCTGAATTTGAAAATGCCATCACGAACTCATGTGTTTAAGCAATCTTACTGAAGTAATTACTCATCACATTTCTTTTTTCTTTCTTTCTTCCTTTCTTTCTTTCTTTCTTTCTTTTCTTTCTTTCTTTCTTTCTTGAGAAACCACACATACTTATGTTGATATAATACAACCCTGATGCTTAGTTTTTTTTTAATGATATTTGTTTTATTTTCTATAGACTTTTTTCCTCTAAAGAAGTTATGTAATTTAACTATGCAGCATGAATTGAGTTTCAATGGTGACTAATTATATAAGTAACAGCTTTCAGTTAAACTACCCTGGCAACACTTAGCAACCTGAAATTGCTAAAATAGAAACCAGTTTCTTAACAAAGTAGAGTATTTACAACAATATTTAATTAAGATATTTTTAATGAGAGGTATAATGCTTTAATGGAAAGTCTTCTTACGTACAATTTATAAATGGAATTTCTAAATAATATTTGGATAATATGAGGCAAAGAATCTGAATAGTCAGACCTGAAATAAATGTATGAGAAACTTCACCTCAAAGATGAATCCTTCATTCAAATACAGTAATAAAAATAAACTACAAAGGGTTGTGTTTCTCTTAATTCTTCAAGATTTTGTCATGTAACTCAAAAT